>NC_086386.1:5371158-5692372 GCF_036588685.1 Mytilus trossulus
TCCCTAATGGTAAGTTCGCCTCTAATAAAAACCATTGCAAAACATGGTTAGGAATTGACAATCCCGTTGCAAATACGATATATGAAGGAAAGGATACTAGAGTCTCATATCTCCAACTTGATTTCACGCTGGCTGCACAAAACGAGTAAAAGGCAACGAAAACATGTCTGTCGATGACATGTAATGCAATGATCGCCCATATGAGAGTAACACAATTATTCATAAGACTTTGTATACTTGAAATAAGGTTCAATTGGGTAAAATTTAAAAAAGGATTAAATCGATTTTTTTTTAAAATGGTAACCAATTGGAATTTGGGAATATAAACTCCTTTTAATCTTTCAGACAAGACGTAAAAGGGGAAACATAAATGAATGTACTTAACACAAAGTTTAAAAGAACAATGTCTATATTTACTTAGAATTGGTGTAGGTGTCAAATTTTCTACAAGATGATCATCATCGGAATAATTGGCCACTTATAGTTACAGTTGCGACTAAATACAGTTTTTTGATGCCATTTACACCCTTTAACAGACACATTTTAAAACCACATGCCAAGCATTTGTTTTTCATTCAAATCAAATCTGAGAATGATATGCAAAGGTTATAAAGATAGCAGAATATAATCACCCTCTAAAATATTGGAAACACAATATGTAGATACATGTATATGGCTTAATTAAGCAGTAAACTTGGAATATGTACGATAGGAAATTTAATGTTTTCGAATGAGATGACGGGACACATTTGAACGTCATGTACGTATCCCTTTTGGCCTATTAGTCCTCACTCCTGGGGGATCCATATTATAAAATGCCCTGTACCGAGTCAGGAAAATGGCCATTGTTACATAATAGTTCGTTTCTCTGTGCGTTACGTTTCGGTGTTGTGTCTCTGTTGTGTCGTAGTTCTCTTATATTTGATACATTTCCCTCAATTTTAGTTTGTAACCCGGATTTGTTTTTTTCTCTATCAAATTTATAAATTTTGAACAGCGGTATACTACTGTTACTTTTATTTACAAATATACATATAGCTTGTGTTACTTCATCTTCCTAAATGTCATCACTTTTGAGTAATACATTTTTCGCTAGGTACAAAAGCGTTTTACAAGAATGAATCTACAATCTATTATTTCCTGTTAGGTATTCCAAACATTATTATGACACTTCTAAATACAAAGTCAATCACAGTAAATTGACCAGATATTGCAATGACCTCTGTAAATAAAATAAGATCACCAAGGAGTCACTATAGAATGTGGCTGTAATAAAATAGATACAACAACATTCTCCATGATTAACGTTCTGTAGTTAATCGGACTTTTATTGAGTTAACATTATGAGAAATGGGATTTTACTTCTCAAACATACGTAATACGATGTTTACGATGTAAAATAGGACAAATGGTGATTACAGATTTAAAGGTAGAATATCGTTTTAATTGATTTTATCATAAAATTAAATGTTACTGAATGGTATTAGAAAAGATACATTTGAAATTCTGTAAATTACTTTTAAATCTAAAATCCTCAACACCAAACTATATGGTTTACGGGGAACTAGGTCGCCATAGGTTGACATAGATATAAAAATTCGAGCAGTATTATTTTGGGCAAATTTGATATCCGGCAAACAAGCAAAGTTTTCCTGTATATTGTATCAACTTTCTCGCCATATGGACGTTCATTTTAACATGCAGACTAAATGGATTCTTTTTGTCAAAAAAATATTTCAAGATTGTGGTTTCTCATATATATGGGAAACACAAAATTTTATAGATAAAGATTGGTGAAAAACTGTAATAAAGCAAAGACTGTTGGACCAGTTTCTTCAGAATTTGAATTCGCTAATTCAAAATTCGCCTAAAGCTATTAACTACAAAATTTTTAAGAAAAACTGGGAATTTGAGGAATATTTTAACATTTTGAACTTTAAAGATGCCGTTGTTCTTTGTCGATTTCGAACAACCAATAACAAATTGCCGATTGAAACAGGAAGGTGGTAAAAAGTACTGAGAGAAAACCGTGTTTGTCATCTATGTAAAAATCGACAAATTGGTGACGAATATCACTATCTATTGGAATGTACTTTTTTTCGATCAAAAACGTACAGAGTATTTATCCTCCTATTTTGTGCAACGACATAATACATTTAAATTTTTGGAACTTATGTCGAGTACACGAAAACCAGTCCTGAAGAAACTTTGTTTATTTATAAAACATATTAATACTTGTGTTTGTCCTCCTGGCTAGAGACTTCTGTAACCTCTCTCCTTGTTTTGTATATATTGTAAATAATTATTGTTGTTATCTCTGTACTGATGTTATGCATTGGCTTTATGAGAATAAAGATATAATGGCTTTCGTATTTGGTACTACCATTTATATCTTATAACTAAAATGTTTAGATGATCAGTATCTCTTAATATCTATTTCACAAGTATCAATGGAGATAAATGTTTCCGACAAATAATATTGATTTTACTCAAAATATTAAATTTATCATTTTTACTGATATTTTTTAAAATTAACTAAAAGAAACAACCACTAACTGCAAACAGTACCACTATTGTAAGACAATCATTAAGGTTATGTAAGTTCATATGATTCCTAAGTCTTATACCATTAATGCGTATTCTATAGGTAATAGGATAACAATGGTAAAAGAAAAGTAATTAAGAGACTGATTATTTATTTGGATTTACTTCAGTCAAGAAAAAACTTTTTATTAGATAGATACTCGATATTAAATGTTTAAAATTTTAGGACTTAAAGATTTATAATATACGAGTCTTACCTGTAACTCTCTGAAGACCAACAACTGAAAGAAAAGTAAGAAAAATCCCAAACTCTTCCATGATACAGTTACACTTTCATTTTAATATATCCAAACAGTCAATTTATAGAATTGAGGAAAATAAATGTTATGTTAACAAGAGACGATTTGTAGTGTGAGAAAAATTAATCATGCAGAGTAGATTTATATGATATTGTTAATCAATAAATCCTTATATGGCTTCTTTGTTTAATCAATGCTGAAGGGGAGGGATTATAGTAACACGCAAATCAACATTGTAAACGTAGCTTTACTAAATACATTCGGTATTACTGTACTAAGAAGAAACTAAACACAAACTGCTATGAAAGGCTCAACGAAATTAAGCTTTCAAATGATTGCTATAAATACACTTTAATGCGATTGGCTATGGATACATCAGATGTAGTAGGTAAAGGTAACATAACATAGATGCAAACTGTATTATCAAAACAATCTCCATAAAATCGCAATGGTAATCTAAACGTCCGACACCGATCTAATGTACACAATAGAAAAACAATTTGATACCGTTAGAACCGTCGTAATGTGAGATAGTCAAAAGTTGCACATATAAATTACTGCGAATTTTTTGTCTTCAGCATCACTAAACTTTCTGGGAAAATTGACCGTATCAAACATATAACACATAACCTTTAATGAGCTATTGAAGTCATCTATTTTAAAAATTGGTGATGATGGGCAAAATTGTTTGCCCTGTAACATAGAAAACCCCTCAGGAGTCTGGACATCTCACACAATAGTGAAATACCTGATATGACAACATCATAAAGTAAAATAAATATGTTACTATTTATTTATTTTTTTAAATAAAACACCACTTGTTGTTATATAATATTTCTAAGAGTCATTTGGTAAAAAATGTAAACAAACAATGTTTTTTTTTATTAAAGTTGTAGTTCAAAATCTTAGATACAGTTGTGGATCACCAAGTCACATTATCGTCCAGTACATTTTTTTGATATACTAGTATATCAAAATGGCCAGATACATATTTATTATGAACATGATGTCTTCATACTAAAATAGAAATGATTGCGTATTCGCATATACCTTTTCTTTTTGAGGACATGTTACATCGAGAAAACACGCTTTCAATTTTGACAATTTAATATTATTAATGCATCTGGTTCAATAACATAAATGTTATCATTTTATGTTCATCGAGCCATAGTTGTATGCCAAATTTTAAAGAAATCTGTGACATAGCCCATTTACTTAACTTGACCTTAAAGAAACGATTTGATCTGGAGGTTATTTTAAATATATATTTATTCTTCCACTAAAGCTGGCGAGTGAATACATATTGTTTGACAAGAGTTCCTGTAGTGGAATCTGACAATCATTATCCTTTTTTTCCGAATAATCTGCAAAAATATGTATTCCTTCGATGTGACGTCATGAACCATGGTCGCCTTTTTGATGACGTTACAATAGGAATTTTGATGTCAGTTAAAAAAAATGTGATTTCATTATCAAATTGTGAACTTGAAGCAATTCTGAACTGCGATAATACGAACCACTAATTGATTAAATAAAAATAATTAGCAGTTTAAGAAAAGGATAAATCAGATAAGAATATTATTAGAAAAACAGTTGTTAACCAGTGTTCAAAGTTCATAAATCTGTAGAGAGAAAACACATATGGGTAACAAACTTAACCAAGGGAAACACATCAACTATGACAGAAACACAAACGAACAACAACAATTAGACTGAAGTGACCAAGTCCAAAACCCGCTTACACACATAGAAACGAGCAACCTGTATAAACAATATAACATCAAATGAAAATTACACTAAATTAATGACGTTAGCCCAATTTATATTGATAAGGTAAAATTTGAAAGTCAAGGGATGAATAAATATGTGATTTTCAGTGATTGAAGATCGCACGCTTATCAACTTTTGATTTTTTTTGCCCAAATTTACCGAATAGTGACATTAATAAACAATATCGACAGACCACTTATAAATCTTTACAAATAAGTGTATTGAAGCTCCATGATTTCCGTTTTTACAGTTGTTCATGTGTCCCCGTTCATTAATCAAGCCTTTACTTAACAGTTGTTAAATGATGTTGAACTACATTTCCCCATAAAGAATCAGTTTTGATTATTCAACTTCCAGACATTCTTTCATCACGACCCCTCTCCCCTGCACTTACGCTCTTCGATGGCTGAAGTTTTGACAAGATCTCTCATAGTTAAGGTCGCTGCATACGGAAGGTATCGGTTTATAAGTGTCTCGATGTCAATATTTCAATATCAGTATATGTAGATTTGAATGGTTTTACACTAGTAATTTTGGGGCCCTTTATAGCTTGTTGTTCGGTGTGAGCCAAGGCTCCGTGTTGAAGGCCGTACTTTAACCTATAATGGTTTAATTTTTAAATTGTTATTTGGATGGAGAGTTGTCTCATTGGCACTCACACCACATCTTCCTATATCTATTTGATAAGTTAAAGGATTTTCTTTCGAAAACAATTCACGTTGAATTCTTTTTGAGTTAACTAAGCCATTCAAGTAAATAAAACATTTAAAAAAAAATCTAAAATTGCATTTGATCTTAATTCATTTACATTTTGAAAAACGCATCTAGTACAGTACAGTTTTTACCATTAATGATTGCGTTGGTAAATTAAAAAATGTACCACCGCAGCATTTGTCGTCATTCAATAAACTAAGCGTATAAGTGAGTACACCAGACGCGTGTTTCGTCTTCATTGTACTCATAAGTTGCGCTCGACAATAATAACGCAGAAGCAAAATCAAAACGCAGTTGAAGAGCATTTGATAATCGTAAATTCAGAAATGTAATGACTATGGCAATCTTAACAAGATATTAGAAAAACCTTAGTGGTTCGAATGAATGGTGATAAAATGTATATTTGTATATTGTAAATCTTGAACTGATATCCTTTTACTTTCTATAAAATGTTCATTTTAAAAGGAATATGGTGTCATATAAGTTGTATAACTAGACTGATGTATTCATTAGAAACAATCTAATGTGATCAAACAAAGATAAACGTCTAGAAAGTTTGTTCTTTTTATATTCATAAATGTTAATTAAACCATTATGCGGTAAAAGCGCTGTAAAAATGAACCAAAGCGGGATTTGTTCACGTCTTTACCACTATGTAGCAGACAACACGCAACATTTTTCTACAGAAGTACCCATTACAATGTCTGGCGTACTAAAATCCTTATATCACGATATTATGATGTCATTTTTTTTTTATATCTATACTTAATTACCTTATCATCTTCGCATTTGATAAGGAAATGTACAGAGTAACTTAATTCTCAAGTCATACGGGACTGTTTAGTCTTAAGCGGTACTTCTTGCAAAAGTCTCGATAATTAAATGATCTAAGCCATTACTGTATGAACCTGAAGGAATAAATATGTTATACAATAAGTGTCTTCTACACTTGAATATATGCATATTTTTAAAGATCTATTAAAAATATCTTTTGAAATTGATTTTGATTATGAGATTAACATGTTCTCGACTGTAGAGTTTATGACTTGATACTATGTTAAAGATACTTTCCATTGTGCTAAATGATGAGTTGTCGTGTGGACGTTTATATTCACATCTAAAATAACTATGCCACTGCATCTTATTCTGAAATCTTGAAATTTTATCACTTGCTTATATTCAAAGAATGTTGGAACTGTTTTTAATTGGAAATCAGTTTATATTTAACGATATTGTATGTATCCTTTTGGCTCTGATACATATTAATTTGCATCGTTTTAAAAGGGAGAGACATGTTTAAGACATGATAGGTTAATATTCATCTGTATGTTATTTTAGGTAAGTTAACAATAGATCTCTTAATTGAGTGAAATATGATCGGTGTGCTCTCTCCGTAATAAATGTCAATTTATCAGAAGTCGACAACAACAAGAATAGACGAGTGATATATATGAAGAGCAGGGAGGTGTAAGCGACGTCTAATTATAGCGCTCACGTTATACTACAATACGTCATGAGTAAGCCATGACGTGGTAAAATTAAATCATGATATAAATATTTCACAAAATATTACAAATCTAGAAAATCACTTACACCTTTAAGCGTTATCTTCACAAAAACAATTGTCATTAAATATTAATGGAATGAAAATATAGGTGAGCATAATTATGGATTCGAATGTAAATGTGTTTGTGGGCAAGACATGTTAACGTGTCTCTTAAAACGGTATTAATATAATTTGATATTTACCCTGTATGCTGAGATAAATGTCTTTTATAATTTGATTCCCATTCACATTTGGAACCGACATTCCCATGAGTGTACTTACAGGGACTTGTTTTAGGTATAATGTCAATTGGATTTTCAGTGTTGCTGAATTATCTTCGATTTCTAATTCATAAAATTATGTAATCGTTATAAAACTATTGATGATAATAACTTATCAAAAAACATTGTTCTAAGACTGGTTTTGAAACGTCTTTCAATGAGAGGAGAAAAATAAAAAACGATCATTCAAACTCATTTATCTAATATAAACATAGTAATGACTACAAAAGAAAAAGCTCAACCAAACAATAGTACACAAAACACAGCATAGAAAACTAAAGACTGAGCAACAAGAAACCCACAAAAAAGTTGGGGTCATCACAGGTACTCCGAAAGGGTAACCAGAACCTGCTCTGGATGAGATAATAATCATAACAACGTATATAATTATTATATTGAAATAATAAGTGTTTAGAATCTAGAGCTTGTATATTGACTAAACACACATCTGTGGCAGAAGGTATTGTGACCGAACAAAAGTTGATGTCCTCTGTGTTTTGTGTCGTTAGTAGACTACTTCATCGACTCATTTCCTAAATATCCTTTTAGTTACTTTTTTTTGTTTTTTGTTGTTTAAACATTTTATAATAATGTTGTATGGTTTATCTTCAGCTGGTTATGTCGAAGTCAAAGTAGTTTTATTCATGTACGATACAATACATAAACAACTTTCGAAAATCATTGCCTGCTTTCGTTGAACATTGTAATACTGTTAAAGAAAAGATAGGTTTGATGTTTATTAGTAATGAATATAGTCAACTGTCAGTTTATAAAGAAACAAAATCCTTCTTGACGCCATTTAATGATCATATTATTGAAATTGTAATTTTTTGCAGCACATTACTAGTTCCCTTAATTACCATGACATGAAACAGATGAACTGGCAATAGAAATATCTTAAAGAATATCTAACTAGCAATGACATAATAAACATAGAACACACGTATGGAAACAATGAATTTGCGCTTTAAATGTCCAAGTTCAGATTGCAGTCTTCTTTCTCTGAAATCTAGACGCAAAAGATAAGGAACTGTATATGACTTTCATGTGCATAACGTGTAAATTTGGAATCATATGTGCATAGCGTATGAATCTTTCTGAAAGTATAATGCAAACTATTCGCAGAAAGAACAGAACATTATGGTTAAGTGCATAACTAATGAAGGAACAAAAGAAACAGCCAAAACTGTTAAAGTGTTTCATGTAAATTTAATACTTTTCTCATTTTATCTTAAATCTAAACAAAACATATATCGTTCATCTCCTATCAAAATGAAGCACTGAAATCCTTTTTGTTTAATTGGATCATTGAATGGCATTGCAAGAGCAAAGGAACCAACGGGTTGTTGCAGTTAGTAAAAACATTTTCTGTTAGACCTGGCCCGAGAACACAGTTATTTCGTAGTGCATTTCTTTTAGACAATAAATTGGAATTAAAAAAATCGCACCTGCTCTTTCTCAAAAATATTTTTACAGTGTAGTGTACCACCAGTAAGACAAATAATATCAAAATTATAGAAATTCTCCCAGCTCTAACTAAAAATATTGACAATTCTGTGTTAAGGGGGTGTAAAATTCAGTTTGACAGCTTCAGACGTGATAAAATTTGACCTTTTAGAACTGGACCAATTCACTACTTAACATAAAGTTTCAGCACCCAAATTTTGTTGACATGTAATTACATCCCACTACTTAATATTTCATGCATTTAATATAAAGAAATAAATTGGGAAAATGTATTAAATAAAACATGCAAGTTATACACTGTTTACACTAGGGACTATATTCGTAGACAACGAAAACCAAAGGACGATAACTGTGTCCTTGGACCACCTATATTTAAGCACAAAAGTTTCGTTAAGGAATTATATTATCGTCTATTTCTTCAAGTATTTGCTTTTAAATAGAATAATTGTATATAAAGCATTGAAGTCGAATATACTGTGGTTACTATAAACACGTTTACTGCCAATTTGATAAGGGTATCGTGTTGCCAAGTTTTCAGTATAGTGCTCTGTTATAGGTTTCATTTTTGTCTGACAAACAAAGAGGTACATACCCGTCGTTTAGTTGTAAATAATTTTCTGTATTTGCATTGATTTTTCAACTGTTTTAAAATTCGTGCAGACGTTTCACAGAGTTTTAATTTGTACATTTTTGATTTGTACTTGTACAAATCTTTACAAAATCCCAACAAACAATTTTAATATGCATATGATAATATTAAGTAATGTCTAGTCTATTAAACACATCAAAGCGTATGATCTTTTGCAATTAGCTCAAATTTACAGCAAAACAAACAATTATAAGTAAAACCGTTCTGGCAAAAAAGACCATGACGAGACGTCGAACAAATCCGTAAAGTACTACATGAAAAACAACAGTTTAGGCAACGCGAACCCCAATAAAATCTGAGGGTTAGATAATTAAAACATCAGGTATTGTTATTTATTATATAAAAAGAAGATGTAGTATCATTGCCAATACGACAACTCTCCACAAGAGACCAATATGAAACAGGAATTATTATTAGTTGGCTTCAAGTACACCTATAGTTACATAAATATTTGCTGCTAACATAATGTTCTAAAAGTTTATAAATTAGTTGTCATTTTTTTATTTTTTTTTATCTCAGTTTTTATTGCAGATTGACAGAAGAGATCATAATTGAAAGACCAGAAAATGCCCGGTAAAGCCAATCCACAACAAGTTAATTGAACAACTAACAGCAAAAGACCAGTTGTGTTTGAAACACAAGTGCTTTATGTTTTGATAGATATAGTTAATACAAACGGACTTTGGATGTTGTGCTATTGTTTATTCCTGGAGTGATATACATGTCCTAAGTCAGGAATCTGATGTACAGTAGTTGTCGTTTGTTTATGTAATATATACGTGTTTCTCGTTTCTCGTTTTGTTTATATAGATTAGACCGTTGGTTTTCCCGTTTGAATGGTTTTACACTAGTAATTTTGGGGCCCTTTATAGCTTGTTGTTCGGTGTGAGCCAAGGCTCCGTGTTGAAGGCCGTACTTTAATCTATAATGGTTTAATTTTTTAAATTGTTATTTGGATGGAGAGTTGTCTCATTGGCACTCACACCACATCTTCCTATATCTATTTATCTCAAGCAGGCATAATTTATCTTAGTGTAGTGTCGCATTGAAAGTAGTTAATACTAGTGAAAGTATTTTCCTATAAAATTCCTGAATAAAGAATCGTTTGTAATCATATATCATTTCTAACGTCTACTGCCTCTCTTGGGTAAATTACATTTGTAGGATTAATTTACATTTAGATAATTAGCTGTCAAAATTCTTAAGTGCAACATGAATAATGCGTTTATTTTTACAGATATATCAAAATCTAATTCTTTATAACCAAATAAATGACAATATATTATATCGTGGCCCATCTTCTGTGTATGGAAAGTGTAAACAAAGTAGAAATATTGTGTATCTTAGGTGTCAAAATTAATTAAAATATAATCTAGTGGAGGGATATATTGAGTTATGGCAGTACTTAATATTGTGCATACTATAGGGCGTACTAAAACGTACAATTATGATGAGTCTTATATTTTGATAACTTATTTTGTGTTCCCTTGAAATATATATAAGGCCACAATATGCGAAAATTTACTTTGTCGACATTTAAGAATAATACACAGCTTGTGTTTACCCTCTAACATTCTTCTTGTTGATGACGGTGTTTTTATGTGTCCCGTGTTACGTTTAATCTGGCTATTGTGTCTATTTGCTTATCGTGACCCCTTTGATTGAATATGCATGGAAGTTGATTCATGCAAATCAGCAGTCGGTAACACTGTCGCGAACTTGGTAGCGCGTCTTATATTATTTGTGCAATTTACTTATACATTTTATCTTGGTGGTACATTCAAATGGTTTTACGGGTTCTGATAACGTGTAAACTATTTGTCTGAGTTATGTGTTAGTAGCAGGATACCCCAAAACAGTAAACACTCATTTATCTTCTTCATAATAATTTGTAGAAAAAATTTATCAGAAAACCAATTTTACATTCTCTAATTTTGTGTTTGTTTAACCAGAGCATGGGCACGCAGGAAACACTTTAAGGGACAATTTTTATTTTACAGTGAAAGTTTGTTCTAAAACACTTCAGTTGCTCTTTCCGTTACATTTTACGAACTAAATCACAGATTATGACGAACCATAAAGTTCAAGTTACGACTTAATTAACTTGTTCAAGCATAGTTATAATTGAGTCAAAAACAGTTCATATCATCATTAAATCTTTTTAGAGTTTTGGTTTGTAATTATATTATATTTTGTACTGTTAAGATATCGGTTAAGAAAAATGAATTTCTAGACACACGTTAAGACACTAAATCGTACAAAAATGCAGGCGTCTGCTTTCACTAGTATATTGAAAAAGTTATGTAGATTCATTTTCAAGTATTGTAATTGGTCTATAGAATACAGTATTATTTCACCTCGAAATTTAATAAAAGCACATTTCCTTGCATTGATATTTACCCTAGATTCCATAGTCCTTCATCAAGAACAAATGGGATGAAATACTATAACGAGTTAAATTACTTCAATTTGTAAGAGGAAGTTAACTTCCTTGAAGGTTGGAATAGTTCCACCTCACACGAAACCAGTTATTATTGTAGTTGACGTTTAAAATGTCACAGTATTTGAAATCTATACTGCATTACCGATGACTGATAATTTAATTAGACCTTGTCACGACATCATGTCAAATCATTGAGGAAAGATTTGTGACATTACCAGAAACAAGACATTATTGGATGTGGTTTCAATGAAAAAAGTGCATGTATCTAATGCATGAGGAGAAATTCTATGGAATGATTGTAAAACAAATGCATGCTGTAATTGTATGCATGATAACATCTACTAATGTGTCCGTGGAAAAACCAGGCAGTGGATGGCACATGACATATTTTGTTTTCAATTATTTTCACCTATTTCATATCACAAATTCATTCTTTCTCAAAGTTAAATTTTGTTTTTTTTATTAACTGCAACATATAAAGAAGAAAAAAATACATAAAAAGCACTGAAAACTCATTGAAAAGGGAAGATAACTCTTCATTTTGTACACCATTTTGTTGCATTGTTAGTGAGCATTAAAATTATTTTCTGACCTAACTACTGTTGATAAAAAATATCTTTGACATATAGATCTTTTGTATGATATAAACATTGCAGTTGAACAAAAAATTCAGTGTGAAAAAAATTATGTTGTGACACCAATATCATAAGATTTGCCTGATATTAACTTGGACATGCACGATAGGGCATTTATATAATTTGATTTTATCTTTTTGACCCGTAAAGGAACGTTGAACTTCCAATATCTTGACGTAAGACCAGTCTATGACTGCCGTGAATTTGACTCCTGGTTAATTTTACTTATTTTGTTTACTTACATCAAGATTTGCCTGCAGGTTAAGAAGGGAAAGGATGAATATGGCAAATATGTGTATATATCACTTCGTTTCTTTTGCAAGTTTTATATACTATTTTAAAGAGGTCGTTGAACAAAAACTAAAAAAGATTTATTATTTAGAAACATAGGGAAATTTGAAAATAATAAAACTTTTACAGCAATCCACTGCCATTCATAATAAAATGCAATACATATTTTTCCGTAAAATTAAAATGAAGAGTGTCTACAGAACATTTGACATTTTAATTTAACAAAACATAAATTGACAACTGTTGTTATAAAAGACTTTACTATTCACCATAGAACTAATATTAGCAGTTTTGTAGCATTTAATACAATAATTCCGATAAAACATTGATAAACGATTTAAAATAAAATTTCTGTTTTAGACTTAATAAGATACTAACTAAAATTCCTTTTATTACAAATGACACTTTAAAGTGTAATATTGAGAACGGCAATGTTTATTCTATCACTTGGAATCGCATTATGACACAATTGTATATGCTAAATTCAATACTGAACTACAATTGCCGTATGTCGGATCGTACTGATCTAGTATTACAAGACTTGTAACGAAATATCGACATTTCCCTCTGAGAAATGGACATTAGTAGATTGAATAAATTAATTGCCTGCTATAATACTAGGGTTTGTCAATTACTTTCTATATACGTAATCCGAGCGCCAACTGTTTAGTTTTTTTTTCTTCACATTTCTGCTTTAGAAAAAAAATATATGTATAGATAAGGGTGGCACAGATAGAAATAATTTATTTTACCCCGGAACCGTTAAAAACAACTTCACTCTGGACAGAACGATGTGTCCGTTTTGATACATTTATCTTATTTCGTATTATAATGTTTTTGCACTTGAATCTAAATCATAAAAACCTACCTTGTCTTCAACAAACGTTTTATCAAGTTTACAATATTTTATCAAAATACTCATTAGAAGTGATATGTTTCGCTGATCTAAATATTTGTTCACAAACAGTATGATAAAACAACACCAAAAAAAACAACCAAAACCAACCAAACCTCAAAGCAAGAAAAAAAAACCGAAAAAACAAAATACGTAATAATTTTAACATGTCAAATGCTGGAATCGAGCGAATAGAGAAATGTTTTATATTGTACATGTATGTGATGCACCTGTCTGATAATTAATCAAGCCTGCTAACGATATGTATGAAGACTCCCTTCTTACAGTAAATGTATAACAAAGACTCAATTAAGAGTATATAATGAGATTGATCAACTATCGACTTGAGATACATCAGTATTATACTCATCAACTGTTGGACTATGCTACGTCAGCATTGTTTTCACTGTCAAAGTATGGTACGGAAGTAATATATTCATCAACTGTTGGACTATGCTACGTCAGCATTGTTTTCACTGTCAAAGTATGGTACGGAAGTAATATATTCATCAACTGTTGGACTATGCTACGTCAGCATTGTTTTCACTGTCAAAGTATGGTACGGAAGTAATATATTCATCAACTGTTGGACTATGCTACGTCAGCATTGTTTTCACTGTCAAAGTATGGTACGGAAGTAATATATTCATCAACTGTTGGACTATGCTACGTCAGCATTGTTTTCACTGTCAAAGTATGGTACGGAAGTAATATATTCATCAACTGTTGGACTATGCTACGTCAGCATTGTTTTCACTGCCAAAGTATGGTACGGAAGTAATATACTCATCAACTGTTGGACTATGCTACGTCAGCATTGTTTTCACTGTCAAAGTATGGTACGGAAGTAATATACTCATCAACTGTTGGACTATGCTACGTCAGCATTGTTTTCACTGTCAAAGTATGGTACGGAAGTAATATATTCATCAACTGTTGGACTATGCTACGTCAGCATTGTTTTCACTGTCAAAGTATGGTACGGAAGTAATATATTCATCAACTGTTGGACTATGCTACGTCAGCATTGTTTTCACTGTCAAAGTATGGTACGGAAGTAATATACTCATCAACTGTTGGACTATGCTACGTCAGCATTGTTTTCACTGTCAAAGTATGGTACGGAAGTAATATATTCATCAACTGTTGGACTATGCTACGTCAGCATTGTTTTCACTGTCAAAGTATGGTACGGAAATAATATATTCATCAACTGTTGGACTATGCTACGTCAGCATTGTTTTCACTGTCAAAGTATGGTACGGAAGTAATATATTCATCAACTGTTGGACTATGACTAGTCAGCTTTATATGTCTAGGGGTATTTTATATAACGTATATCTAAACTATTATGAAAAGGAGATTCTATATGTACGACAAGAGGACAGCACGGCAACGATCATAAAACAACACACTCATCAGGGTACATTTGCAACATGCTGTCTTCGTTTATAGAAACTTTGCTATGCAAACATGCCAAGTTATAAATTGTTACCATTCTGAGATTAGAAGCAACTGTAGATTACCTATTTGAAATATCATAAATCCGTTAAAATATGAATAAAGAAACAAACATAAATCAAAGTCCCAGGTTCAACTACTATGTTTGACATAAGGAAATCCCTATACCAGGTAAGTAATATCAATATAAAAAAAGATGTGGTATGAGTGCTAATGTAACAACCCTCCAAAAGAGACCAAAACGACACAAAACTTACATTTATAGGTCACCGTACGGCTCTCAACAATGATCGAAGCCCATACAACGTAAGTTGTTTGTCATTCATTTAATGTGTTTGAAATTTTAAATTTAATTACAATTTGATGATGAAATTTCCGTTTTGAATTTTCCTTGATTTTTTTTTGTCTATTTCCCTTTTTAATCAAGGTAGGACCTCTATGTAAGTCGCTTGATTTGTTATCTCTATCTCGGAATGGCTGTGGAATCATTTATATCATGAAGACAGTCAAATCTGTTTATACCTAAACAATTAAGATGAACGTTTTGATTTTTTTTTTTATAATAATTATCATTTGAAAAAGTCCGAGTACATTGTATAATATATTTTGAGCAGTTGAACATATATTTACACACACTTGCGCAATATGCGACTGTCATACTATCGATAGCTTTTAGCTTTTAATTTTACAATTTCATTAGGAAATTTCCGTTTTAAATTTTCCTCGGAGTTCAATATTTTTTTGTTTTTGTTATAATACTTTTATCTAAGACTCCCTGTTTAATTATATTGAAATTAAATCTGCTAAATAAGAATCATCTATAATTATAGGACTATATTTCCTTTTGACATATGTACTTAGTAACCGGATCGCTAAATGTACATTATTATATGTGATCTAGATTAAGATTCATTATGAAACAGAAATTAAGTCATATTGTAAACAGATGGAAATTTTTACGTTGATAGTGATCCTAGATTAAAATCTTAAAAGGGATGAAAATTAAAAAGCAGTGCAAGATTTTAAAACTATATGAACTTGTCTTATAATTTAAAGTTAATACCATTATTGTTTTTTTATTTACAGTGTTGACAGAACTACTTTTATGTAAGTGTCAGCTGTATAATAAATCCGCAACTGCACCTGATTAGCCGTATATTATGGATTTTTGAAGAGCATACTCGAACTACATTTGTATAGAAATTTAAAAAAATCATCATTTCTAATTAAGAATACTTGGTAAAATATCATAGACCGCCTCGTAATTGTTACAGCTGGATTCATTTCTTTAAATGCTTAAAACATAACGAATGGTGTGGATCTGATACTTTAAGTCGAGTAGAACATCACAAAGCAATTTTATCATATATTTGAATTACATATATCTATTTTGAAGAACAGCCATGTATGAACGACAACTGAAATAACTAAAAATGGAGATTTTCAATGTTACAATCTTTCACGTATTTAACCAAAATGCTTGACTTTTCATTTAAATTGTTTTACGTTTGTCAATTTGGGGACTTTATCAAACTATTTTATATCTCACTATTAAACTTTTGATCTCACTATACGTCTAAACTTACTTCTAGAAACCCTTATTTCCACAGTTTTAAACCGTTGACGCCGGATAAAGCTTCTTCTTTCAAAGATCTACATTAGAACCAGTTTACATTATAAAAAATAATAGAAGGTTTAAGATAATTGGTGTTTGAGAAATAAATAAAGGCAACCGGAGTATATCGCTAATAAAAAGTTATTTATCGTTTCAAATGTAAAACACATCAACTATAAGAGGGGGAAAACAAACGGTAAGATAAAAAGACTGAACTGCAACAAAAACAAACTCCATTTTAAGAAAAATGGAGAGTTGAACCTGATTTAATGGCTAGCTAAACCTCCCGTGTCGAGAACGGATTTCCTAATTGACTACAATCTTGTTTGCGTAGACACAGTCCCAATATTAACATGTTTTTATTAACCGCCCCTTTTCGTTTCATTGTCAATCTATATAAGCGACCTACGAAAACTCAGTATTTATATATATCAAATCAAAAAAGGTGTATTTTGCTATAGCAAACAGACGCAAGGAATGTCGAAAGAAAATGGTTAATTATAGAGTGAAATGAAAACAATTCTTTCAACTTTTCTTATTACCTACATTTCATTTCCCTGTTCACTGAATCAGTTATTTCGTAAATATTAGATGTTTTTGTTTCGTTGCCTGTGTCGTTGTTCGGTGTATTTATCGATTTGTACCCAGCTATAAAAAATCCAATCTATTATTAATGATGAGATATGTTGTATCTCAAAATAGAAAACCAGTAACTTCATTCAAGACGTCCATGTTAATTAATTCCCTATTGTATTGGTTACTTTGAATAGTGTACTACTTGGATTTAATGATATTTTTCTTTAAGTAATCATATATGATTCATTTCCGTACGATGTAAACAAATTGTTTTTTCTCCTTTAAATAGTTTATACATGCAGAACTTCAACCTGGAACTAGACTAGCGTTTATATCCTACAGCATCCGTTAACCTGTTGAATTACCCACTGCTTGTCAATAATATTCTTTCATTATCACAGTCTAAAACTTCCAAATATCTTTTTGACAAACATACTTGCTGAAACTGTTTTACAACTTCAATTCATTGTAGAAAACAGTTGACAATATTGATATTGTCACATTACTGTTATATCAAGGCAAATTTGCATATTGAAGTAATATTCATAACCATATTCAACAGTGTCTTAAAGTAAAATAAGGAATCCATGGTTTGTTTGTATTGTTAATTTGCTATCTATTTGATTTCAACATTGTATGCCCCATGTTTCCTTTGTATGACGTTTGTATTCTTTCAATATGGTAAAGAAGGCCTTATGCATTTCTAGCACTTCTAAAATGACCTTTTCTATTGTTTTTTTTCTTTAAATTCTACATTTACTTTGGTATTTCATTTGGTCTATTTCAGTGCAATATTGATGAATCTTATGTAGAAAACGGTATGCGTTTAGCTTTCGATATAATTAGCCTTCTATGATTTTTGTCTTGAAGCGAGTACCATCTTACGTGTTTTCATCGTCTAACGTTTCATTTTTCTCGAGTATGGTGGACTTTTCTTTTTATGGGATTTAGATACGAGTTCAGTAATTGTGTATAAAAATTTTGCTAATGTCAACTTTAACGGCATTGTATGTAACAAATTGCTGAAAGTACACACATGGGATTGTCAATTTGAAATCTGCATAGGAATGAAATTATAAAAGACATTTATCACTTCAAATGTAGAAAAATATCAAATCCTACTAATACCATTAGAATGAAGTTAATATTTTTGTTCTATAAATGCATTTGCATTTCCACTAATGTAATGCGCAAATGTGTTCATTCTTCCTCATTTGATACCAGTAACGTGCATGTGCTTTACAAAGTTAATGATTCATTGAATAATTTTAGATGTGCTATATGTTTTGATAGATTTATACAATAACTTTTTTTTTGCCAGGTTCTGACGTTTACAGTGTGACATGAGCACCACAGGTTAGCCTCTATTACACCATCTGTGTCTACATATAAGTCCCTTGTCTGTTCATGTGGTTGTCGAATCTTCATAAATTGACTTATTTCAATATGATAAATAATAAGCAATAACGGCTTACTTTGTTCTGATAAATGTATCCTTAGCTAACCTTAAATGAAAGACGTATGAACATAAACGTTTTGTTGAGCATTTTGTATTTAAAATAAGTTATATGTTGAAAAAAGAGGGACGAAAGATACCAAAGGGACAGTAAAACTCGTAAATCTAAAACAAACTGACAACGCCATGGCTAAAAATGAAAAAGACAAACAGAAAAACAATAGTACACATGACACAACATAGAAAAATAAAGAATAAACAACACGAACCCCACCAAAAACTAGGGGTGATCTCAGGTGCTCCGGAAGGGTAAGCAGATCCTGCTCCACATGTGGCACCCGTCGTGTTGCTTATGTGATTACAAATCCGGTAAATAGTCTAATTCGGTAGGTCAAATTCATGAATGGGAAGGGGATTGTAGTTACGACGTAAGGAACATATCCGATATCATTTGTATAACGGTTATTCCATAACGGTCAACCAACTCGTGATGGCGTCCGTAAAATTTACGAAGGGATGATTTCAACTTCACCATTTGGAACTCTTGGTTTAATAGCTTCCTTGTGAGCAGTAACCCTCTATCAAGAAAATCATGATAGGAAATGCAAGCACGGGAATATCGTATCAATTGGGAGATATATACCCCGTATGCAGGTGCTGCTGGAATGTTGCTACTTAGAAATGGAAAGTTCACAATTGGAAAGCTGAAATCATCTCTTTTGTCGTAAAGTTTTGTCTTCAACCGACCCTCATTGTCAATTTCTAGATGTAAGTCAAGATATGAAGCCGACTTAACTGTATCTGTAGTATCCTTTATCTCCAATTCGATGGGATAGATGCGATCCACATAGTCACCAAATTTTGAATTGTTTAGTGAAAGAACGTCATCTATATAGCGGAAAGTAGAGTTAAAGGATATTGCTAACTTCTTATCTTTCTTCCTAAGAAGTTCCTGCATGAAGTCAGCCTCATAATAATAAAGAAACAAGTCAGCATGTAGAGGGGCACAGTTTAAAAGTTCATTGTTTAAAGATATGAACATGATTAAAGGTGGTAATGAGTTTTTCTAACATGATTAAAAAACTGATGAATGCTACTGTATTAGAACAAAATAAAAATGCATAAATCATTGACCAGTTTTAGGAAAAGAAAAGTAACCAACACTAACAAAAATATGCTATGTTTGACCGACACACGAATATACAGTTCAAACTATTGAATAGCTGTCAATATCTGGCACGATTTCCGACTCACCTGAAATATTTAAAAGAAAGTTTTGTTAAAAGACACATTACAACTTTAGGTTTCAAAATAAGTTAATGTACCAAGAACTTTCTTCTGTCCGTAATTACAGTATCACTAAGGAAGTGAGATAAAGGCACATGTATATCATCTGTCTAATCTCAACTTTGAACATCAAGCGAAAGAATTTCATAATTGCATCTTATAATTTGTACTCCTAAACTGAATGAACTTTCCTCGTCACTACAACATCTGAGGACTATAGCGGAAATAATTGTACACGTTATTCCAATTATTTGTCATTACTTCGGAACATATCGATACTTTTACATTAGCATTACAGAAAATTGTAAGTGATTAAGAAATGCTTAACCTGTCAATCACTTACTTTCTTAGATGTCTTGGTTCATCAGACAAAGACGTTAGACAGCTGAGAATGTTTCATGTTTTATGATCGTTTTAAATTCGTTCAAATTACAACATTATGTATAACGAACATTTTCTCGTCTAAAATGTGTATTCTCTGTGATTTATAATATGCAAAAACAAGGTGTTGTCTCGGTGTAACATTTCCGTAGGGAAAATGCATATAGTATTTGGAACATAATGTTTTATAGACTTATCGACAACTTAAGACAAAATGCAAACGCAATTGAAAAATACATACAAAAGAACTGTACCTCGGGAAAAGAAAAAAAACGCCAAACAAAATTAGAAAAATATAAGAATCCAATAATGAAAGTTAGAGCATCATAATAAAGGTGCTTAAAATTGACCCTAGAAAAAAAGTCAAGACAACAAATAAATACCAAGATTCAGACAATACTCATTTGGTCGGGAATGGATACATTATTTTCATAGTTGCTACTTCACTTGTATATATATCTATATCAATGGATATTATCTGCAGTTGTTTGAATTATTTGTTATTTCGTTTCGTATTAAATTATTTACGGAGTCTGTTAACGTGTATTATTGCAGTAAACATAAATATGCGACAGTGTCTAATATTTTATGAGATGATACGAAAGTAATCTGGCTATCTATGAGTTAATTTCTACATGTTTGCGTATAAGTATAACGATGTACTTCGCTAAAACGATTTATTCTTTAAAAAAAGACTAAAATCTCTAAAACACTCATCATTAAGTAGATCCTACGCAATGATACCATAACATGCATAAAAATGATAACTGCTATAATTAAAACATATCGAAATTTTAATGTTTTCATTTATGTGTTTCGTGTGGTAAGTTAAAACCACAAGCGATTATTTATATAAAGAAAAATATACTAATATAATAAAATGACGCTTTAGGATCATAAAGAAATATGACATGTGAATTCATTCGTTATATTAGATATGATACTTGTCATATCTCGAAAATTAACCGACATCTTGTATTACAAATATGCATTATGCATCATTTTAACATTATATATAAAAAAAATAACATTTGAAGTGCTCAAAAGTTAAATTTACCTAACGAATTAATATTGAAAACAAAAACAGCAAAAAAAAAAATGCTATTAGGTTTAGAAACACTGAAGAACACAGATTAAAATAAAATTGAGAATGGAAATGGGGAATGTGTCAAAGAGACAACAACCCGACCAAATAAAAAACCAAAACAACAGCAGAAGGTCACCAACAGGTCTTCAATGTAGCGAGAAATTCCCGCACCCGGAGGCGTCCTTCAGCTGGCCCCTAAACAAACATATACTAGTTCAGTGATAATGAACGCCATACTAATTTCCAAATTGTACACAAGAAACTCAAATTAAAATAATACAAGACTAACAAAGGCCAGAGGCTCCTGACTTGGGACAGGCGCAAAAATGCGGCGGGGTTAAACATGTTTGTGAGATCTCAACCCTCCCCCTATACCTCTAACCAATGTAGAAAAGTAAACGCATAACAATACGCACATTAAAATTCAGTTCAAGAGAAGTCCGAGTCTGATGTCAGAAGATGTAACGAAAGAGTATTTTCTATACAATTGATCTTGTACAAATAAAAACAAATCACCACAATCATTTGTACATTTGAATGCCAACTGTAAAAGTACTGCTCCTAGGGGCGTCTTGATTGACTAATAAGAATTGGATGAACTGTTGTTGTTGTTTTACAGAAAGTAAATATAATAGACCCTCCTCCCTAATTTATGTGATTGCCCGTTTTACCTGAATCTTGAATTTTGTAACACGGTCGATTATAGCGATTTGTCATTACTGAGTTTCTTACAAAACTTTATCAGTTGCTTATTGTACTTAAACATGCACTCACTTATATTCAACATGCTGCCTATATTGTCAATGAATAGCTTAAGACACATTTGTTCGCATGCGTAGAAAGGATAAAAAAGATTATTCTAATGCTGAATGTTTTATTGAAATCATGCATACGATTGAGAATGTTTTTGTTTTTTGTGTGTGGCTTGTTTTTCCATAACAAACCATCGGGAACTTGGATATCAACCCTTAATACCCATCATGATATATCAAAGGAAACTGAAAAATAATATCAAAACAAACAAATTTGCAATGAATATACAACAGCATTCTTACTGAAACAAGTGTTGCTTCGCTTCGCTTCTCGCCGACCCTTTCTTGTTTATTCTTATTGGCCACACCTTCGTTTTAAATTAAAAAAAACCTTAGTAAATATGTTACTTCACGTTTCATCATATAGTACATGTTTTTTATTACACAATTCAAAATTATTTATCCATCGGTCATATTGAACTTGCAATGAAGTTGAACAAAAGACATATTAAGATTGTTCAATACCTTGACCTGCAACTTAACATTGAGTATGTATGTCGGGGGAGGCAAATAAGATGATTTCTTTTTTCTCATCTCCAGAGCTTGCATTTATCATTGATATTTTTTATGAAAGGGTTTCTGATCAAAAGGTACGTAGCAATCGAACCTTTGACTATGAATAGGAAAGTTTCTTCAGTCATCTGTTGGGAACTCCTTTTATGGATTAAATGGTGCCATATTTACTATGAAGTTTCGATAAAACTTAAATCCTACAATGGCAATTTTATAGGCAGTATTGATTTCTTCTACAAGTCAAAAGACAGCCCAGTGCTGCACATATGTATATGCATCGACATTATGTACTACACTTTTTTCATGGTGGCTCTATCGATGTTGGTTTATACTGATTAATAACATCGAAATGCGACCGTGACTTCATCAGTTTTTTTTCATAATTTGAAACTTTAAAATATTATTTAGAATTAAGTAATAAGGAATCAGGAATAATGTGATATTTTCTATTCGAAAAAGAAACCCCCGTCAAAAATGAGGTGCACTTCTAAAATAATATTTTGAATAAAAAAACACAATACATTGGTTTTGAATACTGTAATCTATTCACAATTCTAGTCTTATACATTTGTAGACTGCAGTTCCCTGAAATAACAAATGTATCTATAAATAAGTGAAGTTGTTGTTAGCTGATTTTTAATTATTTTAATTAATTGTGCAGGCGTTATGACAGTGTGTATAATCTTTACGATAATTTAGGGACTGCTCAAAAACTAGTTTATACCCCATAAAACCTGGGACATAAAGTATTAGCCCAGATAAAACGTATCTGTTCGATGTCAAGCTATACAATGTATATAACCATACAAGTGTTTTTATGCATAAGAAGTCAATGGCCGTTATTTTTAATATTCCGGAATCTGTCTGACTTGTTGACCATTTAGATGCATATCAAAGCCACGAAAGACCGTGCAGACTGATTATATATCTTTGATTCATCGTTTCATTAATATAAATCGGTTATAATTGTAAATTAAGCTCTCCTGTTAATATGTCCATGTTAATACACCAGGGAAAAATATGGTAAAACTGAATACACAAAACATGTAACTATCAACTGATATAGTAGAAATAAAAAAACAGTTTAATTGAATACAAAAACATACAAACTTGGTCTATTTCTCAGAATCTAAATTGCTTCGTCAAAATTTTAATAGAAAATGATAAATATGTTGCTGTGTTATCAAACTGTATCTACACGAGTCTTAGATTATCTTCTCATGTTTGTGTAAAAAAATCATGACAAAACGTCAATGTTTTATTCAATTCATGAATATCTTTTATAGTTTATTATAAACAACGACAACCATCGAAACAGAAGCGCTCATAACTTGATTTGGTATAGAAATTCACCTTCTTATCAAAATTCATGCAATGAAAATGGTGATTTTGTATAGTTAAAGAATTAAAAACATCATGTTTTAAATGTCAGGTGTCCGAAGCGCGTTTCTTGGATTATCTTCATTCGGCATGCTTAAAGTCGAATACTTGAAAGCCAAGGACGTACAAGTGCCGAAATAGTTGAAAAGCTATATAACGAAAAAGAAACTACACATTACCAATGCATTTAAGATCAAATTTGCCAGAGTATAGGACAGAGGATATTATAACCTTAATCTCTTCATAATATCAACGAGTAATGAACAGGCATTATAGGAAAAATCATGTCAGAACCGCATAAAGACTAATAAGCTGATGATATCGTCGGTTCACCAACAAAGGTTGCACAAATGACAAATTGTGATCTAATTGATCGTTAAATATTTGTATCATTGTATATAACCTAAATATGTATGAGGGGCTATACCACAACTACTGTATTTTGCACCGAACGTATCTGCATTTTAAGCAGTTGGTTCAAATAAATGTAATCTGGTATAATCGAGTCTAACTTCAGATTGTAAAAATTTAATTGAACCACCGTTTTTTTAATTAAAGAAAAAAAAAAAATTCCATAGCATCCTTTTTTAAAAAAAATATTTCAACGTTAATACACCAGGGAAAACACAGAAAACGACCAACACATACAACAAACATTTAATAAAAAAAATACATGAATAGTAATGCATATTTGTTGTAGTTCTACACAATTATAAATTACTTCATCAAAAGTTTAAAAGCAAATAATGAATATGATGTCGAGTTATCGTTACGATCTACATGAATGTTGAATTATATTTATATCATGTTTTTATAATATAATCATGACAAAACGTCCATGGAACAATTTTCAATTCATTTTATGAATAACTGTTGTTCATTTGAAAATGCAATCATTGACATAGAATGCTTAAAAGTCTTTTTGTCATTGAAACTAACATTGTTGGAAAAACATAGCTAACTCGTGTAGCGACTACATGGACTTAGTACAATGAAAATTTTGATGTCAAGTATTCTATTTTTAGGACAGTTTCAGTTCCTCATTTAAGTTATTTTTTTAAACCATGGTTTTATTAATTGAAATACATAGCTATCTTATATCCCTTAAACGTATCTAAGATGTCAATCTACACAGTGTAGCTAACCATAATTAGAGCATTTGTTTGACAATAGACTAGTCATTGCAGTGTTTTTATATAAACGTTTGACCATTTAGATGCATATCAAAGCTAGGAAAGAACGTTCATATATTTTAATAAATGTAACATAGAATGGAAGGCAATTGTAATACATAACATTTGTATGTTATAACATCAGGAACGAATCTTAATTACAGGTTTACATTAAACAAAACTATTAAAATTATTTAAACTATAGTTAATGAGAAGAAGAGAGTTGAATTGAATTTGTAAAATGCTTATAATTTGAATTTGTAAAAACAAACTAAATTAATATTGATTGCTTTATCAAATTTTAATTGAAAATAAACATCACTGTTGTGTTATCATAAGCATCTGCATTGCTATGTTTTCTGTTATTACTGCAACCTGATACCTTTAATGAAACCACAGTGTTATAAATTTTAAATATTATAAAGGAATAGTTGCACAGACTTCTCTTATGTTGCTATTTCAATGTTGGTTCACGAGGGAATAATCATACATGCATGCACACAACAGAAAACGATGAAGAGATACAGTATAAATTAATAAAAAAAGAAATAATTGAATATCAAAATAATGCATATTTGTTGTATTTGTCAAAAATTATAAATTGCTTCATCAAAGTTTTAAAGGAAAATGATTAATATGCCGTCGTGTTATCGTTATGATCTACATGAGTGTTGAATTATCTTTATATCATGTTTATATAATACAAACGTGTCAGAACATCAATGAAACAAGTTTTCATTCAATTCCTGAATATCTATAGGTCATCTGAAAAGGCATTCATCGACACATATAACGCTTAAAACTAATTTTGTCATTGAAATGAGCATTGTCAATCCTCATGAATCGATCGAATTCGTACAATAAACAACGTGATGTTGAATATCAATAGGTTATATCTAAGTTACGATTCCCTTAAATCGTTTGGCTGTGAGGCTTTTTTAACTGGTGATGCTATGAAATTTTGAATCAAGATGAATGTTATATGGTTCCGTCTTTTATAAAAATTACACAAAAGAAGCTCGTGTCGTGCATACTGAATCGGGGTCAAACATTTTTTTGTATTAAAATGTATAGTGCTAGCAATTCATATGTGTATCTATTTCGGAATAAACGAGCAGACTTTAGAAGGAATCATTTTATTATTGTCAATTTATAACAAAAATTTAAATCTTTTGAATTTCCTATCAATAATTATGATTCTTAATTTTCTAGTTTTTCTTAATTCTGCCTTACCATTTTTAAGTTTTTCATATTTTAACTTTAATGTGCATTATTTATTCATGTTATTTAACAGATTTTGCTTAAGCTTTGACAAATTGTAATTCATATCGTTGATTATTTTACGATGTAATAAATGTATACGTTGAAGAGCTTGTTTTTAAGGTACAACTCGTAGAAATTTGCACATTTTATAAAATGATTCAAGAATGTCATCTTCACGGCCGAGTGTCTAAATCAATCGCTAATAATCGATTGATATTGATAATTTACCATAATTATAATGTATATAAGAAAGAATAACATGCAAGACAGGTACACCTGCATTAGGTTGAAGAATATAAAACATCAATTGTAAACTGTGGGATAGATCTGATAGATCTGATATGCTACTGTCTATAAAAAAAACGTCAATAATTTGTTGCAGAGCACATGGAAGTCACCCTAAACAGACGATCAGATTTAACGTCCCGTTTCTTCTAGAAAGTAGTTACGAATCATACATCCCGCACAGTCAAACGGTAATCTTGCTTTGTCAGGAATATGACAGTTGTTGTTTATTCGTTTAATTTTTTTTATCCTTTGATTTTGGCATTTGATAAGGGACTTTCCGTTTTGAATTTTCCACGGAGTTCAGTAGTTTTGTGATTTTACTTTTTGTTTTGTAATTGTTTGATGTTTGACTGGGTGAATACCAAGCCACATTACAATACTTCTGTTACCCTTGGACTGACAAAATGTGGAAAAGTTTATAATAACAATTAATTATTTCATTTGCACATATGAAATGTATACATGTTGATAAAACCCATGTTGTGTTTACACTTCTCGGATATTCACTTAAGTGGAATGGTTTACAACCTATCTAAACAAGTTCAATCCACCATTACCTACATGATAAAATTAGAGAATCAAGTCTGAATATGACAGTTTGTTTCCGTTCGTTTGGTGTGTTTGAGCATTTGAGTTTCTTTGGTATTTTTGGTAATTTACTTTTTAATATTTACAATTACATATCATAGACAAAAGTTATATAACGAAATATAAATTGTACCTATCTCTAGAAAATGTTGCAACAGAGGACAACTTAAGTTAGTAACTCCTTAAATGCAGGATTTTTCTGTCACGTTTAATACATTTTAACATCATCATTGGCTTAAGAGACTTGTGAAATTCCCAGCTCCAGATCTGCTATCTTACATTGTCTGTTGTGTTAATTTAACGCTTATAATTGTACAAGAATTTCCACTTAAAGCTTTATGCTGTCTGTATTATCGATAGTTCTTTTGTTCATATCTCCCAGGTATACGTATTCAATGATATAATAGAATAATGATATCTGTCATTGTATTTCTATTGTAATGAACACACAGAGGAATATTGTGTTCAGAAATTTTCACCGAATTTAAAATATGGTAAAACATTCTTAGTTGGTTTTAAGATTTCGACGACTCATCTGTATTTCCTGTAATAAAGTACATATCAGGCAACTTTGTTTGGCTTTATAAATATTCCGATTTGAGCGTCACTGATGAGTCTTGTGTAGACGAAACGCGCGTCTGGCGTACTAAATTATAATCCTGGTACTTTTGATAACTATTAGGCAAGGTGCGCGTAGTGAGAGTCAACATGTAGCTGCCTTACATAGACAACAACTGTTCAGTGTCCTTTAATATCAGCTGTACATGTACGAAGCTTAGAAACAGTTGTAATTCGAGCCTTAGCGAGCTATTACCTCCTGTTTCGATTGTCTTCATCATGCAATTAATTTTGTATATTGATCAATATTATTTTGTGCCTTGAAAGAAACTAAACTCACATTTTGTGCATTTATTTTCGATTTGCAATCTCTTGAGGCCCGCCTAGTAATATTAAAATCACACATTCAATTTTATCATAGGTATAAGGACATCATTCGTAAATATAAGTCAACATGCAGACGTCTTTAACGTTCAGGTATTTCACATCCATTTTTTTATGGAAATATTCGATATAAAGCACAAAGGTGTCAGTATTCACCTCAGAAACTAACAAAACCTTTGAATAGACTTATTAAGAAGGGATATAGCTACGAAACTGTTGTCAAGTCATTAGAGATTGCATATTTTGGAGTTAATATTGATTCACTTATAGGGTCTTTGCATCGGAACTAAACACATTTATTCAAAAACAAGTTGTTGGCATGACACGGGTTATGTTCTTCTCATATATGTTATAATGGTATGATACTAAACCCCTAACGGCAAGGATTGTGCCTGATGTTCATATGATGAAATCCTCATCTTTTAGTCAGTTTAATTGAAGTCTGGAGCTTGCATGTCAGTTAACTGCTCGTATTCTGTTGTTATTTATGTATAATTGTCATTTTGTTAATTTTCTTTGGTTACATCTTCTGACATCAGACTCGGACTTCTCTTGAACTGACTTTTAATGTGCGTATTGTTATGCGTTTACTTTTCTACATTGGCTAGAGGTAAAGGGGGAGGGTTTAGATCTCACAAACATGTTTAACCCCGCCGCATTTTTGCGCCTGTCTTAAGTCAGGAGCCTCTGGCCTTTGTTAATCTTGTATTATTTTATTTCAGTTTCTTGTGTACAATTTGGAATTTAGTATGGCGTTCATTATCACTGAACTAGTATGTAGCTGTTTATGGGCCAACTGAAGGACGACTCCGGGTGCTGGAATTCTCGCTACATTGAAAACCTGTTGGTGACCTTCTGCTGTTGTTTTTTTCTATGGTCGGTTTTTTTTTCTTTCACATATTCCCCATTTCCATTCTCAATTTTAATTAACTGTTTACAAAATTTTGAATATTTTAAATACTAAGGCTTTTCTACCTCAGGCATAGATTACCTTAGCTGGATTTGGCAAAACTGTTAAGAATTTTGGTCCTCAATGCTCTTCAACTTCGTACCCGAGTGTCACTGATGAATTTTCTGTAGACGAAACGCGCGTCTGGCGTATATACAAAATTTAGTCCTGGTATCTATGATGAGTTGATTCACATGTAGACGGGTGTGCAAATAAATAATCTTGAATAGTCAACAATGAAATATCGCTCAATGTGAATTATTATCTGTTGTAACATAATAACTATTTTCAACAGTAAAAACAAATTACAGAGCATTGTCCAATTTGAAAAAAAGAAATGTACAAGTTGTCCTACGCACCAGAATTTTTAACTGATCTTGACGTTCACTAAAAATTCATTGTGGAATTGACATGGTAGATTTTGTTACACATGTACACATTCAAGTTTTGAAATTGATGATTGTCGTCGTATACAATAATGCTGTTTATGTTTGTCTGTTACCAGAACATTGGTTTAATTCTTATTGCTCTAATGAAATATTTGAAAACAAACAGAACGTATGAAAGTAATCATTAATTCGCATAAGGTAAAACGATACGTCATTTGAAGTCGACTGCAATACACATTCTAAGTTCACGCAGGTTCACACAACATTCGTCAACAGCAATATATAAACGTAGTCCGGCAGTGGGCGGAGATTTAAAGCGATATCTGTATTGTACAAGATACAGTATAGCGATATCTGTAGGGCTGTATCTGTATAGTAAGACACACAAATTCAGGATAAATATGTATCTTTCTGTAGCAGTCAAGATTTTTATATATTTTTTCCGGTATGACAAACATTTCTGAATAAACGTTACCAGTATTACTTGCCTTTACTGTATATTTCAGCATGTGTTATTTAAGGAACGGGCGTCGATTAGATACCGCATCGGGTTTCTTCATTCTAAAGTCTATTTGACGTTTCCCCCTTTTTTGTGATGGTGTTGTCAGGCTTTCTTTGAATTATTGTTTTGAATTGCCAGCGTTGGTATCTTCGTTACTTGTTTATTTGAACTTGAACTAACGTAATTGTATACCTTTTCGGGAAGCGCTCAGAGCTGAGACCAAAAATGCAGTTATTAATATGTGTAACATTTATCAAAATTATTAATATTTGTTTATCCATCGCGTTTGATAAACTATATTAATTAAAATAATGATTGGAAATTGAATCCCAGTCGAGTAATAACTTAAATCAGTATTTTCTATAACTTTACTGGATACCTCAATGTATATGTTGACTTTCACAACATAAAATTAATTGTATAATGATTCAAAGCATTCGATCCCATAGAGGTAGATATTAGTCGATGGTTTGTCACCTGCAGTGCATAATTTACTCATAATTGATGAGTATTTGATAAATATTGTATCAGCACAATTTATGTATGCCTTTGTCAATAATTGATTCAATGTAAATGACAAAACCGAGTAGATAAAATAGAAGAAATTATATATAAATATATGGTTGTAGTTACATATTTAATATTACAGTTAAGATAACAAATGCATGTCACAGTAGAGGTACATGTATATGTAGTAGGAACATATATTATATACTTGCTTTGAAGCCTGTTGTTTGTTTTTTTGTGATTTATTAGTGTTTAACGGAACCTTCGAAATGAAAGCAATATTTTGCAATGATAGAAACACGTGTGCTTAAGTCCAACATTAAGAAAAAAAATATTGATTATCTTATAAAGAATTTCGAAAATGTTTTCTGCATCATAAACTTGTAAGATGTATTTTAAAACAGCCGTAAGTGTAGAAAAAAACTTGTTAATACCACGATTTCCTGGAAATCCAACTATTTGTACTATTGTTTATATACATAGCAATGATATTTTTTTTAAATATAAAAAAGAAGATGTGGTATGATTGCAAATGAGTCAACTGTCCACAAGAAACCAAAACCAAAACCAGACATTAACAGTTATAGATCACCATACGGCCTTCAACAATGATCAAAGCCCATACCAGTATTAATAATAATAGCCATTTTGAGGGTTATTACTTTTATTTAACTGTCTTACTCAGTTGTTGTTATTGTTGGATGCTGAATATCATACTTAGTTTTTCGTTTGTTGTATTGTTCAAACATCAGGCTGTTGGTTTCGTGATGTGTGCATGTTTTCTGAGTGCCTTTTAACGCTTTCTTTACGTTATGGCTTTTGAAACCTGTTGAAGGCAAATGAGGACATTTAGTGTCTTAAGTGTACATTATTTTGTCTCAGGTGGAAATTTGTCTATTCAAAATCATAATGAGTAATTCGGATTGCGCGTGTCAAAATGAATACGTAGTCACGTCATTGGTTGGATTGTTATTTGTAATGATTTTATTTACAACGTTTTGGTGTACTCTTTAAAAGCAGGATCTACTTTTGAAAACAGGATCTACACATGTAACATGCATTATATATAGATTAGACCGTTGGTTTTCTCGTTTGAATGGTTTTACACTAGTAATTTTGGGGCCCTTTATAGCTTGTTGTTCGGTGTGAGCCAAGGCTCCGTGTTGAAGGCCGTACTTTAACCTATAATGGTTTAATTTTTAAATTGTTATTTGGATGGAGAGTTGTCTCATTGGCACTCACACCACATCTTCCTATATCTATTAGAACCTGTTTTTTGATAGAATGCTGGATATTGATATCTAAAACATTTGGTATGTGTGATGGAAGAAAACAGGCTTTTGTGTAGTAAGGCATCGGGAATTTATGATCACTTATGATACAAAAAAAAAGTTGTTTATTATATTGCTTAACCCAATGCTATTTCTCTTGGGATTATGTTTAGGAAATAAATTATGGTATAACTAGTCTTATTAATTAATCGTCTTTGATATTATTTCCAAGACAGATGCTACTTCTTGATATTTCCAGGCTAAAGTACACAGTTGTTTGTCTTGTCTTTTTGTTCGTTGTTTTTTTGCTATGACCTTGTCAGTTTTTGCTATGACCTTGTCAGTTTGTAGTCTACTTTAAGTTCGAATATCCCTTTGGTATCATCCAGCTTAGAATTAAAATTTATATAAATGAAACGAAATGAAAGCCTTCATCTGCGCTACTATAGATTGGAAATTAAATATTGCATGTTTATTTACAACTGACATTTTGTGAAGTCATAAATTCATATAAAAGTTCACCACCATCGGTTAGTAATAATATTAGAGGTTTTGTTAGATTGCAGTACACTTATCCATTGACGTATATATATACAAATGCAACATTTCGGGTTTTTTTTCATACAAAATGTAACAATGTCAATGACCTTGACTGGAAATTAATGTAAATTATTCATTTGTATTATGAAAATAACTTTTTCTGGTCTGACCATAAACATTTGCAATTGATGTATTTGCAAATAACATAAAATTGTTAGCTTCTATCAAGATAGAATATTAAAGTGTGATGTGTTTCTAAAAGTGGCCGTAGGTGTATTATACCGTGACGTTAATACACTTGTACGTTATTAATGTCACCAACACATGCACAAATGCGAGGGTGTATAAAAGGAATAACCTTGCAGCTACTCTTGCAGGTACACAGATGACAGTTGTGATGATTAGATTAACAGAAATATCAATCAGATTCCTCATGTAGGTGTTATTATATTTTGTAATGTCGCCATTGTCAGAACAGCTGGGGAAAACCTCTTAACCCGCGGTGCATGTAAAACATCAAAATTGGCTCAAAATCTTATTTTTATGAAGAATTAGAAATATGAAGTATTGTTAAGAGTGTTTGGTGTTTAACAATATCGTTGTTTTTTATATGCCTCTCACTTTATGCAGCCGCTTAGATATACCAGTTACTCGACGCAGTCATACTGTTTAAACCTGTCACTAAAGGTAGCCATTTGGAATATGTATGTTACATCAGGCAACCGTTCTGAATATACCTGCCACACAACTCAGGACAGCCTTTAAAAATATGTATGTCGCTCCAGGCGTCTGTTCTGAATATTCCTGTCGCTCACGAAAGCCTTTAAGAATATGTATGTCGCTCCAGGCGGCCGTTCTGAATAAACCTGCCACTCACGACAGTTTAAAGTTAATAATATGTATGATACTCCAGACGGCCGTTTTGAATATACCTGCCACTCACGACAGCCTTAGGAATATGTATGATACTTCAGGCAATCGTACTGAATAAACCTGCAACTTACGAAATCCTTTAAAAATATGTATGATACTCAAGGCGGCCGTTCTGAATATACCTGCCACTCAAGACAGCCTAAAGTTAAGAACATGTATGATACTCCAGGCAAACGTTCTAAATATACCTGCAACTTACGAAATCCACTAAAAATATGTATGATACTCCAGTCGGCCGTTCTGAATATACCTGCCACTCAAGACAGCCTAAAGTTAAGAATATGTATGATACTCCAGGCGGTCGTTCCGATAATACCTTTCACTCGCAGTAGCCTTTAAGAATGGGTACGTGACTTCAAGCATCCGCTATGTTCAAAAGTCATGAAATACAATGACTTAAAAAAAAGTAGCTTATTTGTTATAATATATTTGGACTTATCAATGGTTTCAAAATTTTCAACTGATGGTGTTCACATTTAGCCATTTGAAAGGGTGGCCAGAAATATCATGCTCAAAGTTGTAAGTAAAAAAGAACTCAGAGTAAAATTTAAGCTTAAAATCCTTGACGAGTACATGAATATAAAAAGACACCACAGCCCAAAACTGAAGTCTTTTAGTTGTATTTTTGTCTACTTGTATGTTCTTCAATGTTAGTTTATAACATACTATAAAACGTCCGTCCACCTTACAATTTTTTTTTTTATTAAACTATTAACAATTCATGAGCTTGCTATAATGTATCAACACTTCGTGTGTATTTCTAGACCAGACGCCATCTACATATCCATCGCAATGACCTTCGAAGACCTTCGACAATTATCATATGGCCCTATGTAAACATAAAAAAATGATAAAAGTAGATAAAATCAAGTGCAATCTGATTGTTTCCAGGTCGGTTTCTTTCCTAATATACATTTTAAAATATGTGTAATCTTCTTTATGTGCCGGATCATCCAACGCAATAGCAAGTTTTCTCCCTTGTTTTACTTTTCGATGTTAAGATACTTTATTTTAAATGTATAAACGTGATACATACTGTCTACCATATGCTTAAAATATGCACGTTAAGTTCAAACTAAAGGAGTATTGATTGAAATTGGTTGAATTATTGATTTGCACGACAACGATATACAAGTGAGTTTTTTTCATTAATAGAACTAAACTGACTTCTAATAGCGAACTATATTTTTTGCTGTTGTCCGCTTTGATAAATGTTTGCCACAATACGATTGTAATTTATGCTTTTGTCGAATGGATACCTATTGCTTCCTTAACATCAAGTGATATTTTATGGACTGCTTCAAGGGTATCAATGATAGCAGTATAGGAAAAAAGTAAAATTACAAAAATACTGACTTTAGAGGAAAATCAATTCGGAAAGTCCATAATCACATGGCAAAATCAAACAACAAAACGCATAAAAAACGAATGGACAAAAACTGTCATATTCCTGACTTGGTACCGGCATTTACAAATGTAAAAATGGTGGATAAATTATGGTTTTATAGCGCTAACTCACTCACTTAAATGACAGTCTCATCAAATTTCGTTATATTTACATTGATGCGTTAAATATAGAAACACAATAAATAAAATAGTCAAAATATGGGTACATCAGTCATCATCGTATAACAATTTTAAAAGGAACAATTTAACAGTTCTGAACACAAAAACATCTACTATCTTAAAAAAGCGTACAATGATGTAATTTATGAGTGGCCGTTCGTGTCATTTGCGCGAGATTCTAACGCGTTATTTTGTTAAACTAACGCGTTTTTATGTTAAACTAACGCGTTATTTTGCTAAAATAACGCGTTATTTCTTCATTTTAATGCGTTATTATACAAATCTATCGCGATATTTCATTTTTGCTTTTACTTTAAAATATTATCAAACTAACGCGTTAGTTTTCACTATTAACGCGATATTTATGAAAACTATCGCGATAATACGGAAATAAGCATCAGCCAATGAGAGATTTTGTTACTTCTATGTTTTGGAATTAATGCAAAATAGCTGGAATCCACGGAGACCGAAATAAGTTTTTACAAAGAATTAAAGAGACAGTCGATTATTGCTTGAGATTGGGATCATCAGATATTTTAGAGACAGACAATCTAACCAACATTAACTTCAGGTCAAAATTTGAATAATTTTAATTGATTTCATCGAAAAAACAATAGTTTGATGTGTAATATCCCTTCGTCCGGCAGTGCATTCGGCTCAGTGGTTGGGGGTTAGGGTCTGCTAACAGTTAACTAATAATAATAATCAATTTGTCTCCTGGAATAAAATCTTGTGTTCATATTTTTGATCATACCCTTAAACTCATTCTGTTATATAATTCAGAGGTATGGGGAGGTTATATTGTTTCTTGTAATAAATTACAGTCTTCCTTATTTAATCTTGAATTTTTTTTTAAAAATCTTAAGTAAGAGAGTCTCCATCTTAAATTTTCTAACTTTATACTTGGTGTACACAAAAGGAGTGTCAATTTTGCTGTATTATCAGAACTGGGGCGTCTCCCCTTACATACATTATGATATTGTAAAGTCAATTGTAAAATACTGGTATAGATTTGAAAATCTTACAACTGAATTCAGTCTATTGAAAGATGCTTATAATTGCAGCCAAGAGCTTCAAAAATCTAACATAACTTCTTGTTTCTCATTTGCTAAAAAAGTATTAGAAGTTTTTGAAATTTAATAAACAAGAAGTGAAACATTTCGGACAACATACATTTTTGAACATATCTAGCAAATTAATTCACACTAAATATATAAGCAATTGATATGCTAGCCAAAATAAAGCTTCTGATGGAAAAATGTTAAATTATGTGAAATATAAGCAGAATTTTGGTTATGAAAATTATCTTTCTTTAATTAAGGACTTTGATTTTAGAAGATCTATATGCAAATTTCGTATTTCTGCTCATAAGCTTCAAATTGAAGTTGGACGTTTTTCAAATATTCCACGAAATGGAAGAATTTTCTAAATATGCTCCTCTGGCTGTGTTGAAGATGAATAGATATAGGAAGATGTGGTGTGAGTGCCAATGAGACAACTCTCGAAATCCATTTTTTAACTAAATGTGAACATTTTAAATCAGATAAAGATGCTCTCTTTGAATTTGTTTGCCAAAGAATTTCAATTTTTTCTATACTTGATAATCAGCATAAATTTATTTATTTATTAAACTGTGGAGACAATCAGGTCCTTAATGATGTTGGTAAATTTATTAAAGTGAATATGAGTTAGTAAGTGTATTGTTACTGTATGTAAAAAAAATGTTTGTATCTATGTATCTATGCAAATCAATTATCTTTTTCCTTATTTTTGTATTCTCTGTATGCCCCTTTTGGGCCCTTAATTGGAAATAAAATATGTTCTGTTCTGTTATGTTCTGTTAATGTTATCTCCCTTGTCTCTTCAGATTCAATCTAGAACCGTGCTTGTGATTGGTTAACATCATTGTACAAATATCAAAAATTAACGCGTTAATTCCAATAATATATCGCGATAGATTACATTTGTACAATATAAACAAGTATCGCGATAGTTTTGTATAATAACGCGTTAAAATGAAGAAATAACGCGTTAGTTTAGCAAAATAACGCGTTAGTTGTACAAAATAACGCGTTAGTTTAACAAAATAACGCGTTAGTCGTTAGAATATCGCGCAAATGACACTAACGCGTTATTTTGTTAAACTAACGCGTTATTATGTTAAACTAACGCGTTATTTTGCTAAAATAACGCGTTCTTTCTTCATTTTAACGCGTTATTATACAAATCTATCGCGATATTTCATTTTTGCTTTTACTTTAAAATATTATCAAACTAACGCGTTAGTTTTCACTATTAACGCGATAGTTATGAAAACTATCGCGATAATACGGAAATAAGCATCAGCCAATGAGAGATTTTGTTACTTCTATGTTTTGGAATTAATGTAAAATAGCTGGAATCCACGGAGACCGAAATAAGTTTTTACAAAGAATTAAAGAGACAGTCGATTATTGCTTGAGATTGGGATCATCAGATATTTTAGAGACAGACAATCTAACCAACATTAACTTCAGGTCAAAATTTGAATAATTCTAATTGATTTCATCGAAAAAACAATAGTTTGAGGTGTAATATCCCTTCGTCCGGCAGTGCATTCGGCTCCGTGGGTGGGGGTTAGGGTCTGCTAACAGTTAACTAATAATAATAATCAATTTGTCTCCTGAAATAAAATCTTGTGTTCATATTTTTGATCATACCCTTAAACTCATTCTGTTATATAATTCAGAGGTATGGGGAGGTTATATAGTAATTTGCCAATGTGAAGACTTTTCATCAGACACTACATAACGTGAATGCAAGCAACAGTTTACTACTGTCTTCTTGGAATTCTCATGTTTTGTTAAAATTGATGTCTCATGCATTGTTCTTGTCATTTCGTCCACACCTATAACTGATTAGAAGGTCATGATTATAAATACTAAAATGATCAATGCGTTGTTGTTAATCATAAACAAAACATATCTTAATTAACCTTTCGCAATTTCTGCGTCTTATCGATAACTATTCGTATATGTGCATGTAAACACCATCTTGATCTTAAATTGTCAGTAAATCAGTCGTTACAAAATGTATGTGTTATAACTCTCGTATACAATATGAAATTCTGCCATTTTTTCACCATTGGCTGTTTGTAATTTATAGCATTGGAGTATTTTCTACAAAGTAATTGAATTTCAGTCTATCTTAAGATTTAAATTAGGTTGACAGAGGAAGAACATTCAATGTTGAGTCAGAGGATAAAATTATATAGAATAAAATGAAGTCAATTATACAGTCAATTCATCATAATATAACTTTATTTCAGTTTGTTTCCCTGAGGATGTATATTTAAAATTTGATATTGGCAAAATAATATGATAACTATAATTTCATTTGATGGTTATTTTAATTACTCTTTGGTGTTTTTGTACCTTTCTCTGTTAATTTATTACAAACTGAAAACAGATGTGTTGATGATAAATAATAAAATGTAATGCTTGCACCAATGTATTTTTTATGGAATCCCTATATTACAAGCTATAAAATGTCGTGACTACGGATAGTAGTAGGTAGTAGAGATATGTTATTGGTTTGGTCGTTTAGCCCTCCAACAATATTAAATGAGGCCATTTATATCGTCTTTGGTAATTTTTTCGTGTATTTTAAGCACGGACGAGAAAAAGAAATTGATCGACACATGGACAAATAATTTAGTTTTGGATGCAACGCGTCTTCTGATTGACTGACATTGTTTAGTTTACCAGCCCATAGACATAATTTAGTCATTATTTCTTTACAGACATAAAATATATTACAATCATTCCTTATATAAAATATAAAACTTCATTGACGATAGTCAGATTTTTTATGAAGTAATTGCAGTATTTGAAATAAAAGTTTTTGTAAGATGATTTTGTATCATGTCTGATATATTGATCGGTCAGTGTTTTAAATCATACTTGAATTAGTAAATGCTTGGAGATCATTGCTTCTCTTTTTTTAAAAGAAAAAGAAAAAAAAAAAACAATTACAGCTGTAATAAAAATGATAAACCAAAATAAGTATAAAATATCGAATGTAAATAATCAAAAATTGAATTGTCAAGATGCCCGTGCTCGAATCATACGAATAGTTAACATATCTATAACCGAACACCTAGGATGTTGTAACAGCTTCGTTTGTACACCATGCTTATGCAACATTTTGAAGAAGAATGGCAAAAGAGCCATAACTGTGAACTTATATTGCAACATTGTGAGCAGATTTTTGTTTTTAAAAAGAACGCTATTGACATAAATATAAAAATAAGTAACTATCTAAAATGATTTGCTGTTTTCTTTAGTGCACAAAAAAACTTTTTTTAAATCGCATAACAGATGTTTTATAACTTCATCGGTCTCTAGTACTGCTTAATAAAATGGCTGCTAGTATTTATGTGAAACTAATTTATCAAACATCGTAGTGTCCCTACTAGGTCGTCTCTAAATTAGCAAAATAGCTGCTGGAAATGTTGAAGATATGCTACTTCGTCTATCTGTTGTAATGTGATCAAAACTTGGCTGCAATGTTTGAAACTGAAATATTTTCCTATGAAATTGGTAGAAAAAAGTTTTCTTTGAAAAATACTTCAGATTTTTATGATACGCAGCACGGCAATACTGTGGAAAATCTTGTTTTTATTTTTTTTAATTCGCATATTCATTTTGAAATAAATGGGAGGCTAACTTAGTGGTTTGACTTCTTATTTCGATATGAAGATTTTGTAACGTTCGAAAATATCATTCCATGTGCAGTTCAGTTGAATATGATTCAAAAGTTGCATAGAATGTAATAATTTCCATATTGAGAGGACATTGAAGTGCATTCTGCTTGATTTTGAAATAAGTGTACATGTTCAACAAACGTAAACTATGCAGTATTTAGAAGTTTCCATTGCTTTCCTCCCGTTCATTTCAAAGGCAAAAAAATGATACTCAAATTAGACAGCTAATTTCATTAAAATCGTTTTAAAATACAATCTATGGCATGATATTCTGTAGGATAACTGAAAACTGCTTCGCCTATAACGTGTTTGGATAAAATGAAATAAAAACTTAATTATATATGTACTCATGTCAAACATTAACCATGATTTTCTTTTATATAATTATGTATATTTAGCCGATAAAATAAACTCATGTTGTTCAGACTACATATTTGAACTACTGTCGATCTACTGATTCATACTAGAGTTGTCCTTCTTCTCCCGCGATATATTACCGATTTTGTTTATAAGAACTGATGTATCATGTAGTAAATTAAACTTATTTTTGAAATAAAAAATACTATTGACACATAATTTCATAATATTTGATACACTATTACAACTCGTTTAAGTTAGTTTGTATTTGATATTAAACTTTAAATAGATGAATTTTATGAAATTGTGCTTTATTTTTTCCAAGCATACAGGAAAATATATTGTAGGATTTTTGACTGTTGCACGTCCTTGTATTTAATTTTATTATTAATTGAAAAACTATAACAATCCCTAGGCATCACCGTACTAGCTACTTATATTTCGTGAGTCTACAGGGAACAGACCCCACAAATCCATCATTGCTTTACATTTGTACACAACGTGTTTCACAACTCATCTGATATCTGCTTTTGTATATATACTACGTGGAAAGAAAGATAACTCATTTTCTAATAATGTTATATTGATGTTGAAACTCACACTTACGTTTTATTTTATTTTCAGTTTGTCAAAAATATGTGTTTTGAATTTGTTTACATGACAATGAAGATTATCATTAAGAGGTAGATATTTTAATAAAATATTTGGCACTTTTTTTTCTTTTTAAACACATCTTCCTCTTCATATGCTTGCATAAAATATATTCCAAAATAAATATACATTTGAACTAATTTTCGTCATTTCTTCAAAAATAAAAAAAAAAAATCGTCTGTTTATTTATCATTCTACATCAGAAAAAATACACTTGATAAATATAACTTAATTTATATAAAAATAAATTCCCGTAAACTTGTTACACCAGAGTAATGAGAAAAAACAACAGTAATCGACGAAAGTTTTACTGTCACCATCATGCATTGGTTGACCAATTGGATGTTTTGGTATCTAAATTCAGAAGGGAGAAGTTGCGTATAATACTCGGTACAGTGTGAGACAGAGAGAACCGATAGCTTGGAATACTTTTGACTGAGTGGAGACTACAATGCGGGTTTAGCATGCATAGATGGAGAAACTTATTCTAAAAACTTATACTTACATGTACATGTATACCTTTGAATATAGGCATAGTCGTCTGATCTGATGTTACAACTAAACTATACACACGTACATGCACATACATGTACATACAAACGCACATAATTAACAATAAATAAACATATTGCACTCAAATATACTAGCCAAATAAGTATGACATGCATTATGTTTGGTTTAATAAAACATTATCTGTTCAGATGTATAATGCCTCCGGATGCGAGATTTTTTCGCTGTATTGGACACCCATTGGTGACCTTTTGTTGTTTTCTGCTCCTTTGCCGGGTTATTTTCCCTTTGACATACCCTTTCCATTCTCAGTTTTTTTTGTAGACATGTTGTAAATGAGTTTAATGGAGCAAGCGAAAAGCAGCATAAACATAGAATCAGAAAAAAAAATTCAGAGGGATAAAAACACATAAGAGGTATTCGCTTATACAATGCATACATGCTTTGCAAACATCTAAATAAAGCACAATACTACGTAGCTTTTATAAGTATGTGCAAAATAGAGAAAAAGGCTTAAATCTAGTTTTGTGGATCGTATACTCATGCAAAAAATTACCTTAACCTTTGACGCGGCCTTGGTGAATATATCAATATTCTAGATGTATAGACATATGTTATTGTGTTACCATTTCGCCGTGAGACATTAACTTTATAATGTAACAATACTTTTCATGGCGCTGTGTGTTTCATTCTATACAATAGTGGATCTCATTTACAATGATTTATTATGTTGTCGTGTGTATACATATTCTATCGCTGATTTGGAGAAAGGGAAGATGAGAAATCACGAATTAAATATAAAACCAAAAATGTACTTTCCTTACGATTTCAATTGTAGCTGCATTTTCCAAATATTTATAAAATGTATTGCTGATTCCTTGACTAAGTGTATCCATCGATTTGATTAACGAATTATGTCTATGATTTTATGTTATTTTATTAAAGAAATATTTTAAGTTAATGTTAATATCTTTATTTGTTCACAATGTGCATACATTTCACACCGCACTTGTTTCTTATAAATGTGAAATCGCCTTTTTTTGGCAACTGCTGAAATTGCACATATATTTTTCCCTAATATCATTGTCCATCATTTAGAGATAATAGAGGCACTAGTATTAACACACGGACATTTTTTATTCTGTGTAATTATAGAGCTTGGGAAACTGTCTGGAGTTTTAATGAAGTGCTTTGAAGTCTAAAATGAGCTACGATTAGAACGTTGACAGCTATATGACCATGGATGACAGACCACAAATTACATGTATTGATCTGGAACACAAGAATTGTAATCTTACGTGGCTAAAGGATTTCTTTTATGGCTAGATACCACCATCAACAATCAGGAGTAAATCGTTAATTATTAACTGCAAGAAGTACTGATGCGGATGAACACTTTTTGTGCAATGGACAATCTTAAACCAAAATTAGCTGTTGTCATTCAAAATATAATACCATTGTAATTTAAAAATTCTCACATTGTATTTGCTGCTATTACTGAACATCAAACCTCATCAGACAGTGCCTCTATGTAAATTAACTCATCTTAGATATCGGGACAATTTACATTTGCGCCAGGCGAGCGTTCCGTCTAAAAAAGACGCACGAGTGAAGCTCGTAAATAAGAGTAAAAACAAAAGCCAAAAAAAGCACGCAATTGAAGAGCATTGAGGGCTAAAATTTACTTAATATTTTGTCAAATACTGTAAAGGTTATCTAATCCTGGGGTAGAAAAGCCTTTAAGTTAGAAGTTGAAAAAAAAGTTTGGGAAACAGTTGTTATTTTATAATTTTGACCATATCAATGATAATTCATGTCAATACAGAAGTTCTGATTACTGCATTCGAAAAATATAAGATGGATACGAACTTGATAAAGGTTCTCGCTATGAATGATTGAAGACATACAGCAATGCAACAGTTATGGTTATTTTCGAACAATGAATATTATAAAACAATAGGGTAATATAAATCTTACAAAAATACACCCATTGAACATACAAAGAAATAATCCAGACAAATCTTATATTTACTTGATACTATTAATATTGGTTCTGGAAGACAGATTTTCCGTAATTGAACTTAAGAAACTGTTAAATATGCCGCCTATACACCAGACATACGTTTCGTTGACTACAAAATGACTCTTATCGCAACCGCGGGTAAATTATCACGTTGTGATTGGTTTAACGCCGTCACGTGGTGACCACCTATGAGACCGTAGGGGGTTAGTAAGTTTCATTGGGGGTCGTGACGCGGTAATGGTGACGTCATGTATTAATGTTGTTGTGTTTCTTTGATTATTTTTCAACAAAACGCAGCAGAAAAAGTCCAGCGTCCGATAAATTCGTTATACGGTTAACTACTGACCCCCTACGGATCCATAGAGGGTGATTAAATTCATAGGGAACTCGGCCTCCGGCCTCACCCCCTATGGATTTTACTAACCCTCTATGGATCCGTAGGGGGTCAGTAGCGAACCATATAACTCATTATATGTGGCGCTTAAATTAAAAAAAGAGAATAGGCCATAAGTAAGCATTCAGGACCAAAGATTCCGAAGAGTTCTGCTGGATACAGCTAAGATCACGTATTCCTTGGATCAAGAGACGACACGTGTATTCTTGTCCTTATACAGTGCACCGATACCGAAATTTCACTTTATAGATATATTTTCATCATATATACAGATAAAATATAATCTCTTCAACAATTCTGTTTTTTTTTAATAAACGCGTAGTCAAATTAAAATTCATTTATTGGACATCAATCTGAGTAAGTCAAATTTCACAAGTCAATTTATTCTTACTAAGTCCAAATACAACAGTTTAACAGAAAGAGTATGAATTTATGTAAGTTATTTGAAAGCGGCAATTAATCGGATTATGATTTATAAATTAAAGTTTGCAAGTATAGTTTATGATTTACAAAGTATACTTTGTAATTCAAAGCTTTCATTTTGGCTAAATAGATCTATTTAAACGGTTCTGTTGTTTAAGGAAATAACACGAATTTGCTTTGGTTATATTAATTTGAAAAGTAAGGATACTGTCATAGTGTATTTACTCAAGACACAAAACCCTACATAAACCTGAAAAGAAAACAAACATTGGAATATCCGTATATAGCGCTGTTCTACATCTCAGAATCAGAGTAAAACCTTCAATCAAAAATTCCCGACTACTCACGGTATGTTAAAATCGACCCCTGTCATACAGAATCTTGGCGATACGGTCGTTTATCTTAGTATTCAGCAATAAAATGTCATATCGACAAATTACTAAATTTAAAGGCAAATTGTCAAATCCTTTTATAAAATGCCCAACAATGTTAAGAGTCTTTTCGGTAAATTTAATAGATGTATACTGGCCCTGGTATATTTTAGTTTGGATAACATGATTTATTCATCAGATTTACTTAGCTTCGAACTGCGAGTTCTTTTAGATCAGTAATTTGCGTCTACAATCTATATTACATGTAAGTTCCGTGTATCGATCTGATGAATCAATTACAAGCCTTTTCAACTTAAGTTTGTTCTAAAAAAAAAAAATTGTTTTACCACTGTCCATGGTCTGGAAAGTTGTTGATATGTTAACCATTTATGTAAGTTAGTATCCTGAAATTCGTTGGTGGTTTCAAATTCTTACTTTTTTTTTATCTTTAAATTGTTTCACATTTTGTTGTACCGGAGCTTTTTTTAATATCGGACTTAACGATATTGGTTTTTACACATTTTTTAATGTCGTCCTGTGATACATTGGCTTATATTTTGTCTCTGCTGAATAGTTTTCTCAGTGGCAATCATAGCGCATCTTTTCATTTCACTAATATTGCAACAACCTGTTTATGGCTTTAACTATTTATTTTTGTGTCTTTCTGGTTGTGTATATTGTTCATCTCTTATATTCATTCAATTGATTTGTTGAAAAGAACGGCGCTGCAAAAATATATCTTATATATCATAGTCTGTTCAAACTATCGATACGTATCTGTTCCTAGATAACATTAACAATTACAACCATAAGAACGTATACTTTAGTAAAACAGTTATCAAACTACGGACGCCTCCGGGTGCGGGAATTTCTCGCTACATTGAAGACCTGTTGGTGACCTTCTGCTGTTGTTTTTTTATTTGGTCGGGTTGTTGTCTCTTTGACACATTCCCCATTTCCATTCTCAATTTTATATAATACTAAACTAGTTTACGTGCAACAAGAGTGGTCAAGGGTTATTTTCATGCAGCAGGTCCAAACTATTTTTAATAGTTGTTTATACTGCAATGCAGGTATAGTTACTCTTGTGTATTGCAAATATACAGAATTGTACCGTTCAAAACTACATGTTTATATATTCCATCCCTAGTGGCATCACACTTTTATTCAACGTTTTTTCATTATTCTCACATCACTCTTAGTCTTAAACATTTCATTGAAGGTTCTGATATTATCCCTTTGAAGTGAAACACGCCTAACAAAGATTTGACTTTAAATAAACTATAACCAGAACTACTACATGTAGTACATATTTTATTTGTTAACGGTTAAACCTAGGATGGCTATACCACGTAGCACTCTTGTTACAAATGTATGAAGAATGATAGGTTATTGTCATTAATGATATTGATGGGATGTTTATTCAAGAGAATTTAGATATTGCTTTAATCAAATAAAACCGCAAATATCGGTACTATATAAATATTAAACAACCAATGTTTGCTGTAATACCATATTTGCTTTCCTGTGTTCTGGTAACAACACTCTAAGTAAATGGATAGGATTTCAAGATCTACTTGTCTCATTACATTGTTGCGTGCGTTTACCAAATAACAACATACACTGATCTCTCAAACAAAGGACTTGATTAACTCAGTAATGTATCATTGCTTTAACGGAAGAATTAACAAATGTACAAATAAAGAAATGCAATTAAAATGACGGAAGTTAACCATCTTACAATAATTATATATAAAAAGCATAACAATAAACAACATGAAAACAAACCATTTATTATTTCTAGATGTATAGACGATTTTTTTGGTATAAAGACAAATCAGTTTTTAGAAGACATCATTTCTTTTGTATCTATATTCATAATTCGTAGTTACATTTATATTAGTGGTGCAAATTAAAAAAAATCTACAACTGTTACAGTAATAATCTGAAACTAGTCTTCTTTTTTAGATTTCAGTTTCATCTTAATGGTTCAGAAATACGGCAAATGCTATCTATTCCAGGGCTAGAAAAACTTCAGTGTTTCGAATAATTTAACAATAAAAATAAACCAACTAAATTCACAGAAAATGAATATAACAATGTTATTAAATTATGTATGCACACTTTAAGTGTCTGTTTCATCATTTTACTTATGAACATGTAAATTAAAGTAACAAATTTTTGTAGTGTTAAAAGTAAAGTTGTTTCATTTGATTTGTACATCTTTATAGATATAAGAAGATTTGGTATGAATTCCGATGAGACAAATCTCCATCCAAGTAACAAATTATAAATGAAAACCATTATAGGCCAATGTACAACCTTCAACACGGAAATGATCAAATGATGGTTCAGACACTTGACGTGTACTAGCTTAAATCATATATGCGGGGAAGATTATTTTAATAATCTATACTCAAGATAGGATTTTCATTTTGTATACATATTTAGATAAAGAGAATGTGAACATAAATTTTTCCAATAAAAAATGGTTGATGTTACTAGTATAGCTAATGGATGTACCGTGCCCATTTCATTTTGATTTCATCCGAGAGTAATCATAATTGTCCTGACTGTTCTTGGACTGTTGATTAAAAAAAAGAGTATAAGCTATAGTGTATTTGTTATGAAAATGACAAAATATGACATCATAGGCAAACACATTTTACACTTGTCTTTCAATTAAAAAACATCTTAATCTGAAGAAAATGTTGTCAAGTGAAACATTTTGTTTATTTCATATCTGTGTCATTTCAATCATCTCAGAATTTGTCTCATTCTGGTCTTCTGTATTCATTGGTTCTGTTGTCGATTCTCCAGATTGTTCTGAGTTCTGATTACCTTCGTTTTTATCATGATTCCTTTCCTTTAAATCTGAATTGTTTCTAAGATCATCTAGCGTACTCATTGAGTCCAGCGTATCAATGGATCCTTTAGTAGTTCGACAAACACTATCCATAGGGATTGAGGCTCCGGATGTGTCTCCTCCACTACTCTCAGATGGTTTCCATTTAAACGAGACGAGTCGTTTGATATGTTGCCTGAACCGATAGTCGAATATTGCATAAATAAATGGATTCGCTACATGATTTACGATAAAAAGCCGCTCAACAATTTTAAGGAAAGAAAACGTAGCAATATCAAGTTTTTCTTCATGTAAATGTTTACCCACTGATTCAATAGACCATACCGGTAGATAGCTTATTGCAAACACTATTGATATGGTCAATGCTACTTTAGTTGCCTTACTCGATATAGCATTTCGTGATGAAATACTTTCTCCCATTTGTTTACGACTCTGGCGGTAAACTTTCCATCCAATGAGTGAATACAGAATTATTAGAGCTAGTGTGTACGACGAAAATAAAGTGACGGCACAATACGTATAAGCAACAGAATATATCGAGGGATTTCTTAATGATATTGCACACGTGTGTCCCGTCAAATTATATCCGAGATCTATTGCCTCAAATTTAGGTATAAATATTTGCGGTGCTGCGCATCCAAATCCGATAACAAAACAAACTAACACCCAATACTTTATGTTCTTGTTAGTGAATTGAGATTTAAGTGGCATACAAATCTTCCGGAATCTGCAGACGGACAGAAGCAGAATTAGATTTGAAGAATACGCTAGAAAAGTCATAGTCACGACGATAAACGTAACACATATCCATTCTGCTGGAAATGAATAGTACTGAGTCACTCGGTTGATATTGAACGGTATACCTATCATACAAAACAAAAAGTCAACAACGGCAAGATTCCAAACAATCGTTCTATAAACACTCTTTGCATACTTTCTCCAATAAATTATCAAGACGACAGCATTCCCAGGTATTCCGATAATTAACATAAGTATAATAAACACTAGAGGTGCTATAAGTTTCTCTGACACACGATGGTTGAAATCATCTATTGTCAATTCTTCTTTCTTTACAGTGAAATTGCTCATTTTGGTCGTAGATTTTGAATCAATATCAAAATAGATTTTACTACAACTGAAAGGATTGACTTTTTATATATGCATGCTAAAAGGCAAACGCATATTACAGCGACAACATGTTGGTTCCGGTAGACAAGGTCGGAACAAGTTCATTTAGAAGAAATATTATTATAACAAATCTTAATCATTTTATAGTTAAAATACAGGACATTTATCTACATTAAATGTACGGGAAATCTTCTGAATAAATGCCAACTGTCAGATAAAAAAAAAATATATTTGATGTTATTATATTTTCTATGTATATATTTAAATGACAGGTGGAACAACACAGGAGGATATGCACCTGGTCTACCTCCTTTTAAAAGTGTTGTTTTAAAAAAGTGTAGGCATAGTTTACTATCAATGATGTACCGGATGAAGAATTACCCTTACAAATGTTTAAGAACAGTTTGAATGCATCAATTAAAATATATATTATAGTTATAGTATTATCACAATAATGAAAACTCGCTTATTATGAAATTCCAACACGCTTCCTATATTTAGGATAAAAAGTAAAACAGCAAAAATTATTGAAAATGTCAAATTTTAAGGACAATGTTACATACACTGAAATCATCAACCAATATGATTTATTGAATATACACATTGTCGTGTCGTCAAATTGTTTCAATACATAGTACGTAGAATAGGTGACCAACGTACCTAGGTAGCGCATCTACAGACATCATTAGCCTGTCAACACTGATAATGTAAGTTCGAAACCTGTTTTTGAATATGTGCACGATTCTGAATTGATCATGATTGCCAGTTTGTATGCAAAAATTAGAGGTTGTCTCCTAGCACATCGACCCCATCTACTAATACAAATACCTGCCACAATTACAACAAAAAGTGCTGACAGCGGGTTTAAACATTATTGATTTATCAAACTGTGGATTGCTGATCTCAGTAAACCTCACACAAGGGTTTTTGTGCATTCTGTTAATATGTAATTTTAATAATGAACGTTCTTTGATTACCATCACCATTTATAACAGTATTCAACTTTTTTTTTTCAAGAATCTGTTATAAGTGAATTTTTGAGATATTTATACCTAGATATAAGATGTGGTATAAGTGTCAATGAGACAATTCTTCATCCAAATCACAATTTGTAAAAGTAAACCATTATAAGTCAAAGTACGGTCTTCAACACGGAGCCTTTGCTCACACCGAACAGAATGAATTAAATACATTAATTAAAAAAACAATTATATTCAAAATATTGAAGTTTTTAGTGTGCTGTTTTTGGTTCACTGAATTATAGTGACGAAAACTGCAGGAATACAGCCAAAGATAATACGATAACGACATTTCCATGACATTACTGGTGCAATGCAAGAGTTTTCGATTACATTCCAAGTCAGTATCATTCAAAAGATTGGAAATAGTTTATGCAATTCATGATACAAAAATTCTTTACAGGCTAATCACAACACTGAAACAAAAAATTAGAAATCATGGCATTTGAACTGTAGACATTTTCTATTTTATTATTTATAAATTTTGTTACATTGTATTATTAATTTTACATATTGGTTGACAAATGACAGAGAGACTCCTTGATATATTCAATCCCTTTAATAACTGTTATTATTTGTGATAATCAATTCCAAACTGTTGTATATCATGACATTTATTGTGGAACGATAATGCATTTCCTCGCGTTATAGGACATTTGTCTGAAAATGATATAACACAGCACAATGAAACTAGCAAAATGTTGGGAATAATGTGACTTTATAGGTCTCTGGAGGAGAAAATATCATTTTTTAAATAACAATCACTGTCAATGTCTATGGTAAGGATCTTAATCATAACAATAGTAAACTTCCATAGATCGCCTTAAATTCTGTATAAAAACTTCCATAGATCGCCTTAAATTCTCCATAAAAACCGAAGGCTTACTGCAAATCATTTCAAATGATTATAAACCACTATAATTTTAAAATAGACATACATCATACACAGCTTGTGTTTGCTGATCAGTGTAGACATACATCATATACAGCTTGTGTTTGCTGATCAGTGTAATGTATGGATTACATACATAACCATTACATCAGCTGGACTTTGTTTATGGTGTTAAATCTGTCCCAAACAGTTTAATATTACAATATAGTACTCTGGAATGAAAGTAAAACGACACTAATTTATCGACCATATGTATGCACATGATGAGTATTGTTTATGGATTTGTATTGTTAAAACTCATACGTGTTGTAAAGTATACCATATGATATAATAATGATCACTTTATTATTAGCTTTAGGGTATCCGCCAATAATCCTAATTAGTAGCAATGCAAACCAGGAAACAAAGCACTGGGAAATAATATAGGCACTTCAATAACTTAATAAATAATCTGGAAGACATGGATTTATCTTTGGAAGACTGTTCTTCTTACTCTGAAAGTAATAACAAAACCATGCATTCAAAAACTAATAATTTTATTTATTTTCAAATTAAGTAACTCATCGTGCTCTTATCACTTTATCTGCCAACACAACAATGACAATTCTAAATCAGAGAAATGCAGAAGACTCCATGATCTAAACAAGTTAAACCCACAAAAAAAGTCGTTAACAACAAACAGGAATATAATAAAAACATTGTGTGAACAAATTAAAAGTCTTAACATAAACATGAACAAATTTATCCCATAAAGAACATTATATTCATCCCCAACTTTGCCCTGTACCATCGCCTTATAAGGTCTTGACTTTCGTTTATAATGGAATTTGATGCGACTGACATACAAGTGTGAGGTTAAACTAGCTTTAAAACCAGGCTCAATTCACCGTTTCTACATAGGAAAATGTCTGTACCAAGTCAGGAATATGACAGTTGTTATTCATTCTTTTGATGTCACCGTGTAGAACGCCACATGCGGGGTGTCGGCTATGCTTGACACGGGGTGGCAATTTCGAAGCGAAGAAAAACTGTCAAAGTAAGTTCAAGTATCAAAATTTCTTTATTTAGAATTTTTAGTACCCTATAATGTACTGCACGGAAGGAACTGAAACACAATCTATTTCCTGCAAGCAAAATCAGTCGTTTTCAGTGCTCTGTTTTTCTCAAACACCTCTCCCTAGTTTTCCGTGTTGCAGATTTTGAGGCTTAATATGCAAATTTCTTGATAAAAATCTACTTTAGACGACTCCCCTCTGCTTCATTTATATAAAATTGAATTCCTATTATGGAATTTAACAAAATACTAGCTTCATAATTAAAATTACCTGGTTTTAACACTAGTTTTTCATCAAAATATACAGTGTCGCTCGGGGTGTCAGATTTTGCATCTCAAGGGGTATAGGCTTCCAATAAAAAACGAATAGATTTGCATATGAATCATGTAAATCGGTCTTTATCTGATCCTTTTTAATTCAAACACCACTGCTATATCATGATAACAAATAAAAAAAACTGAAAGTACTTCATTTTGCCTCTTTTTTAGTCACATAAGACATGTGATTTTGATTTCATAAATAGTTAAAAATGACTCAAAATATTTTGATTTTAAGCTAGAAAATGATTTCCTGTCCTTTTCAGTCACTATCATAGTCAGATAAAAAGTCATTGATGTGGCTTAATGCACCGAAAGATGTAGGAAAATCTTAGACTAGATCTCCATATAAGATTTTGCCGAAGCCAACACTGAACAGTTAAACTCCATCATTAGCTTAACATGTTTTCATCAGGTTCTTCTCAAAAGCGCTTGTGCATGCTTTAAAAACCACTCACTCCGAAACAAAATCGATTTATCTCTCAAATGAAAAACTCACCGGCATCTTTATCATCAAATGAAAATACTGCTTGAAGGGGACCTGAAGCCGACGACACTAAATTCTCAACAATATTAATAAGCGATTCAAAATCTTAAAAAACTTTAAGTATATGGCTGTTGATTTCTATCTTTTATCCGAATGATAAAAGCAAATAAATATCATGGCTTTTCGACAATATTTCTCTTCGGCTTTTCTTTGGGACGTTCAGATTTATGTCAAAAAGAATAACATCGGAACTATAGAAACTGGCTACAGACTTTTTCACGTTATTTTTTTATATTTTATGGGTGGACCAAAAATTATTGGATACATTACCGAACACTTGTGTGAGCGCGGAATGGGCGATCCCCAAGATGCAGGAATTAATAGTGCAGTTTCAAATCAAAAGATACTATCATACCTTATCGCAATAGACATTGATATCCCAAAGAATTACCTCATCGCATGAACCTTGATATCCCAAAGTGTGACCTCTGATTTAGATATATTGGTTCTAACTTCTCCAGGCATTCCTTATCCTGTATTGAATATGTTAGGTAACCAACAAAACTATGAGTTTATGTTATGTGCTGATTCATATGTCTATATCTATTCGTTTTTTATTGGAAGCCTCTACCCCTTGAGATGCAAAATCTGACACCCCAAGCGACACTTTATATTTTGATGAAAAACTAGATTTAAAACCAAGTACATTAAGTACAAAGCTGGTATTTGGTTAAATTCCATAATAGGAATTCAATTATATATAAATAACGCAGAGGGGAGTCGTCCAAAGTAGATTTTTATCAAGAAATTTGCATATTAAGCCTCAAAATCTGCAACACGGAAAACTAGGGAGAGGTGTTTGAGAAAACAGAGCACTTAAAACGACTGATTTTGTTTGTAGGAAATAGATTGTGTTTCAGTTCCTTCCGTGCAGTACATTATATGGTACTAAGAATTCTGAATAAAGAAATTTTGATACTTGAGCTTACTCTGACAGTTTTTCTTCGCTTCGAAATTGCCACCCCGTGTCAAACATAGCCGACACCCCACATGTGGCGTTCTACACGGTGGATGTGTTGGAGCATTCTCACCTATAATTATATTGAACTACCCGATATCAAATGAACGTTAGATTTGATAATGTTTCATAAATTTTCAACTGGACGTGAATTCAGCAACAATGAATCATCATAATCGCATGCATTGTTGTATTTCTGCAACCAGGACAGCAATCAGACACATATTTCATGGCAGTTTTTGTTTCACTATGTCAGTCTTTTTGGATGATAGATGTGTATATTCTATTTTATGATATATTCGTATAGATAATGACAAGATATGTGCGATCAGGTAATTGCATGGTAAATGTGTATTGATTATTGCCCGATAGACGTGTTAAATTATTTTGCATGATAAATGTGCATTGTTTATTGCATCATTGATGTGTCTGGCTTATTACTTGATGCGCGAATTTTGCCACTTGCAAGACAAATATATTTCATGATTCATGTAGACGTGGATATGACGTATTGTTCGAAAAAGGTGTTCAAATTATAGTCTTAAAAAACTTAAGCTTATATATGATAGATTTAACCGATTTCCCAAAATACTTACAGATTCTCTTCACTTTGGACTATCTTGTTTAAACTGTTTATTTACTGAAAAACATAACACAAACACAATATTATTCGAATTTATAAGACGTTATAACGTGTGTATGTTAAACCTTTTTAAATGGAAGCAGTAACGTGCATTTTTAATTTAAGACGGTAATTCCTACAGGAAGTTCTTACAATAACAAAACATATAATGAATTTTGCATTTTTTACAGTGCAGATAAATAACGGTTGACAAAACATGCACATTTGTGTTGCAATGTTTAACATGCGTAAATAGAACATGTAGAATGTCAAGCATCAAAACAAATGCAATATGAGTGAAACTTCATATTGAAACCAATACCACAATAGTATAATTCAATCAACTAAAAGAGTTGAGTAGGTACTTTACCATAATAATATACTTAATCATCTCACCTTCGTACGATGTCAATTTCATGGTATAACAATCATCATCCTGTAAGAAACACGTAAACACCATTTAAATTACATTTGTTCACAAACGTACTCCAGTGCAACAAAGCTTGCTTTATTACAGCTGTAACAATTACAGGTCTCTCAATGACGATTATTTATTGATGAGGCTCTAAATGTTTTAAATGTTTAATTAATGTTCTAATTCCTATCGATATTTTAATCAGGATAACTATCAACAGGATTTAACGATACAAAATAACTTTCAAAAATAACTGACGCAATATCAATACAAGTAGTTATCAAAGGTACCAGGATTATAATTTAGTACGCCAGACTCACGTTTCGTCTACATAAGACTCATCAGTGATGCTCATATCAAAATAGTTGTAAAGCCAAACAAATACTGAGTCAAAGAGCATTGAGGATCCAAAATTCCAAAAAGTTTTGCCAAATACGGCTGAGGTAAGTCATTCCAGGGATAAGAAAATCCTTAGTTTGTTAAAAAAATTCAAGTAAAGGATATCTGGCAATACGTCAACGTACCTTTACTTTTGATTTGATGTTTGTTCTAATCAGTCGACCGTGACCGGATGTTATGCTTCTGAAGTTGTTTGTTGATAGTGGGTGTTGACTACCATTTGAAGTATTAAGAATCCGGAGAGATCGCAGCTGAAGAAAATTAGTTAAAGACAATAAACAGCCGACTCAGTAACTAAAGGAAATGAAAACGCTAAAAACAATTTAAGCATTTGAAAAAAAAGAAGATTATTGTACACACTTGAAGACAAATAAAAAAGGAATCGATAATGTTTTAAAAACGAGTCATGTCAGGTAACAATATTCTTTATGTTGGACACAAATTCATTATCCTTTGGCCTTAACTTAAAAGAGGGACAAAACATCCCAAGGAACAGTCAAACTCATAATTCGAAAATATACTGACAACGCAATGGCTGCAAATGAAAAAGACAAACAGATTATTTCATAACGGTCAACCAACTCGTGATGGCGTCCGTAACATTTACGAAGGGGTAATTTCAACCTCACCATTTTAAAATTCTGTCATCGCACTCGGCTTCACTTGTTTAGAGTTGATGCGATTCCCCTCATGTAAAGTTGAATGTATGCACACGCATTAGTTCGTAGAGAATTTACATACTGCTATAAAGTAGGTTTGATATTCAAAGCAGTATTTATGACATAAAATAAAACATATCCGGGTTACAAACTAAAACTGAAACATATATGTTATGTAATAGGGTTTTATTATATTTCAATACATCAGTAAATTGATTAATTAGAGTTTTTGTTTTCGCCAATTTCTAGCAGTCTAAAAGTAAGATAAAAAGTGACAAGCCAATGTCGAACCAGCTTTCCTTAGTAGTCTTTCACTTAAAGAAAACAGTATGCAAATTCAGGAGAAACAAACCAACCATTATAAATATCAACTTTAACTATTAATTACCTGTGAAAAGGATATATGCAGTGGTTTGTTCAGTATAATCCATGTAACGGTTTCCATACATCCTGGTTGTGTTAACGATCCCTCGTACGTAACAAAATAATCAAGGGGTGGCAAAATAGCATTAACAGAAAATCCATCTATGGCGATTGATGATCCTGTAGAAATGTTGAAAAAGGTTTAATATTGAGCTAAAATCTCACACCATTTTTTTTTATCATAATCCACCATTTTCTACAAAAGAAATGCCTGCACTAAGATTATCTCCAACCGTTTGATGCGTTTAAACTTTTGGTCTTATCGTTTGATTAGGGACTCTCCGTTTCGTATTTTCCAACAAGTTCAGTATTTTTGTAATTTTACTTTTTCGTATCTGTATAAAACTGACAAAAGAAATATATAATTACGAAATCTTTTGACTAAACTATGAGAATAGTATTACTATATGTTTTGTTGCCGTATATAGTGTTGAATGTCGATATTGTGAGGTTGTGGGTTCGTTCCCTGTAATGAAAATAAGGTTGGATATGATCATATACTTTTTGCAAAGCTTGCTTGTTTAGAGCAATGCTTTCTCAAATCCAAAATGTATTTAGACATATACTCCCTTGATTGAAATACGATGAATTATGTGTAATGAACGTTTGAGCTATATTTATGCTATTAGCTTTAATAGTTATCACTTGTATGTATTAATCTTACTTGCAAGTATGGAATAGAAGTTGTCGCTTTTTTTGTCGTCGCATCTCACTTTGCACTTTTGTGAGTTTAAATATTTTTTTTCTGTACGTTGATGTGTACGATTATTTAAATGATTTTAGAAATTTCAACATCGGTCAATTACTTTCGCCTCTTAAGATATTTGTCAGTTTTCTGTTAGACATCATAAATAGAATTACTTGCAATGTTTATGCTATTTTATTTGACTAACTAACACTACGTCCAAATGAACTATGCTGACCTTTGAAATGAACTTTGTCGATGGGTTGTATCAAGGCATCAAAATTAACGTTGTCCTCTTCACTAACCTGTAATTATTAATCAATTTGATATTGAACATTCCGCTTAAAAATCTTATGATGTTCAATACTATTGGTTTGGTACAAGTATATGCAAAAATATCAGTAAGTTAACATTATAAGGATAGAACATTTAATAAAAATATTGTTTTGGTTTCTTTTACTAAAATCATTGGTATCGTTTGTTAATTATTAAACCTTGGCGTCTCGATTTAAAATGGCAATATGTACGAACCGGTGTTCTTAGAAATATTGTTTGAGAACGTTTGCATTCAGGACAATCTACAAGAGCAGTTTCACTCTGTAGAGTTCTTTAAAAATGTTTGAACACGCTGCAATCTACAAAAGTTCAATGCATGTATAGTATGTATTGCAATTAAGGAGTTTAATTGCTTTACCTTTTCTTTTTAAAATACACATTCATTTACAATTGCAAGAAGTGAAATTAAATCAAATACAAACCAGTGCTAAGATAGAAATAGAAGCGATACCATTTGGCGAGTTTAATGCTTGAGTACTGTTTTTGTGAATTTCAGCATTGTAACCATACAACTGGATCTAAAAAAAGAAGTGATGGACTTATTACATTTCTAAGAGGAGAATAATTTTGGCTATTTTGTGTCTTCAGGTTGGATAAGTGAAAAGGATGGTAGATAACCAATATTTGAAAGACAGACAAAATTATATTATAATACGGTAATTTGAAAACATATTTGATTATAAAGCCAATATATATATTGAGTTAAAAAGGCAATGTAAGAATTGAATAATTTTCTCGTATGTGTTGATCATCAAAGACAGACATATTGCAAACATACTCGAATAGTACAATTTACCTCTAAAGGGAACTTTTTACCACCAATAGAATAGTACAATGTACCTCTAAAGGAAAAATGTTACCACCAATACTATGCTCAGATCCTAGTAAAATTTACCTCTAAAGGGAACTTTTTATCGCCAATAGAATAGTACAATTTACCTCTAAAGGGAACTTTTTTATAGTACAATTTACCTCTAAAGGGAACTTTTCAATAGTACAATTTACCTCTAAAGGGAACTTTTTTATAGTACAATTTACCTCTAAAGGGAACTTTTCAATAGTACAATTTACCTCTAAAGGGAACTTTTTTCCACCAATACTATGCTCAGATCCTCTCGTGTTATTATCGCCAAAATGTATTTTTATTTCAAATAAAGTATATTCATAAGACAAAGGTCCGCCTGTAAAGATGAAAGGCTTGTCATCTGTGTCTTTCACTTCAAGTTTTAGATCTCTGCCTGTATTCAATAAAATGCCTTTAATCTGAAAAAAAAACAAATAAGAATGTTAACTTCAATTATGTTTTAAAGAATTCATCAAAAGAAGATACATTTGCTGGAGAATTGATGCAGAAATTTTCTATATTTTCTATGTCCTTCGGTACAAACATCATTGCTTGAATTTTGTTTTCATAAACGTTGTTTACTTTCGTTCTTCTGTTTTTTTTTGTGTCTAACCTTTTCTGACCTTGACTAAGCATGCTTCAGTGGCTATCAGCAACTCTCTAAACAAATCGCTGTTTATGATATTAAACATTTATAACTTAAATTGCACAATCCATGTGGATTTTTTCCTTTTCACCATGAGCTTGGTTATAGCATATTCGCTAGCCCAGTGTATAACAATTCAAGCCCCTCCTCTCTTTGCTCTGCAGATTAAGCCAATATTTGTGATTTATATATGGCGTCATAAACCTGTAAATAAAAAAGTCAAACCAATTCCGACTACATCAGTTTACACCAATGGTTGCACTCGGACTCACTTCACTTTGGAGCAATAAAAATATATGTCTTTAGTTTTTACCGATTGTGTGAGGAAGACACCTTTAATATTCTATGACATTCAAAAATTTGCGCTACAAACATATCCAGGAACTCCAATTAGTTGATTAAGGACATTAAAAGTGTCACTTAATATCGTTCTATGTTTTTGGGTATAGACTTGTTGTACAATCAGCATGTGGCAATTGTTTATGTCAAAGATTCTTTTTGATTTAATGCAGCGACCAATTCATATCAATATTTCATGGATCAGAAATTCTATCGTAATCCACCATGAAAAGAGAGGAGGGGACTGAATTGTTACCTTTGGATAGCGGAGATTGGCTATGACTATAACCAGTTGTTGATGTCGATAGGAATTTTATATCTGCAAATATCTGAAATAATCTTCTAGTTTTCAACAAACGTGTAAACAGTTTTCAATATATGAGCAGTCACTGTGCATATTTTACTGTTGTGTTTTCGTCAAACAGCTGTTCTGGTAAACAAACAAGAATATTTTTTTCTGTTGCAAATGTATGCACCTAAAATCCGTAGATATGAATGGAAAAAAATAATCCACATGCGGTCTACTCAGTGAGTAAATGAAAAAGGAACAGACGTTCATCTATGTCAAGGAGCAACACCAACGACTGTTTTTCTGAATAAACAAAAACGATACTAAAGCGGATTGAAAAAAATATATATATATATATATCAGGTCACTGTTGAATGAGAGCGCGATCGAGTTTGAACCTTGTTTTCTTTATAATTTAAAGACTTTTTATAAAAAAAAATTTTTTTTTTTATTAAAAGAAAGGCCAAGAAAATTTTCAGTACAGGAGCACTGACTACTGACCTGAGGGGTTTTTGAAATTAATGTTTTCAAAAGAATGGCTGATAAAGTTACCTTATTCTGGCTAACATTCAACTGTTTTAAGTTTGGATCATGAACCAAGCTTTTTGGGTCGATGTTAATAGGTGACTGGTACTTTCCTTTGCTACAGATAATCCAGGCTTTATTTGCTTTTCCCCAATATTCGGCACCTGAAATACAATAGAATAATGATAAAACAAATATGTTAACATTATTTAACTGCAATTTGCAGTATTATTAACTATAAAAAAACGTTCTGATAATTTTGAATATTCTATTCCTCTAGACATGTCATAGTGTAAGTAGTGTTGTTCTATGCATGAGTACCGACACAAGTTTTATACATAGTGTTTGTAAAAATCATTAGCTTAGCATAACTTTGGGTATATTCAGATGTAAAACCATCATTGTTTTCTGGTCTGCTTATAACATTTAAAATTAAAAGTCCCTACGTTTAAATTTAGAAAAAATACGATATTTCTCTAATAGAGACCCTTTTTAATTGTTTTATTTTAAGATTTTTAATATTTTTTTAAACTTATTTCAAAGTGGGATGAAAGGAGCAGTGGTCAATGTGCAATGGTATAACATAACGATTGTAAGCCTTTATATAAAGACGCACTTTTGACGTTCTTTTCTTTTTTATCAATATGTCAGCAGGCATTGCGTCCTGTTTTTTTGTTAATTTTACATTAACTTTGACTTCGTAAAAGTTAAAAGTATCACCTTGTCATATTGTATGCTCCATTCTGTTCTTTATACTCCCGCCTAACGCTGCGCAACTTGTACTTATAAGAATACTAGTACTTATTTTAAACACTCCATGCAATGGAGTATTTAGGGTATGGTTAACTTAAGACACCTATCTATTGTGATAGGCAATATAGGGCTATCTCTTGATGCAAGTTAAAAAGCCAAACAAATACAAAGTTGAAGAGCATTGAGGACACAAAATGTAAGTCTGTTTCGTTGTAAAAATAAGCTTCATAGCTATAGAATTAGACATTATTATGTAAAAAATTTAAGGAGAATATATATCGAAAACGGCGTAAACCCCTAAAATGTAAGACGCTAATTTAAAGGCCGAATATATTTAATTGGTAATTCTCTGAAGGAAATTGATAGAAAAAAATCATACTCTGACATTTTTCAATATTACCGCCTTTATTGCTTACAATTTTGTGTTCTATTTATAATATAAGATTCTAATGAAGCGATGGTCGTTGATTTTAGATTCATATGCATGTGTATAACTTGTATAAATGTTTTTCAGCATTTCTGTTAAATATTCAATCATACAAAAACAACGTATTTGTTTTCGATACTATTTGTTACATCGATTAAACTAATGAAGTAAAAGTACAAGGTGATAAAGTCAACAGAGGGCTACTTAACAGAGAATGGTCAAAGGTAAGTGAAGCCTAGTGTTCTTGTATTGTTCTCCGACTAATTAATAAAACATTCGATCCATGATTTCAAGAAGACTCACAGAATAAAATATATGAATTACTATGACAGATCGTATATACCTGATACACCACTATACGTCCACCATTCTGACCAAAGTGTTCCACATACTGAAAAATTGGAAAATAAATGTTAAGTACTATTCAAACGTGCATGATTGATTACTGATATGTAAAACTCGTTCTGAATGTGTATCATTTTAATGCCGTCAAAGGAAAATTGAGAAACATTTAAGTTATTCATATTAAATTTGTGGTTCATGTTCTATCTCTCATTTGTTTTATAAATTAAGCAGTTTCTGAACGTTCTTTTATTCTATAATGCACGGTTGATTAACAAGTGTCTGTTTAATTAAAGCTATGATCCTTCTCTGAAATTACAGATAACGACCACACGGGTATCATCAACTTAGTAATTTTTAAATCTAGAAATTGTTTGGAAACTAAGATTGTAATTAGGTCAGACAAAGGTGATCTCAGAATGATCATGCTTTTGTGTTTTATTTTGTGCAATTATTTAGGAATTATGTAATAAAAAAGTAGTACTTTTATGCCAATTGAATTTAAAAGAATAAATATTTGAGCTCCCATGTGAAGGTTTTTCATAAAACGCTTGGAACGCATCAATTGTAGAGATTAATTCGGGGGCTGTTTATCCTATAATTTTAAATGCATCGTAAATTGGATAGAGAATTGTCTCATTGTCACTCATAATGTTATCTTCTTATTCATAAAGTATTCAACTTATTTATAGCTTCGCACATTGTATATTTGAACCTCTAGCTGAAGACTGTACAATTTATGTTCTTTTCTGATTGTTTTTTGTTTAATTTTATCGTGAGTTTTCTGTCTTATTTATGTATACCACACATATCTTTATTCATTTGACAAAAAGATTAATCTCATTTCAAGTTTAATACTCTCATTTTCAATCTTTTCCGGAAATAATTTGTTTTTGGAATTGCATTAACAATATATATAGCAAATTGTAATATGCATCAATGTATAAATACTGATAAGACGAATGGATATCTCGACAGCTTTATTGTTACACTTTTTCTAATTTCTAATTTTGTTTGTCTTTCTTCGTATAATTTGTTTTATGTAGAAGTCGCATTACCAATTTGTTCGAATATTTCTTCTAATATCAGCGTCAGATAGCAATTCTCATTTTATAAACGTAAATGAGAAATATCAACTTTGAAGTTAGAAATTACAAAACGTGATGGGCAAATCAGAGTTTGTTAGCGTAACGTCTAAGATAAAATTGTTATATTGATTTGGTCGTCTCGTTTAACGAGGGAACTAGTCTTTGTTTCTGTTCTGTCAGAGTTAATAAGGAGCAGAATTATAGACAAACTCCCAGGAGTCTTAACAAGGTAACACAATATATGTACAGTTATGTTTAGCTAAGATATCAGTTCTGTCGCAAAGTTGTCATTCCTTTGACACATTCCTGGAAGATTAATATATATTTTCTTATTTAAAACATTCATCTGTCATGAGTATCTGTGCCTTTACAAATTATCATGCAATGAATTGATTGCACAAATGCTTGACTTGTGTATCCATAGTGTATACTGCTGAAAGCGTAACAAATATAAATGGATAGTGGGGACTACTTTTATTAAGACTGTATTATACGGAGATGAAATATACTCACGTTTTATACTATCGTTAAAGTTGGATTAACATACTTGATGGTAAAACTAGTAATGAGTTCCACACGTCGGTATTACTTCATTACGGTATTATACACAAGATTCTTAATAATGGGAAAACTATAATCTTATTGTGATATTATGTCAAATTATAATTTGGTACACTAAATGTTGAGAAATGATGTTGTAAACTGGTATTTGAGTAAAGAATAATACACAGCACTTGGTGTAATGCTGGCCACTCATTCTTATAAATCTCATTAGCGGAAAAAATTAAAGAAACATAATCTCATGACATCGAATAATTGAATGTAAATGAACAGAAAATACATAATACGGTGTTGTCAAACAAGGTGGGATGAGGCTTTCGATACATACTTCCCACACATCAATGTCCCTCGAAAGTAAAATGTTCTATTTAGGAAACAGTATCACCATACAAACGATTGTGACCAAATAAATTACTGTGAAATGAGTTACAATTAAGGTGATTTATTGATTTTTAGTTGATATACGTCCAGGGACGAACATGTCATGCATGTTTAGTGCGACTTACAATGAAGACCTGATATTTCATTTCTTTTCTAATTGCAGTTTTCTGACAAATATTGAACCATACATATAAAAGAAATCATATCAATCAATGGTAAAAGTAATACTATTACTAGTATGTATATTTGTATGAATCACATACAACAGTAAATAGGAGTATAACTGTATTTTCTTTCTGTTAGTCCGGTCGTCTGTTAGTCTGTCTCAAATTAGACTTGAATCTAGGTTAACAGTTGTTTTGGATTGAATATATGATTTGAGATGTAGAAAACATTTTCATTATGATTTAAACGTTTAAAAAGATATGACATATTACGGTTTTTACTCAAATTATATAGTTCACTGACAAGGTTAAAGTTTTTTTGATTAAGTTTACCCTGGCGTTACTTTAACACTAAGTTTATGCCAAATGAAGATACAACTGTTTTTTTTTCATATAAATACACAGAAAAACTAGAATAAACAAAGAAACATGTAGCTAAAAGTAAGGATTGCGAAATTATAAAGACTATCATGTATTTGAGCGGAGTTCCTGGTTCAACGCTCCGTTTTTGAAATGGCAAATACTATATAAGTCAAAAAGGTGGAAACGTGCATCAACTTAAAACAGACACAAAAAAGGTCAAACGACGGCAACAAATGATAAGCAGTAATTAAAGCCTCTGAATACAAAGTAATAAAGAAAAAAGGAAGAAAAACTTCACAGAAACAAGAAAAAAATACTTTTCATAAAAACAATTCATGGTTAACCAAAGATTGAGTAACATTACTAAAACAATATAATATGTTATAACTTCGTTCTTTAAGTAAATAAAAATTATATTTTTTTTTTTTTTTTTAAAATACATTTATATAGAGAATAATACATGGCAAAATCCGTATCATATGTCGTATCATCCCGAGACATCAATAACAGCCCAAGGGCCTTTAGGCCCGAGGGATGATATTGGTCGAGGGTGATACGGCATGTGATACGGATTTTGCCATGTATTATACGCTTTATCATATATTTCAACAGAAGAGTATTATATTATATGAACTGTTCTCTGATCCACAGCACTGGGTTACCTTCAGTTCTACTTTTGTCTTGTTTCAAAGGCATTAACAGAACTACTCAAATACTTATCCGAAGCATCTTACAATTTGCGTGCTGTTGTTTTAAAAAAAAAATTGTTTATTATTGTACTTATTTGTGTGTTTTGTACTTTTTATAGTTGCATTTAGTGTGCTTAGAATATCAAAACTGGACGTTCGTGACGTCACATACAATATAGAGAACTTGACGTTCGTGACGTCACATACCAAACAATGACATCATTAAAAAAATTGACCTATTTTGAGGAAAATTTTTCTTCTACTTTATGTAAAAAAAAAAAAAAAAAAAAAAAAGTAGGGGTGTGATAAAGAGTAGGGGTGCGATAAAGGGTAGGGGTATGATAAAGGGTATGCGATAAAGGGTGCGCATCAAAGTTGCACGATATGGATTAAACAGCAGGCTATTTATCACATATGCAAAACTACTGTATTTACTACTAAACATATGATAAATATTTATATCGAATGCATTTCTGCTAACAGTACGGATTTCAAATGTATATATATCGGTATTACAGTATCAATCAAAACACACAGTGTCAAATACAAAATGATAATGAAAAACATATCCCCTCTTTATTAATATTATATTTTGATGGATGTCAATCTTTTAAAATTTTGTAACGAAAAATAATGTTAGCCATTGAGCGCACCTAATGCATGCAGATTATTCCAGGAACAAATGTTGTACATACAAACGTCATATGTTTTTTGTATACTTCTTCTCTTTACAATTATTTTTTTATTGACAGATTTTTTAAGTTAAAAATTAAATATAATCTTCTTTTCCAACTGGAAACATATAATTATCTTTATATATTTTCAAATACGTTTGATCCAAGCAGTTGTTTTGTCTTTGCAGAATGTTAAGTACACTTCATAGAAGTCTGTGAAAGTAGATAGCATTGACAATATGATTAATAAATCTAAATGTCATATGAATATATTACAGAATATATATAGGCATGGGTGATGGATACTAAATTGGAAGTAATGACTTGTTAGATGATTTTTGCATGTTTTGTTGTAGTAGCAATTCAATCATGTTTCTTTAAAGGGTAATATGGTATAGAAGAATTAAGCTGTATGAATATCTAGATCAGTATTGAATTTGAAATTTTTTATATTGTGCTATACATTTTTCTAGATTTATGAATTATTCATATTTTGTCATAGTTCAATCAGCTACTCTTAATTATTACGTGTTTGGTCTGACGATTCATAAAAAAGATTGACTAATTTAAATTACCGTTTGAATGTAGATATCGGCAGATAATCACTTGACACTACTACTTGAGATTGTCAGATCCTGAGAGCAGCATTTCCAGTCAGGAAGTACAATGTAAGTGCTTAAAGAAGATGAGCCAAATAGACATTTAAGTCTGGGTTTGAAAACTGGTCATTGAATGAACCTTCGGTCAGTATAATCAAAGCGAACCTGGAACGAAGAGACTTCCACCACTATGCAATTTGGGCCATACATTAGGTCTTTTTATTATTAAAAAAAAAAACACAAAAAAATAACAATTCGATTTAATTCAACAATTAAAAAAAATCAGACGTCTTAATTCGTACACAAATAAATAAACAAAACCGTGATGATTATTGCTTAAATGTTACAATAGTAAATGACATCAATAAAGACGTAACTAATTTTCTTTGGCTTATTACGGGTACTTTTAAAACAAGACCTTTAAACAGATCAATCTAACCCTATCCTTCGACAATTAAAATGTTAAGATAAGTTAAAAACTTCCACAAGCACTTAATGTAATCAGGCATATATGTCACGTTTGCATATTAAAAATAGCTTCTTAAAACAAATGAATTAAATAATAGTTCTGCAATGTCATTTCCCGTCAAAGTCTGAATGAATATTTTGTTAATCCCAAAGCGAAAATAAAACAATTACCAGACCCGATGTCCTGTAGCAATGAACTCAATAATGTTCTGTAAAGTATTATATAACTATCATAAAATGTCAATAACTCACTCATTTGTAACCTTTTAATGAGTTTTCTCTGCATAAAGATGATGATATGCTCATTGACTGTAAAACTGATAATGAAATGTTCAAACAACTTGTTGAGTAAAATCTGTTTAGATAATGTTGTGATTGTTTTATCATAGTTGTCATTCAAATAAACTTAAAGGGTATCTGCAGCTTGGTTCACTTTACAGGAAGTTTATTGTATTTGAATCGTTCACACAGGAAAAAATAAGAATGAGAATCACTATTAGGCCCTGGAAATTGCAACAAGTGTAAAATTCCTCAAGCTTTTCAAAATGTAGTTAATTTAATTGGTAAGAGAAAATTACTTGAGGTCTGACTTCATATCATAACAAGTGGAACCTTACATATTTGAATATTAATTGCTTGCAATTGATGTCGACGCCTTTCCTTAACAAATTGGTATCGCGTCAACCAAATTTTGATAATCTTATGAACATCTACATAATGATCTGTGATAGAGGTTTAATACTTTTTTAACGACTTCTAGGTACCATTAGACCAATAGTCAAATCACAGCGGTTTTACTGATCCATTTACAAGTTGACGTATTGCTAGGAATAATAAATTTAAACGTCAATGAGATTAAAACAATCTTAAAAAACGCATAAAATTCGACACCTGTGTCGCATCAAACATTCAACAAAAAACTAATGTTTATGCCATATGTCTAGGTTGGACATTAGAAAATCGCAATTAAAGAAACATGTTAAATGAACACATGTGTGTATTTCTTGTACTCTATATCAGTAGGATAGCAAACACAAAGAGGAATACAAGCAGTTTGAAATGTACTCCCTCTATAATGCATTCGTGTAAATGCCAATAAACAAATGAACCAAAATAGTTAGTTATACTGTATTAGAGAAAACCTTAATTATTGAGAGAAAACTTACAACATAATCTGCAGATTTAAAAGCGATGTCCTGTAAACGGAGTGTGGCCTAACATGTTAATACTTAACTATTGTTGAATATATAATAAAAAAGGTGGTGTTCTTGACAAGGAGACAACTATCCACAAGAGACAAAACTAACTCAGGAATTAACATTTACGAGTAAAATCATACCGCATAGTCAGCTATTATAAAAAGACCCCTAAAACAATTCAAAACAAAACTAACGAAGACCTCTTAATAGACCGATTGGGTTTTTCTTTGAGTTGTGTAGGACAGGTGCTATAATTTCCAAAATCAAAATGTTAAGTAATTATTTTACAAATCATACCTGTCAAAGCAATCCAACAAAAATGTAATAAATTTATCAACAATCTAACTATTAAATAGCGGAATGTGCCCAAAAATACATATATTAGATAATTTGGCAAACAAATTCGTATGATAAGGTCATAAAGATGTCACAACAATGCAATAAACAAACTGAGCGAAAGCAAGACAAAAATGAAGTTTAATACAAATAGAGAGGCTGCATGAGTATGTTACAGATTGTTCAGTTGACGATTTCAGATTCGTGGAATAAAACAAAATAAAACATATAATAATCAAAACAAATAAACAAGCAAAACAATACGTAACTAAAATACATACATTGTATGTGTTCATACTGAAACGTTAAATATCTATAGGAAAGTGTAATCTAATTGCCCTACCTGTGTCTAATTGAGTATCTATAATTAATGATAAAACTGCTATTTCCAATAATCGCCATGAATCCATTTTAAATATACTTTTACAATTAATTATAACGTAGGAAACTATGTAGTTATAACATTCACACTGTATATTGGATATTAGATTAATTCATATATTAATTTAGTTAATTTCTTAACACTGGTATTTTACCAGCTGGAATCCCAGTGTAAAACCATTAATCTGTTTCTGTAGATTTATATCGTTTAGTTAATCAATAGTTCCTTATATGGAGAGTTTTGTGTGGTTAAATATTCCAATCCTAAACTCGCACAGTTGCGTTGGGAGGGATTAGTGATAAGAAAACACTCATTATATTTAGATTTTTTCATGTTAGAAGCATAAAAATGGATAGTTAACCATTTTCTAGAAGAAATAGTTTATATTTGCAGGATATGCCCGAAGGTACGATAAAATACATTAGCTTATTGAAAAAGTGCTCTCTAGTATTACATGATATTAAATTTCAGAACACTATTATTCCATTTCATTTTGTTATACTATGCAAAAAATATACACTAACCTATAAAAAGAAGATGTGGTATGATTGCCAATGAGACAACTCTCCACAGGAGACCAACATGACATTGAAATAAATAACTTTAGGTCTCAGTACGGCGTACTATTTTGGAATAAAATAATTTGAAAACAAGTCTTATGTAGTTGATTTGTATTTTTACTGCTATGGGTCGTATGACTTTACCTTGTGCAGGGAAAATCAAACACTAGATATCTAAATAAAAAAAACATTCAGATAACATATAAGATAGAGTAGTTAATTATTGTTAAAACCTCATACATGAATTTAGAAGATACACAATGAAAAAAATAACAATTAGATGAACTCAAAAATGCGTCGACTTAAGATTATTAATTCCAATTTAAAAAAACAGAACGATCAGGAAGTATCAAACGAAAAAATTAAAAACTTATACGTCTGCCACATTACTATTAATATTGTCGAAACGGATATACCCCACAGAACCAGTAGTGCTTAGGAAAAGTAGGCAGATAAATCTTAATAAGTGGCACCTAACGTTATGCTCATAGGGATTTAAATATCAGTGATAACATTAATATACTTAGTGTATATATTATTCAAAACATTCCCCTGTATAAATCCTGATGTAGGAATTTCGTGGGGGAAGTTGTCTTCTTGTTTTGTTTACACTTCGTTGTCAATGATATGGCATTTGTCGACTTTTATTCAAGTGAGATGATTATTTAGATATAAAACCAGGTTCATAGATAAAAAAAGATGTGGTATGAGTGCCAATGAGACAACTCTTCATTGGAATAATAATTAATAAAAGTAAACCATTATAGGTCAAGGTACGGCCTTCAACACAGAACTTTGGCTCATACCGAACAACAAGTTTCAAAGGGCCCTAAAAATTACTAATGTAAACCGATTCAAACGGGAAAACCAACGGTTTGATCTATATAAAAAAAACGAGAAACGAGAAACACGTACAAATTACATAAACAAACGACAACTACTGTACATCAGATTCACCATTTTCTACATAAGCTTTTGAGACAATGCCTGCCCCAGTTCAGGCTAAGATGTTGATTTGCCATTCATTTGATGTGTTTGAGCATTTGATAAGGGACTTTCCATTTTGAATTTTTCTCAGAGTTCATGATTATTATGTGATTATTTTTTTTTAAATACAATTTGATGATATATTTTTTTAATATGTATGTTCCAATTTAAGAAAATAACGAGACAAAGATCAATCATCTTTTGATCGACCGTCAAGAAAGAATCTTTTTGTCAAAACAAGCGTAACACGTATACGTTTATGTTAATCCTGGTATCTATAATGAGGTTAAGTTATCTATATACCAAACAACAAAGAAGAGAAGTACTACATTAGGTACAAAAAACAACACAATGACAGGATGTATCAGTACAGAGTCCCTTCAAATGGATATCATCAAATACAGGTTAAACAATTACAGTGATTTTCGGAAAGACCAATTAAAGAATACTAAAACACGTTATCAAGATGATTAACAATGTATAATACATTTTCAAATCACATTTCGTTTTTTGTTCCACATCATATCAATATTTATTTAATCTTAAACGTTGGATAAACCTTTGTTTTTATAATAGAAATGTACAAATCCGTAATTTTTTCTTCATTTGTTTGTTTACTATTTTATTAAAAACTCAGTTATTAAAATCACATGTTGGATTATTTAATTATCACCCAGAATCTAGTATTTTGTTTAACAAAAAGAATACATTATGTTTTGTATATATAAAAAAATGTTAACTTGCAAGGTTGTAGAGAAATCTTTTTATTTTAGGAATTTTGGTCCTCAATGCTCTTCAACTTCTTACTTTATTTGGCCTTTAAACTTTTTTAGATTCGAGCTTCACTGCTGAGTCTTTTGTAGGCGAAACCCGCGTCTGGCGTATGTGCAAAATCTAGTCCTGGTATCTATGGTGAGTTTATTTGTGTATGACATTTTTTACTGATCTCAATTGCATTTTGTTTGATCTTACTTTATATTATTGTATTTATTTTGTGATTTCAAATTGGTCAAACTCAAAATGTTCTTAAGGGGAATCGGAACTACTTGTCTGCACATAATTTCACGCATGAATTACCATGCACTAGAACAGTTTGTGTCGCAAATTCACTATCATTTCGTTATTATTTTGATTGATTGAAAATGTTAAGTTATTGTATTTTTGTTACTAAAAATCATTACCGTTATCATGTGTGACTGGTAAAGATAAAAATGACAATACACACAATTTCACCATTTTCCCGTCAACATTTTAGGTTTTAGGCAAAATATATTTTTTCCATATCGGTGACCTTTATTTTTATTTGCTCATTCTTTGAAGAAATATTTCAGCTTTTGATATCACAGTTTTGGACCAAGTGTTATAAAGCGGTTTTTCTATATTCCAATCAAAATATATCATTACCTCTATTTTCTCTATCAATTCATTGAAAAGTGGTCCCTTTTACATAGATATAGGAAGATGTGGTGTGAGTGCCAATGAGACAACTCTCCATCCAAATAACAATTTAAAAATTAAACCATTATAGGTTAAAGTACGGCCTTCAACAAGGAGCCTTGGCTCACACCGAACAACAAGCTATAAAGGGCCCCAAAATTACTTGTGTAAAACCATTCAAACGGGAAAACCAACGGTCTAATCTATGTAAACAAAACGAGAAACGAGAAACACGTATATATTACATAAACAAACGACAACTACTGTACATCAGATTCCTGACTTAGGACAGGTACATGCCTGTTTAAAATTAATTTTTCGAGCTGAAATGGTCTAGGACCTCCTATTTTTGTCGACCAATTTTATTCACTCTCTGTAAAGAGTAAACACATACGGCCTTCTGACAGAAACTTCGAATAGGCCTTGTCCACCTTTAATTTCATTATACATGTGTATTTTTATTTGGTTTTCCATCTTTATACTGTATTATATATACAAATTAAAAACTGTGTTGCAGTAGTTCAAAATATACAGAAAAGTCAATTTATCAAAACAAAACAATGACCCACTTAACACATAAACATTCTAAATACAAAATGGTTTTCTCAAAGGAACAAAGATACATAAAAAAGTTGTAAACAAATTGTTATTCTAAATTATAAATATTAATTGTTTTATTTTTCTTTGCTCTTAAAATCGAAATCAATTGTCATGGAACAAAACATGAAAGCAAATAAGCAAAGCTTATCAATCGATATACGAGCGTGAAAGGCAAAATACCATGCAATTTATTAACATACTAAATTATTTCAAAGAAACTTTAAGTCATTGCAGGCATAGTTTGTTATCATACTTAAATCTGGCTGCTATTTTGCAAATATAAAGACTGCTAGTTGAGCGGATTCCACTGTTCTGTATATAGTGTTCACTAATTTGTATGCTATTTTTACTTTTACTTACTAGATGTTGTCACACATAAAGAACACAATTTTCTGCAAATGTTTGAAAAAGAAGGGAAAAAAAGCATAAGAGAAACAGATTCCAATACTTAAATCTTGAATTATCATAGGTCTCCACTCTCATCAAGTAAACTTTAATTATTTAAAAAGGTCGGCAAACCTCGGGCTTTAAATATAAAAAAAAAATAACTGTCTTGAGTGGAGAAATATTTTAGCACACTTGTTGCAATTAAAGAATCCATATTTATAAAGTCAACGATTTAAAAAATTAATAAAATATGATTGTTAAACTTTGCTTATTTCATATTGAATGGTTCCGTCTGATTTCTCCTCTTGTTTATTGAATTTTTCACGAATTTGCAACTTACTTCAGCTTTTTAATTTCGTGAACAAATACAATAATACACGAAAACAGATATGTTTAATAGTAGTTTGACCACGTTTCATGGCTAAAAGAATATTTGAACGGAAAAAGGGTTAGTTTTTTAAAAGGAAAAAACTTATCGTGAACAACACAGCGCCTCAAATAACTTCACAATGCAGGAATTTTCAAAACGCTTTTCTTGTACATGCAATATGTAGAACATTTGAAGAGTTGCTGGACTTTTTTATTTCCCGTACAGGGAGCGGGGAACTCCTATAATAAAAGGCATCAAAGCTAGCAAGCAGTTTGGGATTTTTTTTTTATATTCATCAAAATCAAAACGGACATTTTCTAAGAAAGAGAATTAAGGACAAATTGAAAAGTACAGATTACAATATCTACCTTAGTGAACCCTTTACATATGATAAGATGAGGATACCCCATTTCGGCTCTAATAATGCCTTACTTAAAGAGAGACACACATACAACATTCCCCCTAAACTCAACACCTCACATTGACAATAATATATTTAATCTCATAAAACCACATGAATTTGCAGTGAACTCAAGTTTAAGACCCTCATATGAATAATCGTGAACAAATAAAAAGGAAAAAGTAAAACAAAGACTGGTGGTGAATAGTGAGATTATATAAACACATCAATTACTTACAAAATGGATTTCAAAGTCAATTCGATTCAATTTTGTAATAATAAGCCCCCTTTATATAACAAAAAGGACTCACTTCCCAGGCATAATTTACCTTGGACGTATTTTGGCACAAATTATTTGGAATGGATCATCAATGCTCTTCAACTTCATACTTGTTTGGCTTTATAAATATTTGATATGAGCGTCACTGATGAGTCTTATGTAGACGAAACGCGCTTCTGGCGTACTAAGTTATAATCCTGGTACCTTTGATAACTATATTCCCTCTTCTGAATATATAAAACTGATTAGCACAATGTCAAGATGTAGAATTATTCAATTCCTCGTTAATATGATCTCATATCGAAACTTTCCCACTGAACCTAGTTGTGATTAGATGAATTTCAATGGACTCTTTGATTTAGTGAAAAATCATTCGTATCAGACAAACATCATTCCATCCTTCATTTTACAATTTCAGAGTTTGACAGCTGTACATTTCATGATAAAGTAATCTGAACAATATACATTTTACTGGCGACAACAAATATTAGAAAAAGATATACGAGTTTGTTTTCATAATTCTACAGAATCTTTGACTGATTAAAAGCTTTGTGGTGATGACTCGGCGTAATATTAGAATGGGACATTTATTACTTCTGTTTATACATCGTCCATAGCCATTCATTTTCTGTATCATCAAATTAATTGTTTGCCATACAAAGTGTCTTTTCAAACAAAGTGTTTTATCAATCATGTTTTGTTCCTTTATGAATTTAGGAAAATGTGGTCATTAATAGAATGATACGATAGCCTTTATCTTGTAATTCGACTAAATTTGCAAATAACAAAAATCATTACAACATTGGTAAACAAAAATATTCTCTTTTTGTCACTTGTTTTGGTATATTTTCATGGATTGAAATAGAAAAGACAGTTTGTAGGTTTGAAAGGTAGTAAAAATACAAAGCGTCAGTATACATTTGTACAGCTATTAATAATCTGCAATGTCAAATATTATATACTACACACCTGTCTCTGATATTATTGGTGTATTTGAAATGCGTTACTAAAGTTGTATTCATAATATTATCTTTACATGTTATTCAACATTTTAAGTCCTTACTATTGAAACATGTTTGAAATACATTTTATAAAATAAAACTGTAAATGAAAAATTCATTATAAGTATTCAAGTACACTTTGAATGATAATACCTGTTCTTTAAGTCCAAGTAGGCATTAAACGCAGTTGAACTCTTGGCTTATAAATATACAAATTTCAGATGCCAAGAAGTAATTGTATTTGAATCCAACATAGCAATTATCGTAAACGAAAAAAGACGTGGGTTGGATTTGAACGCCAAGAGATACCATTCACGAATCCGAAAGCAAAATATATATCATCTAATTACGTTATCTGCAATTTAAAATTTTCTAAAAACAATAAATATTTAGAGTAAGGCGAAATAATAAATTTATAAAACTACCAGAGATCTTCTATCATTACCATAATTCAAATAAACGACAAATACATTGAAAATGTAAAATATAACTGAAGACAGCACATGCAAAATAATATCATTTTGATATGCAAAGAGAAAACTTTGAATTTGTTCGACATGCTATGTGAACTACTGCGGATTCATTAATATTTGCATGTTCATGGATATTTAGTTTCGTGGGTTTTCCAAAGTCTGCATAGCAGCCTATATAAAAATGTGTCATTCGTTGTACGTTTAAATTCATGGTTCACTTGAAATATCGAAACCAACAAATACTTTTGAATGTATAGTTACATTTACTGTAGAGGCGGTTATTTTTGTCCTAGAGATGTTTACAAAAGAAATCCCTCTAGATATGATTTGTCTTCTAAAAATAACGAGTTATATTTTTCAACCTCAATCTACTATTATATACACTCTAATTAAAAGATAGTTGTCTTATTTGTTTGTTAAATATTCGCTGTTGTTTATTGTAAATGTACCGTGAGTTCTATATATTCTAAAAATGTGTTTTGTTCTTTATTCATTTTACTTTGTGGTTAGTATACTTTCAATCTAGTTGAGAAATTTATAGTTGCTGCATCTATCGGTTTATGAGTCATTTCAATTTTAAACCTCATATATGAAAACAAGGTTACGTCATTGGTTTAATTTCAAATGTTTAGGACCAACGTTTTGTTGTAATTTAAAAAAAAATTAACCAGAATGCATTAGGTTTTGAAACTACAAATTGTAAAGATGAACCAACTGACTGATTGCTTTACTTCCAGTTTTAAAAAAAGAATAGCATAGAAAAGACGCTGTTCTGTATACATATTTGTTATTTATTTTTAGTATTTCGCATTTTCGTCTCTAGTACATCAATTGCATTTCCTGTCTTATTCAATCTTACACATTGCTATTATTTTCTACTCGACATTGGCAAATATTAAAACATCATGTTCTTTAATTTTTAATTTCGTTTTATCACATAAATATATGACAATATACAACATAGCAATTCCAATAATCTATTTCTTTTATCCAATATTTCATACAAGTGTCACATTTCAAATAATAGACCGTAATGGAAACAATTATTAAGCCTTGATATTTGAAGTTGTTTCTGACCTTTCGATTAATTACCATTGTATACAATGTAATTAAATGTTATTACAGCGTTCTTCTCAAATCTAATGACCATATTGTTTTGTCAACAGTATTGTATTTCATTTCCCTTTAATCATAGGCGTTTAATGATAATGAAACCTATAATTAGGAATAGGAATATCATAAACACTGTCCCTTCTCAATATTAGATTAAATATCCTACTTTTAGAAATAAGCTGTTTTATGTTTATTTGATAATGTTTTCTATATAATTGATTGATCACTTTATTGTGTGTGTGTGTATGCTGTTGTTCTTCAGTTGAACTTATTCTTTGTTTGTTTACCTGCTTATTTATGTGATATGTATGTTCAAACATATACAACAAAACGACGGAAAGTTTGTTAGTTCATGCCAGTCAAGTTTAATGTTTAAGCAATGCCACGATTCAGCTATATATTTGGTTGTTCAAAAACATCATTGAACAAAACAAAAGGTGCGAGGAATTCAGACAAATGTGAAATCAATAGCTATAGCCTGTGGATAAGTTTTAATAAAATGTAAGCATCAGATAGAAAAAGCTTTGGGATTTTTGTTGTCATCTGCAAAGCCTTCTCTAGGTGAATTAATTAAATAAATAATTAGTAAACTCAGGTGTTCCATCAATTTAATGAATTTTATTTTGCTCTTAGCAGTAAATACAGTCTATTAATAAAAAAAAATCCATTACACTGAGGAGACTGTGTATCACGTATCGCTATATATTGTTTGACAATGTGGCCATTGATTACTGCACCTGAACACATACAGACGTATTATTATATAGGCAAGGTTTTTGTTAGTTTACCGAATAAGTACGAAGTCTGATATGCAAAATCGAATAATATCCGGGGTTCTTTTTATCATGTTTGGTGTAACACGTTTTTATGATGATATCATGTATATGTTTATTACAACTGTCAAACTAGTGGGAAACTTAGCTAGGTATTAATTTGTGTTAATTTTCGTTGGAAATATGGCAGTTATTTTGGGCTTGTTCCGTTGATTGAAAGCGTTTGATTTTGTCGATAATTGACTTCCCCAATTTGAATTTGATCTGGATTTATTTCCATATAGGATAGTGAACACCATCTTCACATGAGTAGTTGGATTTAACACAATTATATTGTAAATAATCCTATTGTTTTATTTACTCGCATCATATGTCCATACCCTGAAAGCATAACAGTAGCAAATACTAATACTACCTACTCATTAACTATCGATTTTGACATATCATTATATATCATACTTTGTTTGTACGACTTCACCCATCAGAATTAATGACTAGTGTCCATATGAACTATTAACTTCTATGCTATAAATAACTGGCAAAGCAAAGACGTGCACACACACTCATCAGAGATACCAGGCTTATATTTTGTACACCAAAGTCGTAAATGATATTAAAATGTAATTGCTTTAGACATGTACAAGTCTTTGTAATGTTTTGAAATAGAGGCTTTAAGTATATGATGCATTGTCTCTTGGTTTCTCTGTCTATTTCTTTTTAGATACAGCATGCGTTAAAAATAACAAGTAAGAATTGCCTCGATGTTTTATTTTCGTTTAGTGCAACCTTTTCTTTGCAAAATACATTAAAAAAAAATTCGATTTTAATCCATAATCATAGCTAGACCAATGTTGTTCAATATTTACCGTTATTGTATAGCAATATAATATTTTCCACAGAAAGTAACCAAAAGTTAGCGTGCAATAAATTCTATTATTGCACTAGTGCAATAATTCTTCACAATTCATGACGTCATCAACGACAAAACGTTAGTTTATACCAATTTATACTTTCAAATATTATATTGCTATACAATAAAAGGGTTATTGCATGAATATTGGGGAATATTTTCCCTCGTAGAACATATATTGCACTCGCAAGCTCATGAAATATAAAATTCTACTCGGGACAATATTCCCCAATATTCATGCAATAACCCTATATTATTATAGTACATCAAAAAGAACAAGCCAATGGGGATAACGTTCTGTTACATAATATTTAACCAACGCTTACTTCATCAAATGACAAAAAAACCAACCACAAGACTTTTCAGTATTATAAGCTCACATTAATTGTCTTTAAAACTAATATATGTCAGAGGAGACTCTTTCTTAACCGTGATTTATTAGATATTGTCTTCATATTAAGGAAAGCTTATTAGTTACAGATGACAATAAACTCTTATAAGGCATTAAGTTTGACGTTCCATTATATCCTATGCTGTAGGATTCCAATAGGTCAGTGAAAGTTATCTAGTATAGACATCAAATAATGTAATCAGATATGACCAAACAAAACAGGATAATAGAAACAGTCATAATATGTTAAAATAAAGATTGTCATCATTTAGTTGTGCATGTATTAAGAATATAGTTATTAGTAAAGTAACAAAGTGCATATATCTTCACCCCAATGTTTTTATTTAAACATAAATTTCATCGATTTCTGCTGTGTATGAAATTTGACTATACTATATCTTTCGATTATAACCCCATTATAAAAACGAAAATGTCGTTAATTATTAATGGTTCTTTTTCAGAATTGTTCATGTTTTTCCTCAGCAGATTAAAGACCAAATATAGTTTACTTGACTATGATAAATATTACATACAATTATAAACAATTAGTATTTGTTGAGACAATTCTGACTGCCATAGTACTCAAGAAATGATTGGTTTATTTCATTCAAATTACAACTTTATTGAACCTGTTGTATTGGTGCTTTTCTAAATGTTATGTATCGTAAAACTAAAAGCGTTTTGCAAATTTAGATTTTATGTTATCTACTGTTGGGAGTTACTGCTAAGCGTCAGGAGAAATTGAAATATTTAGAAAGTAAAATTTATTCTTCTAAATTCCTTACAAGGAGTAAAGAGAAGCAATACTACTAACAGTTCGAATTGTGTTTATTCTTAACATGCAACATGTCCATTTGTATTATTTGTCATGAATTGAGAAAAGGAAAATCCGTAATAAACTGCTTGATTGGACATAAATAATGTGAGCTGATATCATGGACTACTAAAACAACTACACTTCAACATGAAATTTACAATCAGGGCATCATTGTCAGAACCAGTTAATCGTGCAAATACATCACTAAGACTTTGCTTTTATTTTTTTGCGTTATATTTTAAATCGTAAAAACCCAATTAAGGAAACCAAATTAGAAAGAATAAAAGTAAACAAAGGTGGAATTTTGTTCACTTATGACTAAGTCTCAAGTACTGATTAAAACAAATCAAAAGGAGATTTTTAGGAAGAATAAAAAAGAAGCTGACATTATCCTTCAATTTCACGTTCCGCTATTAGATAATGTCCTCTCACCCAATAATACAAAGTAAAAATTTTTAACACATAAACACGTAAACACAGATACAGTTAAATATATCTCAAATACTTAGGTTACCTACCTATAGACATTGACAATAAAGGTAGTTGGGAACACAGTTTTCCAATTGTGCACCTCCTATGTAATAACATTTCAGTAGTGACGGACCTTATCTGAGTTATTTAACGGTTCTAAGCTCCTTACAATGCTCATTATGATTTCCGTCATATATACTTGCTACTTACAATAAAACTATTAAACCAAATCTCAAGGAAGCTATTAAAGGCTTCTTATAGTGTAAAGGTTAATAATCATCAGATTTGTTGGCATACATACCAAAAGTTACAGTTGAAGTAATTCATTCGAAAATTACGAGTTCGTTGACCGTTATAGTATACGTTGTATTTGTTTTACAAATAACGAGAGCTATATTCCAAATTTGTAACCACAAATTCCTCTTTGAATGTGACAGCACCGAATTAGACTTATTTGAGCAAAGGGCGGGTTTCATATGTGAAGCAGGACTTGCTTATTTTCTAACATCACATAAAATATTCCCTTGCTTTAGTGGATCTGTGTTGCTATGTTTTGAGGTTTCTATGCTGTGTTTTGTATACTGTTATTTGTCCTCTAGTCGTTGTTCGTTTTTTTTGTATCATGGGGTTGTCAATTGTCATCGAATCATTAGGTTAGAACTTAAACCAATGTCATCATGATCAAACACGGTAAGACAAAAACAACAACATAAAGTTAAAGACTGAGCAACACTTTACCCGCCAACAATTTTCACAAATTGAGATTTAAAAAAAACAAACTTATACAAATATTTAAAAGAAACAAAAACAAAAAACAAACCGCGCATATGTGGTTTTTTTGGGGTTTTTTTTGTAAGCAAGACAATCATTATACAAATTTGAGACATATTCTTTCAAAATGCAATGAGTAAAACAAGTTTAGTATTTTCTAAAATTGTGAATTTTATGATTATTTGTCCAATATATATACTTGAGTAAAAAACATTATTTGTATATCTTTATGTACATTGACATATAATTTTGCTGATTACTTTGTAACACATTTGGTGAATGTAGATAGTGTTCAAAATTATTTATGTAAACCAATACCAGTTATTTATAAGACATGTATTACCAAAATAAGACTTAGTAGTCATGATTTAGCTATAGAATGTGGTCGCTATTCTGCAATTCCAAGAAGTAATAGAATAATGTAGTTTTTGTAAAAACGACATTGAAGATGAGATGCATTTTATTTTAAAATGTCCTACTTATCAAGGTCTTAGATCTTATTTTATAAAACCATATTACTGGAGAAAACCTTCTATGTATAAATATATACAATTAATGAGTTCTAATAATCTTAAGGAATTATGTAATTTGGGTAAATTTATATTTCGTGCACAAAAATTAAGATCTAACATGTTGTAATATGTTTAACACATTACCTTCTGCTATCTATGTATACTTTTGTAGTTTATATGTTGTATGCCTATAGTTGTTATGACTTTGGTAAATAAAGATATATAATTCTTTTAAGCTCAGCTTTCCTATGCTCTACAAACAAAAAGTAAATGTGAACTAACTATACGAGTTATTAAATGTATGCAAAGTATTCAATTTTCTTCAAAGAACTTACTGTGTGAAAAAGGAGATTTTTTACCACAAGGAGCTACGTCTAGAAATGCTTTCACTTCGTATCCCAAAAATTAACTACAAGTGAAAATGTATCAGCTTCATGAGTAATCATGCATATTCAAGTTTAAGATATGGTCTGCGCTACAGAAAAAAACTTTACCATTACCGCCTTTCCAAAATCAATTATGCGTATTGCCCCATATGTACTAATGACTGCCACAGTTAGGTACCTATCACTTGAAAGTTCACTGTTTTGAAAATAAACCTAATGTGATGTCGATGATCAGACTCCACAATAAAGTTTATCGAAGACACTGTTAGTAACTTTTAAAGTGTCATAATATTTACGTTCTAAAATAAGCTGTATGTAGCTTATACTACAGAGTCAGTTACTGAAATTGTAACACAACTCGTCTTTAGCTGTATAAGCAAAATTATATGTACTTATATATACAATTTTTATAATACATTTTCTGCAAAATTAAAAAAAATGACCTTTCCTTTTTCAGCCAGAGGCTTATAATATAATTTCTAAGTAGCTGCATTGTAAACTATAGTTTACAGTAAACGAATATCACCATTACATATATCTTGAAGCAGGGAAATTATATTATTAGATATTCTGTTCTTAGTCTGAACACAAACGAGTGTCATTTGGTTGTGATTTGACATCCGTTATTTGTAAGAACAGTTATATATATTATAGATTCTTTAGAAAATTGTTAGGAAAGGTTTTAACTGATTCAAACTATCTGTAATTTGTATATACAATATGGAAATAAGATAATACATATAATAATACCTACATATAAAACAAACAATTCTATTGAATAACAAGTAAACACGTGACATGGAATAATTCGGTTAATTTTCATTTAACTGCAAGGGAGGACGAATAACCCTTAAAATTTACATCAGCGGTAAATAACCCTATTGTTCACCGGCGAAAAACCTTTTTTAGTGTCTAGATTTACACTCGAGTTACCTCCAAAGAAAATAATGTCACAGACGTAAATAAACAAGATGGAAGCATTCACGTTACTGACAGCCCATCGAGAGACGAGGAAATAAGGCTTTGTAAATGAGTGCCAGCAGCCGATGTTATCTCCTATAAACGGTCATTTTCAGGGCCATTGATATTTTACAAAAAGATTCTACCTTTGTTGTACATCTGAGAAATTCTAGATAACAAACATGACATATGTATTTTCCTGAGCTTTTTTAAACGTCAGCTTGTGTTTGTTATGTAAAAAATATAGTGTTCAAAAGGCCCTTCCACTGTTAATTCGGTATAATAAAAATATGTGGCCCCTTAAAATCGATGAATATCCAAAATTGTCAACCCTTAAAAGTTATTTCACTTCGGGCTGCGCCCTCATTGAAATAACCTTCTCGTGTTGACAATTTTAGATATTCACCTTTTCAACGGGCCATAATTGTATATTATAACATTCAAAGTTTGTATAGCTTAAATGTTGTTTATTCTTTAGTTTTCTATGTTGTGTCATGTGTACTATTGTTTTTCTGTTTGTCTTTTTCATTTTTAGCCATGGCGTTGTCAGTTTGTTTAAGATTTACGAGCTTGACTGTCCCTTTGGTGTCTTTCGTCCCTCTTTTAAATGCTAATGCAATTTATGTTTATTTTTGCAACATTTGGATAAACTACTATAATACGGAAAATTAATTCATTACTTCCATAATAATAGGCATTCGTGTTTATGCTATAGCAATACGAAAATAATGTATTAATATTAGACTAATACAAGTTACAATGTTGTTTGAAATATGAACAGCGTTTCCTTCATTACAAAGTTGATACTATTACGCTTTTGATGATATTCATATATAAATTTTATGTTTGCATTGCACTATATAGAATATACCAAACAGTTAGAATATTTATCAGGTAAACATCAACTTTAAATCTGTTTGGGCGACTCATACATATATTTACAGAGAAATAATTTTACACTTCCGCGATATGCAATTTCAGACTTATATTAATTTCATTGTTTTCCCAAATATAATTAAGGGTGAGTTTATCCAAATATATCAAAAATAAGTCATGTCGAAGGATAAAATTAGTTGGTCAAGATAAAAAGAATATAAAAATAAACACCACTTATGGTACCAACATTTTCAATGTGTCTGAGCTTATATTTACCCATTTTATTAGAAGGGATTTTCTGTTTTGATTTTTTTCTCGGTGATCATTATAATTTTTGTTATATAACTTTTTAAATTTTTCTTCTGTGTGTTCGTTCTACTAACCCGAATTAAACAAATGAATTATGCATATCCTCAAACAAATTCTGCATAGATTCATTAGGTTTTTGTATTTTATTACTGACATCAAAATTTCATCACATAATCAAAGACGCCATTCTTAGTTTTTTTCTAAGATTTAATAACAAAGTTGTATAAGTTATTGTGATAGAGTTTGTAAATTAGGTAACTAGTATCTGTAATATAACGTCTACGAGACACTTGAGATCTGATGCTGCAGTATCACAGTGATTGACTTATCTATTCTAATAGGCATTACTGGGGAAATTTCATATGACTTTTAACTACCTTTCTCTATAAATATGCCAACATTCCATAAGGAAACATCACCGCCTCCGTTTCGATACGTTAATTTTCTTTTATAATTATTTGTCGGGTATTTGTGGTTAAAAGAACTTCAATGAAAATGTCTGTTGAAATAAAGCAACTAATAAAGACATAATTGAACAAGACATTGTATTGTGTATGGTACGGATAAGCCAAAACATGTAGTTACCCAAAACACAATATACAATCTAACAAATTGTGTTAACTACACTGGAAAGCGTTATTAGCAAAATGTGTACTCCGCATAAATCAAAATTAATATTGCGCATACTATAAAAATGTATGATACTCAGATAGGTTGTATATTCTGTCTTGGATTACAACATTTTTTGGCTTCTCGGCTTTCCACAATTCTGGATATGTAAAGGGAATCGCGTTGTTTGGTTGCTCAGTCACTAGGTAATGCATTCCAAAATCTTTTGTCACCTTTACATTAATATTTAACAGTATAACAACGACAAAGTTCCATTTACTCTTTCAGATATTTAGATATATATTATATTTAGTTTTAAATGTATTAAAAATAGATTAAGCGACTTTCTTTCATTAACCTTTACAAATATATAACGCTTAGTCACGATACAATAATGAAAAAACTTGGGATAAAAAAGTATTCTAAATTTTAGTCCAAAAAATAAATTTCAGGAAGCAATGTCCTTCGCGTAATATTTATAAATATATTGACCCATTAAGGTTGTTTGATCGCTCCATATCAACAGTTTAAAGTTATAATGCATCATTTCTACAGTTTTGTCGTTCAGAGTGAAGACAACAACATATAATATCTTAATACAACAATGTATTTTGCCTTATTAGGTAATTCATTTTAAATATGGAACATTGTTTGACATTTGTAGGACGGTATAATAATTCATTACACAATTCCAGATACTGAATGCTTTGGGAATAGCACAGCTTTTCCCTATCGAACATATATCATCCATTTACCAATTACGAATTTAACAATTGAACATCTGACAGACTTATAGAAACAATGTACATGATGATTGCTTTAAAAGATTCATTACTATGTTGCAGTACATATTAAAGAAAGTTTCCGATATTTCAAAAAATATCCGTTGTAATGGACAATAAGTTAACGTTAATTTGGTTTCAACAATTTAGTTACAACGTATTTAGTTTTATTTTATCTTTCTACAAGTGTATATTTGTAAACTTTTATTTTAAATTCAACGAATGTTTAGAATTGTTCTGAAATAAATCACCAAGGGGATACTTATATTTACTAGCATATGTAGCTTGCAATACTCTATTCGTGAATCTGAAAAGATCTGCAGGCTGATATAATGATTATACAAAACAAAAAATGTAATGCATGTACGTAACATTATCATATACTTTTAAGCTACAGGCTAATTAAATACAAACTACTTCGTATCATTGCAGCTGCACAATAAGTTTATTTTTGTCATTTGAACGAATGTTCCGCAAATGATGGCAATTTTTTTAAGATCATGTGCAGGGGTTGAAGTCATAAAACTTGGCTCAGTGCTCGGAGCAACAAAAAAAACATGCTCGAAACATGAAATCTAGCATTTTGTTTGGTTGATTTTGATGTATGAGTACAAAAAAACTGGCTCGAAAGTTTTATGACCGCAAGGCCAGGCCTTGAAGAAATAAAAACTTTGCTCAGTACTCGGAGCACAAAAATCATGCTCGAAACATGAAATCCAGTAATTTGATTGGTTGATTTTCTAGTCTGAGTACAAAAATCATGCTCGAAAGTTTTATGACCGTGAGGCCAGGACTTGATATTCCAAAATATTAGGCAATGCCGTCATGTATAAGTGCAGCGACGTAGTTTGCTTTATTCGAGTCAATTTGTCAAGGAAATGCAAGTGACGTTTTACCTACAACGAAACAATAATCCCAACATTTTGTGCGCGTAAAAGTAGTTATACTAACTATTTCATTCAACCTCACATTCTCATCCACAACAAAACCTACAGTTATGACATATTATCGATAAAAATAATGATGGCATTTTATTTGTCATATTGACTTCATCAGATCGATTATCAGCTCGCCCGAGCTTGCTCGCTTGCTATGATTGCTGATACAAGCAGTATCAATAACAAAAATGCCATTATTCTTTTAGTATGTAGCAGAGTAAAGTGATGTAAAAATGCTCGCTAGAAACTAAAGGGCTCATGTGCTGTTGTCAATGTTAACGTCAACGTTGTAATAGACCAACAAGCAATAACCAGATTATCATTAGTCATCTCAACTCGATTGCTTTTCTAACATTCGCCATAACTGCTCAAACAAGAGTATCAGTCCTGTTTCGATGACCAATAGTAATCTCAAATAATCATAAATTCCCTTATAATACTTGATTTAAACACGAGAAATTCATTCAGGTACATCGAATATATACTAGGCAAAACAAGAAACGTAACATTGGTTTTTAATTTGAAAATATCACATATATTAATTTCAAATATTTTTATGATTAAAACTAGTAACCAGAATGATTTATCTATCAAGTTTACTCATTTATAAAAAGAAATTATAGGAAATGATGTGACGTCATTTTCTGATTTCAAACAAATTAACCTGTATAGCGTGGGAGTCGAGTTGTCTTTTTTGTCATTTAGTGTGTCGAACTCGATTGTTAATAAAAGGTTGCTTTAAAAAATTGAAAATGTTACACGTAAAACAATGCCCCGTCTACGCCAAAACAAACTATTGGGATGTTGGCAGCAGAAATGACTCGAGTGCAGGTTGCAAATCATTTTAATGTCTCTTGAAATTATTGCAAGGCTTAAGACTCGTCTTAGAGATACTGGCACAACAAATGATCGCCCCCCGTAGTGGCAGGCCACGTGAAACGACGTTACGTCAAGACAGACACTTCCGCATTATTCATCTCCGGAATCGATTGTAAACGCGTCACAAACTACACGAAAAACCCACGGAAGACATAACAACAGAATATCTGCTCAAACAGTTAGTAACTAATTGCGTCAAGTTGGTCTAAGAGCTCGTCGTCCATCAAAGGGACCTATCCACACGCAGCGTCACAGGATGGCGCAACGTTAAAAGAGGGACGAAAGATACCAAAGGGACAGTCAAACTCGTAAATCTAAAACAAACTGACAACGTCATGGCTAAAAATGAAAAAGACAAACAGAAAAACAATAGTACACATGACACAACATAGAAAACTAAAGAATAAACAACACGAACCCCACCAAAAACTAGGGGTGATCTCAAGTGCTCCGGAAGGGTAAGCAGATTCTGCTCCTCATGCGGCACCCGTCGTGTTGCTTATGTGGTTACAAATCCGGTAAATAGTCTAATTCGGTAGGTCAAATTCATGACAGGGAAGGGGATTGTAGTTACGACGTAAAGAACATATCCGATATCATTTGTGAAACGGTTATTCCATAACGGTCAACCAACTCGTGATGGCGTCCGTAAAATTTACGAAGGGATGATTTCAACTTACCATTTGGAACTCTTGGTTTAATAGCTTCCTTGTGAGGAGTAACCCTCTATCAAGAACATCATGATAGGAAATGCAAGCACGGTAATATCGGATCAATTGGGAGATATATACCCCGTATGCAGGTGCTGCTGGAATGTTGCTACTTAGAAATGGAAAGTTCACAATTGGAAAGCGGAAATCATCTCTTTTGTCGTAAAGTTTTGTCTTCAACCGACCCTCATTGTCAATTTCTAGATGTAAGTCAAGATATGAAGCCGACTTAACTGTATCTGTATTATCCTTTATATCCAATTCGATGGGATAAATGCGATCCACATAGTCACCAAATTTTGAATTGTTTAGTGAAAGAACGTCATCTATATAGCGGAAAGTGGAGTTAAAGGATATTGCTAACTTATAACTTCAATGGACACGGGTACGATGGAATAGGCAAACAAGGAGACAGGTTCTTTTTACAATTTACTCAATTTATTCAATTTATTCAATTTTTCAATTTATTCAATTTACTCATTTGTTTCGATTGTTATTAAAGTACTATTATAATTCATATGTGAAAAACATGATAGAATATTAATTTTTTAACTATCAAAAAAGTTACATCAAAAATATTCATCACCCAAGAACATACAGAATCGTATTAAATGGACAGGAAATCTTCAATGGACTAGCGTAGGTCATCATTATGAAACATTGTGTTTAGTGTTTTTAAGTATGTTATATCTTTCCATGTATTTTCTTTTTCACGTCCTTATAGATTTTGTAGATTGTAGATTCATCGAACACAGTTCAAAGGTAAACATATCTGGGCCTTTCAGTTATCAAATATTGACTGTTCTTGTTTAAAATCTAAAAATACATCTCAATAATCAAGACTATATAATCATTGTAAGATGAGTTTATTTTTAGATATTAATGTCATGTGAACTTACAATAGAAACGAAAGTAAAAATTACACGTATAGGATTTCCAGTCACCAGGTCAGGGTTATAGGTCATCTTTTGTTCAACTACAATGGCAGGTAATTACATGTATTTATTACTCTTTTATCAAGATAACATGGTTATTGTAAGGTCATTTAAATAACTTTCAGGCGAATCATTATTAGGAACGAAAACAGACATTATACGTGAGGGGTATTCCGTCACCATAAGGATTTGCAACCAACATTGCAGATGATGCTTATTTGATAACCCATTTTCCCCATCTAATTCCTGTAACAGTGTTCCACATACGATTCTTCATTAATTAAAAAACCCTTCAGCTTAAACCTTTCTCAAGTTAGACAAATTGCGATCTGCGTAGCATAGCAAAAAGATACTGCTGAATAATAGATGTTTGTATTGTCACCGGAAACATTAATAAGTTTTTTTTTTAAATACATGTTATCGTTGTACTAAAACACAGATCCAAGCCGAATGAAGAGTAAGACAGTACAGGAGGGACAAACTTAAATGAAATTTTTTCTAGTATCTATCTTTTTTAAATGATTATGACGGTCGTCAAAGGCTATTTAGGGAACGGTCATTATTTATCAGCTGAGGGGGTCGGTTCAAATTTGCACATCAAAAAGTTTTGTTGGCAAACCCCCCCCCCCCCCCCCCTAATTTTTATGAACCACACAATGACCCCTCTTACAATTATGTTATTATGTTCATAAGTATGACCCCCCCTAACTAAAATAGAGTCCCTATTAATTAACAGTGGACAAATAACTACAAATATATGACAAGAATGTGGGCATTGACACTATCTGTTCAGAGTATGCATAGTAGAAAGAGATGTTATTTTCTTTGATTTTGTACTGATTTTTTATAGCACATTCTACAATTATAAGTTCATTCTGGTATCTTTCGTCCCTCTTTTCTATTATATAGTATAAGTAGCTTGAACTTATTAATTTGATAAAGATAATGCATGTTAGCAGTCATTAATAACTGATATTCTCTAATCTCGTAACTATTTTAGAATATTTTTATTGGATAAAGCAAAAAACTATAAGGTAAACTACTAATTTCATATTCCCTTGATATTCATCATGACCTTCAATGTTCTTTGTTTAGAAGCTGATGGAACCGATTTTAGTTAATATTTTTCAGTTTAATTCTACTTTGAAAAAAAACCAGCCTAAATACATGAAATATCACATCGAATTTTTTCCAGATTTTTTTCTGAAACACGAATTCTGACACATGCAAGAAGAAAAAAGTCAAAATAAGCATTTAGCATTTAAATGAAAAAATATAGATCTCAATTTAACTCGAATGTTCGTGAATAGAATAAAGGAAAATGTTCCTTTACATTTAATAACTTTATTAAAATTTTAAAGTTTTATAAATGTTTCGTTGATTTTAATTTTCTGATCATATAGTTCTAGAAAGTGCAACTTATGGTTCTGGTCTGTGGTGCTTCAAATATGAACATGCATTTATTTTGGAGCTTATATTTATATATATATATATATCATGTAAATATTAGTTTATAATTATAAGAACTTTCAATTTCATTTCAATGTTGAAATGATTACAAAATCCCTGAGTGTACTGTTTTTTGTATGTGAATGCCATGCTACCCAACAAAATTAAAGGCTCTTACTTGAATCATTAAATATTCTTTTTCTTAATCGATACCTTTGTAACAATTTAATGAACTCATAATATATATTAACAAATGATTTTAGAATGTACACACCTTTTACAGTCCTAAAATGTACATCTATCCTAAGAAATATCATCAACATGATTTTAACACTTTAGAAAGTTGAAATAACATGTTTTATTGCATGTTCAGAAACTTTTCATGTTTTATACAGTTTTTAAGATAAGTCAGGTTGTAAATTTTCACATCCTAGGGATAATGAACCATAACAAATGAGTGATTAGATACACTTTCCTTGAGAGATTAGTCATACTGCTGGTGCTGTACACTATCAAAGATTTTAAAATGACAGAAATTATCAAAGAGATTGCACACTCGACAACAATTTATATACTTGACTGACATAAAAACTTTCATTGTATGACACCCCCCCCAGTAAAATACAAATTTTGATGGCAACCCCCCCCCCCCCCCTCCCCCAGCTGTGTGATATTTTTGGTTATGACCCCCCTAAAATGCACCGTGCCCCTCAGCTGATAAATAATGACTGTTCCCTTAAAGTCAAGTTACAGTAAATGGGCTATGTTACATATTTTAGTTAAAGTTTGCATATAACTCTAGCTCAATTGACTACAAACGAAAATCGAAAAAAACATGCATTTTTCTCAAATATCCTTAGAAATATTACAGATTGAATTCTTTTTAAAAGGTGAATATTTGAATCAATGCACACAAATCTTCGAAAAACCTTTTAAAACAAATTTCTGATTTCTACTCCATAGATTTTTCTTTAAAAAAATACATGTTGTTGATATTTTCCGTTTTGATAATGCAAAATAAAGATAGGGTCACTGACATCGTTTTTAAGGTATATATACCATTCAAAGTTGTTATGAAAAAATCCCACAAGACGTAAAATTAATCGTAATGTCATGACAATAGAGGTCGTAAACAGTAGATGTTTGATGTTTTTCAATCGCCATAAGGTAACACATTGATTGTTTGACAAAAAAGGAAGTTGTTGGCCATTTGACTATTTCCTATTAAAACAGAAATTTACGTGTCAACAACATACGGTTTTTAAGAAAAATCTGTGGTATAGAAATTACAGATACAATGTAAGATGAGTTTTAGAAAGTTTTACGCCGATTAAATGTGCGTTCTAAACAAGTATTTAAGCATATTGAGACATCAATTTGTTATATTTCAGATAATAAAAGAGATAAATGCATTATATTTCCAAATTATAGTTGTCAAGCGAGTCACTGTTGTTTGCAAAATTCTAGCTAAATCTGCGACATAGCCCATTGACTGTTCCTTGACCTTTATTATTTTTTTGGTTTAAGGTTCTTATAATAATGCAGATGCTTATCAAATTTGAATGAAGCTATTAAGTGTCCGTCTCCTTTTGTGCCATCGTTATGATTTGGGGCATTAACACAAAAATGCCCCCAATCATCAAATTAACACAAAAAGTTATATGCGTAGCAAGTGTGTAAACGTTTTCCCAATGTCTGCTTGATTTTAGAAGTCTGTTATTAAAATTGGGAAAGGAAATGGTGAATGTGTCAAAGCGACAACCACCCGACCATAGAGCAGACATCAGCCGAAGGCCACCAATGGGTCCTCAATGTAGCGAGAATTCCCGCACCCGTAGGTGTCCTTCAGCTTGCCCCTAAAAATATGCATACTAGTACAGTGATAAGAGAAGTCCGAGTCCGATGTCAAAAGATGTAACAAAAGAAAAGAAATAAAATGACAATAATACATAAATAACAACAGACTTCTAGCAGTTAACTGACATGCCAACTCCAGACCTCAATTCAACTGATTGAAAAATTATGTCTTCATCATATGAATAGCAGGCACAATCCCTCCCGTTAGGGGTTTAGTATCATACTATCATAAAATATATGAGAAGAACATAACCCGTGTCATGCCAACAACTGTTTTTTAGAAATAAATGTGTTTAGTTCCGATGCAAAGACCCTATAAGTGAATCAATATTAAAGCCAAAATATACAATCTTTAATGACCTGACAACAGTATCATAACTATATCCCTTTTTAATAAGTCTATTTAAAGGTGTTGTTAGTTCCTGAGGAGAATACTGACATTGTTGTGCTTGATAAAGAATATTTCCATTTACAGATTGGATGTGAAATACCTGAACGTATAAGATGTCTGCATGTTGAGTTATATTTACGAATTATTTCCTTATACCGGTAATACCATTTGTAAATGTTTTGACCTGTTTGTGATATCGAAAACCCTGGTGTAATAATTTTGCAGTAATACATAAATTTCTCTCGCTTAAATCTTGAATGTTGTTATTAGCCAGACTTATTTGAATTTATATACCTTTACTTCATTTTTTTAATAAAGGACCAGTTTCATCTTCTAAAATATCGCTTTGCATTCTATTTAGAACAAAAAGTACATAAAGCATTGTTAAGGCCATTTGGTATATAAAATGCTTATTTATACGATACTTTAAAGGCTACAAAAAGTACGACATTTTGGAGATGCAGTTTTTGTCCAAAAACGGTGGCTGTGTTAATTTTTGAGCCATGAAGGTCAGAAAAACTATGGTCTCAAAATACGGTCCATGCATAATATTATGTAACCTTCACTATTATAGAATCTACGAATCGATATGTACCATAATCAATACTGTTAACAGTGTGAAACAAATATTATGTTACCAGCACTACTTACATACATGTAGTTATAGAAACGTTTTAAATTACAATATTTATTTTGAATCTGGTGTTGCCGCCAAATTATTATATATTTTAGAAACTATTTTATGAAAAATTTGACCAAAAATTATGGAGGCATAATAAAGGAGTCATTTAAACTCCAAAACTTCATTTTTTTTATAAAACACACACACGTTTAATAGTTTACATTGAGGATTACATCACGTCTATTTCTATATAAAGTTGTTACCGCATTAGTCAGACATATAAAAAAGAAGAAGTGGTATGATTGCCAATGAGACAACTATCCACAAAAGACCAAAATGACACAAAAGTCATTGTCTTAAATAGACCAACATTGTTGGATTAATTTTGTTTATATACCCTATGTAAACCTACTCCATTTTCATTTGTACAGATGCAGCCGAACAAAAGTCATCAATAGATCTGTATTATTATCTATGCAAGTACATTGTTGGAACAGAAGAACATGTAAAAACAGTCAGAATGATGAACAATGTCAGAGACAATTCAGAGAAGGACGATAATATGACATCCATCACCAGTGGAAGTTTCGGAGAGGGACTACAATTGCGAGGTAGCGATTTAGATATTATGTCTGTTACGAATTATATCGAGGTATGTGAAGACATACATCATGTACATATTGATTTAAATGCTGACAAAGTATATGTTATAATGGAAATGAAGGACACACAGCCAGGTTTCTCTAAGTTACGTCTACTGCACACCGGTATGCAAAGTATCTTTCGATTCTGTGATAAGATAGATAATGATTTTTACCTTTCAAGCCATGTATATAAGCACAGTACAACGAATAGCTGGTTGTCGACTATACATGGGCCATGTTTATCCGATAAATATGGATTCCTTGACCTTGTATTTTGTTTACGAAGTAAATTATGGATAACATCAGGAAGACAATGGTTAACACGATCAAATAGTACATGGCCGTCATACGATGTTAAACAGGCAATTGTAAAACACGGGGTTTTATTTGTACCTATTGGTGTGAAAGGATCGACAAATGAAGAATTAGAATGGCGCATATCATTTTCTGTTGGAGAAAAACTTCTTTTTTGTACATTTACACATACACAATTACTATGTTATGCACTAATGAAAATCCTTCTGAAAGATGTTATTGCGTTAGATATAGATTGTAAAGAACTTCTTTGTTCATATTTCATGAAAACAGTTTTGTTTTGGATAAGTGAGGAATTACCTTCTTCAATATGGAAACCTGCAAACTTGATTCATTGTTTCATGAGATGTTTTAGGAGGCTTATATATTGTGTTGAATACGCAGTTTGTCCGCACTATTTTATTCCCGAGAATAATTTATTTGAGAATAAGATACATGGACACGCGCAGGAAACACTTTTAAAAAGGTTACACATTCTAAACAGTTATGGTTGGCAATGTATCTTGCTGTCAGATCAAATCTCGAATGTCCATGTATTAGCATTTGATATTATCAAGGAATCAAATAATTTTTATGTCAATAGTATACAACAGATATTCACCCCAACTATGGTCACAGCCGAATTTATGAGGGTGGCTTCCGCTTTTCACTTGGAAAAGGTGATATACAACTTATTGTCCTGTAATAGTTCGAAAATCAAATACCTGTATATATATAATATGTCAAGGAACTGTCTTAAAAGTGGGCGTTTCCTACCATTCGATGAGATGTCTGGTAATAAATCAATTTACACACATTATACTAACTATATAAGTACTCTGATACTAAGCACACGTCATGACGCTGTATCTGGATGGCTGATGTTAGCTTCGTTTTTCTACAGGAGCCAACAATACAATAAAGCGCTTCATATTGTCAATCATTCTCTATTGAACTGTTCTCCTGAACAACTTATTCACTTGAATATGTCAGATATTTATTATGACCTGTTAAAATTACATGTAACTAGGCAGATGAATATTGTTCAGTTGTTGAATTTTTTTCGGTTAGAATTTGTCATATTTAAATCAGACTCTATGTTAGTTCCGAAAGAATTAGAAACGGGCGAAATGTATATAATACCTCCAGTAGTATATCGACATTTCCTTCGTTTTTTATGTCATTATCATCTAAGAAATAGCAGGCAATGCCGGGAAGCACTCGAGGATCTAAAGTTAACTATTGCAGAAAACTTTTTTTTCATAAGAAATCCTTTGCCAGAAGCTTACAGTTATTACATCCTAGGTATAAGTTGTCAGTTAGTAGGAGATGAAGAATCTGCAAGACAAGCTTTTATGCGAGACAAGTTTTTATGCGAGCAAGTTGGGTTGTATACAGAATAGCATTTAATACATTGTCATTGTTTGGGTGAATGTGATTATTTAAGAATCAATTGCTCCTTTTTGTAAATATATTAGGAGTGTAAAAGCGTTGAACGAAGTCCTTTTTGTATGAAGAGCGAAAGCTTCATTCTAATAAACGCTTTTACAACCCTAAACAAATATTTAAAGAAATATTCATTACTTATAATTTCATTTTTTTGCTAGGACAGTGAAAATACGATTTCTATCATGTTTTTGTTTTCTTTAACTGTGCACTTTATTGTGGAAAATCATGTCATTATGAATGTTACATTTCATTTTGAAATGGAGGTTGATTTCTGAATGACGCCAGTTTGATGTTAGCCAATCATAATAACGTAATATCAGTGAGGTATACATGTTATGTAATTATTGTTGTTTATCAATATATGCAGGCGACTATTCTTCTAATGTTTTTCTATATAATATATGTAACAGTTGTATTTACTTATTACTTATTGAAATAGTACTTTTTTGATATTATGTTTTAATGTTTAAAAGATCGAGGTAGTATAAACATTATGTTTTTTCATTATTTCATTGTCTTAAAGAAGTTTCCAGTTCGAAAATTCATTTGTCCCTCCATTGTTGCTTTTATTAAAGTTCTTTATGCGTTCTTTGGTATTTAAAACGGGCTAGTGTTCAGGGGCCTGTTTATCGAAAATATCATAAGTTCCGTCCTAAGAATTTCTTAGGACAGGATTAAGGATAAAGTTAGGATCGACTTAGGACACATCTCAGCCTAAGTATTATGGACTTTCCTAATTGATTTTCCTCTGAGTTCAGTATTTTTGTGATTTTACTTTTTACTGTGTTTGTATAAGGTAAATGTTATTTCAAATACGAAAAACAAATCACAACAATACTGAACTCCGTGGAAAATTCACAACGGAAGTCTCTAACCAACTGGTATAAATAAAAGCTCAAACACTTCAAACAAATGTACAACGACTGTCATATTTATTTCAGAACTATATTTATGACATTTGAAAACATACAATTTTCAAATTCATTAAAATAATAATGTATAGGTGAGTCATTATGTACTATTTAATCAGAATACATTTCCTATGGAAATGCATCTTCTGAATTCCCAACTGCATTTGTCATGTTTACATGTATTGTATACTTAAATGGTATTTAGGTGTGACTGTATCTAGCCTCTTTTAAAAAAAAATATACGAAGGGTTTGAGGGCCGCTGATGGCCCCAGAAAAAAAACTATAGAACAAATGATGCAAGATCATGCTTTCTGGTCGTTTCCCAGACCCTTTCTTAATCTGAAATAAATTTCTGTTTTGGTAACTGATTGCAATATTTTGATCTCAAAGCAAAATCCATAGATTCAGTGTAAGAGTTAAGTTTATAGGGACAACATCAACAGACAAATTTGTAGGATAAAGCAAAAAAGTTATTCACATAGTTAAATATGTGGCTGCTGTTGTTTTTTCTGTTTTGTTTTTTGTGTGTTTCGGCTTGCAGAATGGTGATATTTTATACCTGTAAATTATAGGTTTTGTTTCAAATCATGTCAAGAGGGGGCTGACTACCATTGATATCACTATGTCAAGAACGTTTTTATAACACATTTGTATTACAACTTGACTTGTTCCTTACTGATATACAACGTTATAAAAAAAAATAGCTAAACAGTCTTAAATAAAACTCATTTGTAACAAAATTACTAAATTATAATTGAATCTGGAATAATATTGGAAATAAATAACTCGGCAGCTTTTAAGCCATTTTAAAAATGCTATTTAAAAGTAGGAGATGGCACCAGATTTGTTTATAATTTAGTAATTTTGTTTCAAATGAGTTTTATTTAAGAATGTTTGGTCTGAGTCAGATTATTTATTTTCAAATAACCACAGAACAAACGATTTATGTTGCGATTATCAAGGCTGCATTATTCATTTACAAAATCCTCTGGCACCCACCCCCTTTAAATATATTAAATGGTCGTCCCCTAAAGATACTGGAAAAGAGTAATCTGGTTTGAAGACATGAATGGGATAGATTGTGATTGATCTTTAGTCTGTGTTATTTTTCTATGTTTTATTTTAATTTTTGTTTATTGTCGTGTTTCGTGTTGATTCGCTGAGCATATATAAATTCTTATCTAGGGGCTAGCTAAACCCGCCTTCAGTTGCTGTATTTTCACCATGATGTGTTGAATATCCTTTCATGTACTTGTCCTGGGGGATTATGATAAGAACTAGAAAGACGAATAATCTGCACTGCACACTTTACTTCATTCAATTAATCAGTTTGTAATTCTAAAAATGCATCATTATATGCGAAGTTCGTTTCATTCAACATTTTGATATACACGTACGGTACTATTAAAAATAAAATCACAAAAAATACTAAACTACGAAGAATATTCAAAACAGAAAGTCCCTAATCAAATGATAAAACACATCAAAGGAACGGACAACAACTGTTATATTCGTGACTTGGTACAGGCATTTTAAAATGTAGAAAATGGTGGATTGCACCTAGTTTATAGCGCTAAACCTCTCACTTGTATGCCAGTTGCACCATATTCCGTTATATTTACAACGATGTGTGAATAAAACAGACATAACAGGTAGCATTGTCAAAATATGGGTACAACAGTCATCACTGTGTCACAATCTTAAAACAGACAAATATTTAACTATTTAACATAGAAGCACAAAAAAGATATTACACTGCTCACTGAGTACTTTGAAGATATTGTGGATTCGTCATTAGTTATATTTTCAATCATTTAATAGATCCACGTTCAAGCTCGGCTATCCCGGTTCTCAACCATACTTGACCTGGGGATTCTGACAAGAACAAAAAATACGACGAATAAACGAATAAACTGCACTTCACTATTTACTTCATCAAATTTTGATATAAGCCATGCTGCTACGTATACATGCATTTGTAAACTGACAGACAACCACTTCCTCAATCATAATTTTCTAAACATGTTCCATCTATTTGGACATAAGAGCTAAATTTAAGGAAGAAATTGTGTGAGGCAGTTCTGATAACCACAGGACCCAAAATAGAAATATAACTACACATTGGTGGACTTGTACTATGTTTTTTTCTCGGTTGGGTGGTTGTCTCTTTTACACATTTCCCATTTTCATTCTCTGTTCCAAATCAATAATTGTGTTTGTTTTAACGCACTTGTTTAGATGTATGTGTGATGTAAGCAATTCACTTTTGTTTCATTAACATTTAACTAACAAATTGCTAATATGTGTACTGTTAAGTACCTTTATCAGTATATCAGTTTGGATTAGACCGTTGGTTTTCCCGTTTGAATGGTTTTACACTAGTAATTTTTGGGTCCTTTACAGCTTGTTGTTCGATGTGAGCCAAGGTTCTGTGTTGAATGCCGTACATTGACCTATAATGGTTTACTTTTTTTTTAAATTGTTATTTGGATGGAGAGTTGTCTCATTGGCACTCACACTACATCTTCCTATATATATATATATATATATATATATATATAGTATGATTTCATTTGAAATAAAGCTTAACATCTGATACTTTTATAGTGTTTAACCAGAATTACAGGATCAAACAAGTGGTATGGCATTGTTTACTGCTAACACAAAAGACAATAGCCATGATGAATGTTAAATTGACAACCTAACAAAAACTAGATCCGACAGAATGATAAAAACTCTATTCGTTAATGGAAGATGCAGTGGTCAAACATAACAATTTATAGTACCGTCATATTTCGTTAGTAGGACCCATTTAAAATAGACAAAAAAGAAAACTTACACACGTCTAAAGTTGATTACAATGCATAAGTTTCCTTTCTTGATACCTTCCAGTCTCGCACTGTTGATAATATTATGATATAGTACTAGTACTTCAAGAGTGAAAAGATTGTCTGCAACAAATGATGAAACTGGTTTGTTAGACTGCTAACTGGATTCTTGTAACAGTTACAGACATCAGATATATGTCATTCTAAAAATTATCTAATTGTATGTCTGTTGCACATCTGTTAGCGACTGATTCGAAGTCACGATTTAACAATGAATTAAGGTACAAATGCTTATATGGAATTAGAAATGTACTTACTCAGGAACAAAATAATGCATTTGTCTAACTGAGGGATTAATCTATCATTGACAAAATATTTTAACTATTCGTAATACCCTAACATAATGAATTAAGGTTATATCTTATCAAGTAGTGCTTCCCTTCACTGTTATGAAAATTAGCTTCAGGGATACTAAGTTTAAAACTGTAAACTTAAAGTAAATATATTGTTACAGCAAATGTGCAATAAAGAAATGTTTTTGTTAAAAAAATAAATGGACATAATAGTGATATGAATTATCTTTTTCTATTTGGTTACGGATTCATGTGACTTCTCGTAGTTATATAGGGAGCTACCATTTTATTTTTATGAGAGGCTGAGATGAAATTTGAAAAAAAAGCAGGACAAGAGTTTTAGCGAAAAAAGACAGGATAAGCAACTTTGCCCCCCCCCCCCCCATAAAAAGATGAAAATGTAAGTAAAACTGTCTGGATAAACTAATAAAAAAGGGCAGAACCGAATAGAGTGAAAAATAAAAAGACAGGACAGAGATGGCAACCGAAAAGAAATCTTGGACAAAACTGTTTGTCCTAGCGCCCGCCCCCTTTACACGTAATTGGTAGCTCCCGCACTCCTCTTCTCTCTGTATATTCAAAACTAAGTACCGAATTTAAAACTACGTTTATTGCTGTCATTTATGAATCATGTGATATGGTATTGCTGATTCAAACATATTTTTTATGATTTGTGCCTTTGTAGTATTCATCCATGTCTTTGGTTTGAGCTTGATAAGTGAGCTTTTGAAGAATTACATTTAAAAATAGTTATCTTAATCTTTTAAAGCAAGGAACGTATGATTTTGACGTATGATAAGACGTGGCACGGTACTTGTCTATCCCAAATTCACGTATTTGGTTTTGATGTTATATTTGTTATTCTCGTGGTGTTTTGTCTGTTGCTTGGTCCGTTTCTGTGTGTGTTGCGTTTCGGTGTTGTGTCGTTGTTCTCCTCTTATATTTAATGCGTTTCCCTCGGTTTTAGTTTGTTATCCCGATTTTGTTTTTTGTCCATGGATTTATGAGTTTTGAACAGCGGTATACTACTGTTGCCTTTATTTGACTTGCATGTGCACGTCAATTGTCTTCGAAATAGACGTAATGACTAACAAGCCAAAACTATCAAATCATTTAAACCTAGACAGGAATAACTAGACAGAAACCTTCATTTTAGTAATAACGACATTTTTGATAATTTGGGAAGAACTTTACAAACTCAAGGACTAAAAAAATCACACACACCAGACCCGAACGCACACTTGCAACAGTACTGACCAAAGGACTATACAATACATATACTGATTTGATGATGTGTACGATAAGACATAAACATCATCAAATCAGTCTTATAAATAACAAGTTACTTTTTTAAAGACATATTTCGTCTTATGTCTTAGTTTTGTGATGATTTTCAATGTCTGAATTCATTTAAAAAAATTTAAACTAGTTTTAAGATCAGTTAGTTATTCTGCCTGTTAGTCATAACAGATAATGATTGAACAAATTACATTTGCGAAATGATTTGAACGCTACATGCTGAACAAATATTGACACGTTTAATTATCTATGTATTGCAGAGTATTGTCTGGCTGTAAATTGTCGTAATTCAGTTCGGTGGTTATTACTTTTTGATCCAAGACATGTGTCGTTTACTAGATGTCAAATTAATTTGATTTGAAAAATTACAGCAGATGATTTCTATGAAAGATAACAATCATTATTTGGCTAATTGTCCAATTATACGTAATTTGTGACACACGAGATACAAATATGCTGACATTAGTGGATATAATTATTACTTTCTGTCAAAATGATGTGAAAATGATTGATGGAATTTCCAATGGAAGACTGATGAATAGCCTCAATTAATTGAAATATTTCTTAGAACGTAACCCCTATATAAATGCTGTCCAAACTTACAAAAAGTATTTGATTGCATAATACTTGCGTAGGTCGAGTTTTGATAGTAGTTTTTATTATTACTTTAAATCATTTATGATTTGCTGAATAATCACCTAACATCTACACATATAACAATAGGTCCGAGACCACAATTGTCGTCCCTTGATTTTCGTGTCACGAATATACTTCCTAGTGTTGACAGTGGGTATCTGCCATTAATTTTTATACCCCTTCCAATGGAGTAGGTCCGGTAAGCACCAATTTCGGCCTCAAATTTCAAGTTCATCTGACGAAAGAATTTGACCCTTTTTTAAACACTTAAGTGTCTATTTCATTTGAATCAATTATTTTATGTGAACGATTTTAACTTATGTAGTCATTAAAACCATCTGATTCAAGCTCAAATATGAAAAATCTACCAAATATGCCAAAAAATGTCACTTTTCAGATGATCTTTGTCAAAAATGAAAGTGGCCGCATCCGTGTTCATCCTCAATCTTTATATATGTCATGTTTTATCATAAAATACAACTTACATTTCAATATAAAGGATGAACACGAATGCGGCCACTTTCGTTTTTACGTTTTGAAAACCGTCTAAAATTAAACTAAAATGCTGGAACTGTGAAAATTTCAGTAATTTAGCACGACTTAATGATGCAAGTACCAGATATATGTGCATTGTATTGTCAAAACCAGCCCATATTTATGTAGCAGAAGCATTCTACTGGCTAATAAATAACTAAAAGTTTACATTTTAACAATTTTGTAAAACTGCTATATTTTGGGGCCAAAAAGAGGTCTTACTGAACCTACTCCTTTATTTCTCCATGTTTAATGCCTCAAATTGCAAGAAGGGGGGAACTAACAGCACTGTAAAAATTTTGGTCCTGAATTTTAAAGGAAAGTAGTGATTTAGTCAAGTTGAAAAGGTTTAAAAGCTGTCAAAAGATTTCAAGACGCCCTAAACATAAAATTGTCCATACTTTGATTTAAAGCCGATGAAGTTTTCTATAATTTTGATATAACTTATCCCAAAAGTAGTACAACACACTGTAAAAATTTCATTGCGAAAGCGCAGGTGGGATTTTTTAAATTATTATTTATGTTCTAAAAGAAATGTACTACGAAATAATTGTGGTCTCTGAACAATACATTAAGTAAGTAAATACATGCATTTCATCATACACCTATTAAATCATAAATGTACCACATCTCTTTATTTATTAACACATGTTAACCCTCTAATCGGGTAAAAGAAGAAATTTAAGGTTTAGAGGAGCATTATCTTCGATTTAGACCAAAAAAATAATCACGATTCTTTTTATTTCAAGAATTATTTTAGTGGAATTTTAAAATAGTATTTCGTTAGGAGCAGTTGATTTTGCCAAATTTGTCAAAATAAATATCAAAGACATGATGATTGTTGTGATAGACAATTATATGGCAAGACAGATTAGTCATCAGATTATGAGTTATACAATGTAAGTGACAAATTTAAAAAAAAAAAAAAAAGACATATTGCATGGTACATGTTTACTTAAAAAGTCAAACTATGCAAAGAAATTGCAATATAACAAACAATCATTTTACTTTATAAGTCATTTGATTTATAAAGTTCGCATCTATAGTAAACACACGAAATTGTGCTACGAAAAAAGTAAACCGATTTTCGTAACATTGTTCACAAGTAACAATAATAATGATAACCTTTAAACATATATCTAGTTACACGCGCAATATAACGGCCTTGTTTATTGGCAAAATAATACAGAGAAACACAACAGAAAATGGCAACCATTTGAATAAAATTTGATAAAATAAGAGATTGAGTTGGTTCGATTTAATTTAAAGCTGGATAGAGTTAACACACTTTAGAAGTATATTATCATTTATTTATTCGAAAAAGTAAAGACAAAAAATAATATACGATTATTGGGTTGTATTGTATTTTCAGATCGTGTGTCGTGTAAATGCGTGCTTTAAAACTGTCAATGGTAAAAGGTTGGGAAGAACTGTTTAGAAAAATAACCAGAAACAAATATAAGGCAGGCAAGTCACTTTACAAAAAAAAAATAGAATGGAAATGGGGAATGTGTCAAAGAGACAACAACCCGACCATAGAAAAAACAACGGTAGAAGGTCACCAACAGGTCTTCAATGAAGCAAGAAATTCCCGCACCCGGAGGCGTCCTTCAGCTGGCCCCTAAACAAATATATACTAGTTCAGTAATAATGAACGCCATACTTATTTCTAAATTGTACACAAGAAACTAAAATTAAAATAATACAAGACTAACAAAGGTCAGAGGCTCCTGACTTGGGACAGGCGCAAAAATGCGGCGGGGTTAAACATGTTTATGAGATCTCAACCCTCCCCTGTACCTCTATGAATGAATAATGTTATGCCGATAAGTAGTATACTACCTCAACAGGGTTGTTATATTCAAATAGCTGTAAGTAGCATAAATCAATAAACGACACAAGAAAAGGGATGGACTGAGTATGTGCCAATTTGAAAATTCAATGTATAAACACTAATTTAGTCTGAGAAGCGTGATTTTTCTTGTAAATTGCTATTGACTTTGAAAAAAAGCTGTAGACAACTGCGAGTACGATCAAACCTGTATCTAGTGCCTTTTGTTGTGGGGTTGTATTAAGTTCTCGTCCAAATTCACACTCGTCCTTTTTCAACTGATCCGTACGGTGACCTGTTTTGTTCTGACATGAATTATCATTGATAAGGTTATATTTATAAATTAACTGTTGAATTTAGAATTTAGAATTTTTGAAATATTAAGGCTTTTCTACCTCGGGCATAGATTACCTTAGCTGTATTTGGCAACTTTTATGAACTTTTGTCGTCAATGCTCTTCACGTTTTTAATAAAAAATTTTATTTTTTATTTTTTTGGATTCGAGCGTCACTGACGAGTCTTACATGTATGGCGTATATACAAAATTAAGTCCTGGTATCTATGATGAGTTTTTCTACAGTAATTGTTGTTAATTTCTGTGTCATTTGATGTCTTATGAATAGTTTTTTACCACGTCTTCTTATTCTTATATTAATAATCATTACATGAAGAATATTACGCGATGATAATCTGTTTATCGTTATTTTACCTATAATTTCATTTGGAAAGCAACATGCCATCTTAGTTTCCTGCGACAATTTTCCATCTCAAGCAAGTAGCATGATATGTAAAATTATCACAAGAAAAGGTCAAGAGAAAAATGCACAAAATAGCGATAAACGATTATATTTATGGTTTAACATTTTTAACAAACACGTGATTACCAGATGACACACACAAGACTAACAATAGTCACCCCAAAGATACATCTCACCCCTTGCAATACTGTACAGCAAAACACGGATTTCGGAAAACACATTTAATTCTTAACGATTAAATAAAAAGCCAAAATAATTTCGGGAACACATTTTATCTTCGTAGCAAACTTATGAGTATAACTTTATAACTGCTCATTATTGATATTATGACTGATTCACAGGGAGTTCCTAAAGAAGCAGATGCAAGTATTTCTTTAGAATTTTAATATTAACTTTGAATATATTTTTTTGAAGACCGATATGAAAGTGGTCAAAAATTTCTTTAGCGATATGTGAAATAGTCATGAATATATTTCAAGTAAATCTATTGAAATAAAAAAGCGTTGACAAATACAGCATTTGAATGGTATAAAAACTTCAAAATGTCATTTGACCTTTAGTTCGGGTTGCCTATTTTCTTTGAGAAGATAGTTAAATCGGTTTGTTGTAATTTATTCATCTGAATATATTTTATAAAGTAATGATAAAGTGTTGTAATTGTCACGAACGAAACGATGATGCGATTCAAATCCAACATATTTATCTCCAGCCTTGTCTGTTTGCATCTTGATTCTTGAAATGCATTTGGCATATTAGCCTCATTCTTAATATAAGTACCATATCTAAATGTTGTTAAAAGCGTTAAAATAGACAAGGTAGATTGTTAACAACTAGTATCATTCCTCCATGTTCATGTTTCTGTACCATATGCTTGCCAGTAATGATGGTCACATATATTTGTTTTATTCAAACTTGTAGAATATGGTATTCAGCTGATCGTTGGTATTTTATAGATAACATCAATAGACTAGTGACGACGATGAACAGTATGACATTTTGCATTAACACTTGATGAAGACTGATTGTTGATGTGGAGACGAAGTTCTGTTAACTTAGTTGTTTCGTTGGGTTGCAGACTAATTGTTGTATACATTCTTTGACACATTTTGTTCCTTTTTTATTTACCATCATCATCATGTATATTTTTAAGGAAAATGCAACATATGTTTACCTGAACAACTGTTGTATAACGTTTTATGAATTGCGTTTCATTTAATGTTACATTTTGAAAACAAATATCTATAACTCTAAAGAGACATACTTAGCTTTGGCTTTAAAACACGAACAGTAAAACGGATTTAAAAACAGAGATTGAAAGGTTTTTACCAACTTTATTGCAAACTTCAATTTTCTTAATGATATTTTCACTGTATTTATTGAGTTCACAGAATTTTCTAATCCTTGTCTTTATTATAAATCCTAACACATTTTAGTACATTACTTAAGGAAGAATTATCATAAAGTACAATATACTCAACTGACTGGACTCAGTTTCAGTTCATGTAAGAAGAAACAAACTATACGATAAAATAAATTACACTGTTTGATTAAAAAGTACCACTTACGAGTATCATTTAATCGAAACTCACCTCTGACAAACAAAATTATAAATCTAGTATATTAGATGGTGTATTTTTTAGTTTTTGTTATCTTGCATGTTGAAAGCCAATAAGACGACACATTATTTGTAAGCTTGTGTAAAACATTGCTGGTTTTGTATTGTTAGATTATTGACTCAACCAGTATGTCCAGCACCTCCATCCATTAACATTGAACTGAGATTATTATTTTTAGAATTGAAACAGTACATACGTTTATTAATAACGACAAACCTGTTACGAACGATAACCTTATGTGGTTGAGTTTTACCCCGCATGACAATCTTATTTATATATAAACACAATTAAGTAAAATGTAACTCTGTATTTATACTTTTACGAAGTATCAGAAATGCTCAAAGATTTCGTGGGTTGCAGATAATTAAGATTGAAGGTCATCACCATAACAATAACTCTTTCATGAAATCACGATACTTACAAATAATCTCACCAAGCATGCATGCTTTTAAGAATCATTAAAATGTTGATAGCATTCAAAAGGTTACACAAACGTTTGCAAAGAAGACAATAAACTTTCAAATAATGCACGATTTGTAATCTGTTAAATATTATAAAACATGCAGCATGGACATAAAAATTCAACCTTTCATTCATTTTAATGCATGATGCCATGCAACATTCTATTTTAGAATTCCCATTTAGAATAAAATCAAATAGTTCTGCATCTTACACCAGTAAGAATTTATTTAAGAACATCACGTGACTATTTATATTCAAACTTCATTTCTATCTTTTATATTTTAATTCGTAAACTCAAACAAACATAAAATATTTATCAAATGACCTCAAACTCTTACACGAGAGACGCCAGTTGCAGAGGCAAGCGCAAATTTAATAAAAAATATGAGTATAATATTAATGAAAGTTCATATGAATATATAGCTATTAAGCAGTTTGTACTGGTTTCCCCATACTTGGGGTCCACAAATCTGAAAGAAATAATATGATTAATAATATTACTCATTTTGCAAAATGCTACTGTACACTTTGACTGCAATGGCTCGAATGACTTTAAACCACGTGAGTTCACTCGTGCATGAATTCAATATCCCTATCGAACCGACCTTACTATAATTAAGCAAAAACGTGTTAATTATAAACAAACAACATTTTACATGTTGGATTTTTACAACTCTGATAAACAAATATATGATGTGTCAATTTACCAGTGTTATTCTATTCCCGACTCTTTTACTTTAATATGTAAGATGATGCATGAATTGCAAGAGACACCTACCCTATCGACACCTAAGTCTTTATCCGTTTGAAGGTTATGACATTTTCACGAGTTTTGTTTTATCTGGATGTTTATATTCGAATTGAGTCATGAAATTTTACATGGGCTAGCAACTGTTGCATCTAATAACATCTTGACAAATTCTGACTTTTTTTTTTATCCATGTACAATGTTACATTTACAGAGAGCAGATAAAAACTTCTATTTGTTGTCACATTTTGTTTTGTTGGCATTATATATTAACATTCAAGTTCGATTTGTTATATACATGCATTTGTACTGGTTTTATCTACTTTAATTTGTAATATTTATTGTTTATTTTGACTTCAGAAATATAAATCCTAATTTTTTATGGTTTCTGAAGAAAATTAACGAAACAGAGACGACAAATTATAATTAACCATAAAATGTTATGTTCGACCCAATATAGTGCAGTCTACTGTTTTTCAAATGAAATGTATGTTCACCAGATTAAGTAAGACAGAACTGGTTCGTTTTATAGAAAATAGCTTAATTCAATTTCATGTTATCATACATGTATTTCTCTCACATGAGATATAAAAGCACTTCAGAGAATCCTTAAGAACAAATCAATAGTAATTCTATAAATTCAATTATTAGTACCATAATTAATAGGAAAATCTGTGACTCTTACAAATAAAAATGCCACAACGTATACACATAGGGTCATCCAAACATAGACATGAACACAACTTACTGTCAAATGATCACATTAGAATGAGTAATTACATCTGATATCGTAAGGAAATATTCAATCTAGTCGTGTAAATCAGTTTATCTCTGCCTGATCGGAATGACTATTACTTCTGCAAAGGACGAATAATATTGGTTACATATAGAAGAAGAAATAAATATGTTGATTAAGTGGGTAAAAATCACAGATATTCAATGTAAATCTATATTCCGTTGGGAAGAATGAACTAAGTCTTTTATTCCGGCGTGTTACATGTAAATGTTCAGCAAATTGAACTACCGAGTAAGTTTGTGTCTTTTGTCCTCATGTTGCACACTAAATACGCCCAAATGTTAGTAGAATGTTTAATTCCGTAAGAAATGAAATTGCAGAGGAACTTTAAATGTATATATTTTACTACCAAAATATAAAGGAGATGGCCAAATATGGTACATGTAACTATGATAAGACATGTAACAACCAGAGTCTTAATGTCGTTGATGTAAGCGACTACAGGTCATCATGGTTTTTTTTATAATTAGCAAAATTCATACCGTATAGTCAGCTATAAAGTAAATCCGATAAGACAAAATGTAACTGTAAACTCAGAAATTATTGCGTGCATTTAATATTGCGATTTTATCATTTGAGACTAAAATGCGTTTTTTTATTTTCGCGGTGTTGAGAAAAATCCTGTTGAAATCATATAAAAAATTTCTAATTGCGATTTTTAATAATTACGATTATAACCCTGTCGCATTTTTCGCAATAATAAGAACATCGCAAAAATTTCTGAATTTACAGTAAATAATTCAACCCATAAAGCTGATTCATAATAAGACACTAAAAGAAAACAATTGTTAAAGACCTAAACCACAGAATTAAATGTTCCTTATGTTGGAGCTAGTTTTAAAACATCCAATAACCAGAGAATGCTATATGGTTTATTTTTTTTTTGTCTCTTTTTTTTTTTATTTTAATCGGGAAATTTCACCTTGAGGTCATATTATAATCATATCGGAGTTCGGTCGCCTTATGACGTATATGTCTCTTGCATTTTTATGTCCAGCACGTTAATGGGTCTAGAGGTTCAATTAAGTATTGGTATTATTTCCGTTTATCCTCACTGTTTCAGTAAATATTATATCGATCAGAGGACTTCTATGACACGAGATAATCATGAAGCCGAAGAGAGATAACCTTTTTTTCAAAGAATCTTCAGAGGAAATACGTAGTTTATTTTGCAAATTTATTAACCGCAGTTTTATTTGTTGTTTTCACCTGTACTCAATAACATGTACTTTGTAGTTAATTTTTGCCATACTAATATGTAAAGTGTTTACTCTGTATATTATCAGTAGGATTGTTCTAATGTCCCAGCATGGTGTTTTTAAAAGGTTTGTGTTACTTTAACGAATTCCTTAGATTCTTCTGAAATGTCAATTTAAAACTTACGAGTAAGACCTATAACAATGGGCACACAAGGGAACATGTACATTTGAAGTCACCCTTTTGAAATTTTACGGACGCAATCACGGTTTGGAAAGTCTTTCTTTCTGCTTTTTCTGTCCATTACTTTCAGCGCTCATTTATAGGCTCAGGTCAATGTCAGTTCAGATTTTATATTTTATCAGGTAACGTATTTGTACGAATGTTGATATTATTTGTTAGTATGTAATTGAAATTCCCAATAATTAATCAGATTTTTATTAAAATATCATAAACAATAAAAGGACTATTTTGGAAATAAGTGTTTAACATTCATGGGTCATAATTTGGTTTATGCATTAAATATACGTTACGTCAGAACAATAACTTTATCAAAAGGTTTTATTTAGCAATGTCACTTCTAAATCAAATATACATGTGTATGTTATTGCCAAACATAACAATTATCTACGGAACGCCATACCTGTCTTATGTGGAGCTCTGATATTACGTTTTATCTTATATATAGCATTAATATGATGGCGTTTGCATATGTGTAGTGAACGGAAGTACACCAGACACAATTTCTCATCCGTGTTGATAAATATAAGAAGATGTGTTGTGAGTGCCAAGGAGACAACTATCCATCAAAATAACAATTTAACAAAAGTAACCATTATCGGTTAATGTACGGCATTCAACACGGAGCCTTGGCTCGCACCGAACAACAAGCTATAAAGGGCCCCACAATTACTAGTGTAAAACCATTCAAACGGAAAAACCAACGGTCTAATCTATATAAATAACGAGAAACGAGAAACACGTATACATTACATAGACAAAAGACAACTTCTGTACATCAAATTCCTGACTTAGGACAGGTGCCATTATTTGCAGCGGGATTTAACGTTTAAATGGATCCTTACCTTCTCCCTTTTTTTAAACAATAGCACAGCATCACAACATAGAAAAACACACGATATAATATCAATTGGCAGGCTAACTTAATCAAAAACGTAAATTAATACACTATGAACGAGTAAATTTGATCTGCGATATCTGAATGCAAATGCATAGTTAATAAAATATTAGGGACAACCATGCAAGGCCAAAAAGCAAACAAGCAAGTCCAAACAAAGCCATGGAAAGACACCACTGATAAATAGTTAACCCTTGGAAAATATTCACTTTAGGAAAACAAACGGTTTCAAAAACATATAGGTAGATCTTGAAGTTTATACAAATGTAGTAAAAAGAAGTGAAAATAAGAAGATATTCCAGATAATCAAAGCTGGTATATAGACAAGATCCATATAAATATAAAATAATAAAAAAGCATTATAAACAGTATTAACAGGTCGAATTAACACGGAAATACGATTTGAGAGTACTGGCAGTTACTGATAGCTAGTTAAAAGCCAAAAACAATTAATAATAAAAAAAATCATGCATCAGGGACTAAAATCAACTAACACACATCTAAAGGATTTAGTATTTTAACGCCATAAACAGTCAGAGAAGACATGAATTGTGCAATGCCAAAAATAAATGTATTGACAGGTAGTAGAATATTCGGGAGCGACTTCGGCAGAGATAAAAATTAACGTGTCTGTGTCTATATACACCCCGCCACATACCAGGGGCGTTTCGGGCAAAAAATGTAGTAATAATGATCATAAAACTGTAAATACTTCGTCCATGCTTCCAGCTTTCAAATTTTCAATGCTTTGAAATCCCTCAGTGTATAGGAAATTGTACCATAATATATATGGAGGTAGTGATGCTATTATTGGATAATTATAGTGTATTTGTTGGATTCATGATTTTACTTCTTCAAAACGTTTTTGACTGTTTTAGTTATTTCATTTGTATATTTGTCTTATATAAAACAATTGTCGGAAGTATATGATAAAGAGATTAATACATGTCCTATTTCTTATCAGCCTGGGTATCATCCCTCGACCAATATGAGCATCTTGACTGCATCTCGGGCTGATAAAGGGGGTATCAGGGGGATAACCGGCCGATATGGAAAAGGCAATGTATTAATCTCTATTTATTGTTTTATTATTACTAAATGATGTTTTGTCTTTACATATTTATGGTTTTGACATTATGTAATAATGTTTCGATATGATGTTTTAAAATTTGATGATTTTACATGACTTGCTGTGTTTCTTTTAGTATTTGATGTGGTCCTGTCATTCTTTGATTTGGTAATCACAAAATAATTGATGAGGTAAATACCCGTGACTATATTGGAAAAAAATATGTTTAATATTTAAACCGATTTCCATATTCGACGTTTATTTAATGTGCTTAGCATTTTCAACTGATTTTTATAGTTTGATCTTATGTTGTACTGCTGACTTGTTTCTTTATTATTATGAGGCTGATTTCATGTAGGAACTTCTTAGGAAGAAAGATAAGAAGTTAGCAATATCCTTGAACTCTACTTTCCGCTATATAGATGACGTTCTTTCACTAAATAATTCAAAATTTGGTGACTATGTGGATCGCATCTATCCCATCGAATTGGAGATAAAGGATACTACAGATACAGTTAAGTCGGCTTCATATCTTGACTTACATCTAGAAATTGACAATGAGGGTCGATTGAAGACAAAACTTTACGACAAAAGAGATGATTTCAGCTTTCTAATTGTGAACTTTCCATTTCTAAGTAGCAACATTCCAGCTGCACCTGCATACGGGATATATATCTCCCAATTGATACGATATTCCCGTGCTTGCATTTCCTATCATGCTTTTCTTGATAGAGGGTTACTGCTCACAAGGAAGCTATTAAACCAAGAGTTCCAAATGGTGAAGTTGAAATCATCCCTTTGTAAATTTTACGGACGCCATCACGAATTGGTTGACCGTTATGGAATAACCATTTCACAAATGATATCGGATATGTTCCTTACGTCGTAACTACAATCCCCTTCCCTTTCATGAATTTGACCTACCGAATTAGACTATTTACCGGATTTGTAATAACATAAGCAACACGACGGGTGCCGCATGTGGAGCAGGATCTGCTTACCCTTCCGGAGCACCTGAGATCACCCCTAGTTTTTGGTGGGGTTCGTGTTGTTTATTCTTTAGTTTTCTATGTTGTGTCATGTGTACTATTGTTTTTCTGTTTGTCTTTATCATTTTTGTCGAGCCTGCAACTTATGTTGCAGAAAGCTCGACATAGGGATAGTGATCCGGCGGCGGCGGCTACGGCGGCGGCTACGGCAGCGGCGGCGTTAGCTCACTTCTTAAAAGCTTTATATTTTAGGAGTTGGAAGACCTGGATGCTTCATACTTTGTATATAGATGCCTCATGTTACGAAGTTTCCATCAGTCACATGTCCAATGTCCTTGACCTCATTTTCATGGTTCAGTGACCACTTGAAAAAAAAGTTCAGATTTTTTGTAATGTTGAATTCTCCCTTATTATAAGTAATAGGATAACTATATTTGGTATGTGCGTACCTTGCAACGTCCTCATGCCCATCAGACAGTTTTCACTTGACCTCGACCTCATTTCATGGATCAGTGAACAAGGTTAAGTTTTGATGGTCAAGTCCATATCTCAGATACTATAAGCAGTAGGGCTAGTATATTCGGTGTATGGAAGGACTGTAAGGTGTACATGTCCAACTGGCAGGTGTCATCTGACCTTGACCTCATTTTCATGGTTCAGTGGTTATAGTTAAGTTTTTGTGTTTTGGTCTGTTTTTCCTATATTTTATGCAATAGGTCTACTATATTTGTTTTATGGAATGATTGTAAAGTGTACATGTCTAGCGGACAGATGTCATTTGACCTTGACCTCATTTTCATGGTTCAGTGGTTATAGTTAAGTTTTTGTGTTTTGGTCTGTTTTTTTTATACTTTATGCAATAGGTCTACTATATTTGTTGTATGGAATGATTGTAAGGTGTATATGTCTAGCGGGCAGATGTCATTTGACCTTGACCTCATTTTCATGGTTCAGTGGTTATAGTTTAGTTTTTGAGTTTTGGTCTTTTTATCTAATATTATATGCTAAAGATCAACTATATTTGGTGTATGGAAATATTTTATGATCCTTATGTCAGTCCTGCACGTTTTATTTGACCATGACCTTAATTTTACGGTTCATTGCACAGTGTTAAGTTTTTTGTGTTTCTGTCTATTTTTTAAAAACTATAAGTAATAGGTTAACTATATTTAATGTATGGAATAAAATTGAGAATGGAAATGGGGAATGTGTCAAAGAGACAACAACCCGACCAAAATAAAAAAACACAACAGCAGAAGGTCACCAACAGGTCTTCAATGTAGCGAGAAATTCCCGCACCCGGAGGCGTCCTTCAGCTGGCCCCTAAACAAATATATACTAGTTCAGTGATAATGAACGCCATACTAATTTCCAAATTGTACACAAGAAACTAAAATTTAAATAATACAAGACTAACAAAGGCCAGAGGCTCCTGACTTGGGACAGGCGCAAAAATGCGGCGGGGTTAAACATGTTTGTGAGATCTCAACCCTCCCCCTATACCTCTAACCAGTGTAGAAAAGTAAAAGCATAACAATACGCACATTAAAATTCAGTTCAAGAGAAGTCCGAGTCTGATGTCAGAAGATGTAACCAAAGAAAATAAACAAAATGACAATAATACATAAATAACAACAGACTACTAGCAGTTAACTGACATGGAAGCATTGTTAGCTGTACATGTCTGCCTGGCATGGTTCATCTGACCTTGATCTCATTTTCATGGTCAATAAGTCTTTGTTTAGCTGTCTTGGTTAATGTTAAGTTTATGTGACAGTTGTAATAAAGTTTTATACTTAGGACTATAATCAACATATCAATGATTAGTAAAGAAGGCGAGACATTTCAGTGTGTGCACTCTTGTTAACCATGGCGTTGTCAGTTTGTTTTAGATTTACGAGTTTGACTGTCCCTTTGGTATATTTCGTCCCTCTTTTATACCACTGTCCCATGTTAGGGGGAGGGTTGGAATCCCGCTAACATGTTTAACCCCGCCACATTATTTATGTATGTGCCTGTCCCAAGTCAGGCGCCTGTAATTCAGTGGTTGTCGTTTGTTTATGTGTTACATATTTGTTTTTCGTTCATTTTTTTATATAAATAAGGCCGTTAGTTTTCTCGTTTGAATTGTTTTACATTGTCTTATCGGGGACCTTTACAGCTGACTATGCGGTATGGGCTTTGTTCATTGTTGAAGGCCGTACAGTGACCTAAAGTTGTTAATGTTTGTGTCATTTTGGTCTTTTATAGATAGTTGTCTCATTGGCAAACATACCACATCTTCTTTTTTTTATATAAGGATGAGTATATCGCTATCCGTTGAGTTCAATTTCAAATTAAAGTTCGAGTTGTTGATTTGAGTTATTTGCACTGGGACTTTTTTTCTCTCTATGGGAAACTCCACTTTTATGGGGTCCAGTCAGTTTTAAAAGATGTTTCCCAATCCGGGAAAAACCGGGTAGGGGATTGGTTCCAACCATGTGTCCATATTCAAACGCAGTGATATTCTTAAACGGGGTTTTCAACACCCGTAAACCCCCTTTTTTCCATAGATTCACCCCTTTGGAGGATGCAAACCTTCAATTTATTGTCTAACTCTTCTAGTTTCCTGTTTCAGTATATGAAATTTAAATCCATTGTCCACACTCATAGATTCCTGTTCCAGTTTTTGGATCCTCCGATTTATGTATTTGTTTTAAAAGAAATAACTGTTATTTATTAATTAATAATCATAAAGTGAGAAAAGAAAACGCCATTTCTTGTTGTATATTAATTTATCCAATTTAAACAAAATTGCATTGTTGACTTTGTCATGAAAATTGGGTAAAATAATCTTCATAAATAATCAAACCAAATGTTATTATACAAAAGGTGTACATGATCTCATTTTCTAGTTAAGTCAGTTTTTTAAATTATAAAAAAAAAGTCGAAAAATGCTTCTTTTCTCGATATCGCACAGTTTGAGGTTGCGAAAATAACATTTTATGTTAGCAACGTCATAAGCTCTCCTGTAACTGTATCGTATGTCCTTAATTAGGAATGAGTCACTTAAAGTGTTACATTATGTGTTGAAACAAAAATGAATACTTCAGATTGATGTACATAACTCCAATGCAATATTTCTGGTCATTTCTAATTTGAGAAATAAGGACTTGTATTCGCCGATCATCTTAGTTCTACATCAGAAGGAAATTTATTTTTACTTCCTATGACATCATATCAACTTGGTTGGTACAGCAGTAAGACAAAGATAACAAGAAAGATATCACTGTTTAAAAAAATCTGAATAAAGAAAAGAAAATGTCACTGCTAAAATTCATATAGTAATAGAAGAAAAGTTGAATAATAGAAACTTTCAATGTCAGTATCAAAACCAATATAATAGATATTGACAACTATATGTGTCATAGTTTTCATAGTTTTCATATATCATATGCAGAGGTATGTCTTTAGTCTATTAAAGCGTTAACACATAGCTATTTCCACCCGTTGATAACAACAATAAAATAACGCTTTTTGTATTATTTCGGTATTTGTTGTAAAGATAATGCTTGTACCTCACAAGAGAAGGCCTTAATTTGACCTTTTGATATGCAAAATATGGAATGATTATTCTTACAAGACATTCTAAATTATGTTAATTTTATTGCCAAATGGACACTACAGATTGATATATTATGAACACTTAACTTCAGAGTGGTCATTTGCTTTATCACTTTATGTCATAAACATGTCCGAAATGGTCACTTTACCTATTATAGTTTTTGATAAAGTGGATCGGCCCGTGCTTTACCAACAACGATATTCTGTTGCAAGATATTATTACGACCATGTGCTTTGCTCACAAATAAAAGAAAGGAGAAATATTTAAATGTTTAAAGTACAAAATGTTGTTCAAGTCATCATGGAATCTCTGAAGAGCATATATCAGCCGTTTACTTGTCAATAAGTGACAAAATACTATAATTATAATAACTTTCCTTCTAACAGGTGACCATTACATTACGTTACTTCCTGTGTGACGTTTTTTGCCCTTGATATCTTTCGTCTCTTATTTACATTCTGATGTCAAACACGCAAATGTAGAGTTGATGTGAATGTAGTCACAGGACTTCAAATATTCAAATCCGTTATGGTTTATGGTTTATTTGAAATAGATGATGTAAATGCAGTCACATGACTTCAAATATTCAAATCCTTTATGCGTTTATTTGAAATACATATATAAGTAAGCAATGAATGTGATTGGTAAATTAGATAGATGCTTTTTGTGCTTCTTCGTTGATTTTTTTTTCTAATTGAGTTTAAAGACACAGTGATCACTGCTGCACCCCTATTTTGACAACGTTACCTATTGTGTCTTTTTGTTCAAGCATCGTAAATATAACGGAATATGATGCGACTGTCATACAAGTTAGAAGTATAGCGTTATAAAACCAGGTTCAATCCACTTTTTTTCTACAGAAGACAATGTCTGTACCTAGTCACGAATGTCATAGATATCCATTCGTTTGATGTCTTTGAGCTTTTGATTTTTGCTATTTGATTATGATTTATATATAGATGTTGACTATAAGGGCTCAACGACAAAAGAGATTATTTCAGCTTCCCAATTGTTAATTTTCATGTTTAGACCATGAGTTGAAAATGGTGAAATGGAAATCATCCTTTTGTAAATTGTATAGCGCCATCACGGACAGACCGTTGTGGAATATACGTTTTCGCAGATGATATTGGATATGTTTCTTATGTCGAAACTACAATCCCGTTCCCTTTCAGGAATGTAACCTATCGAGTTAGACTTTTTACCGGCTTTGTATTAATATTTCTGGGGGTTTGTGTTGCTGTTGTACACTCACTTGTGTTAATTTAACGTAGTGTGTCTTTGTTTTGTTCACACATCGCTGTCAATATAATGGCAATTGATGCGACTGTCATAAAAGTGAGAGATTTCGCGCTTTAAAACCAATGTTTAATACATCATTTTCTACCTTTGATAATGTCTGTACCAAGTCAGGAATATAAAAGTTGTTGTCCGTTCGTTTGGTGTGTTTGATCATCATTTGATTTTGTCATTTGATTAGAGACTTTCCTTTGGGAATTTTCTTGGGAGTTCAGTACTTTTATCAGCAGTTTATACCAAGTGAAAGTTGGTCATCGTCTACAAACAAGCCATACAATATTAGAAAGATATCAATCATAAGTGTTTTTTTTTTCTCATGATTAAAAAAATGTGATTGGCCAGTTTGATCAAGGTAGAACAAACTCGTTGGTTGTAATAATGTATGAATACACAGCCAAGTCCTGCTGGAATAGTGACGAGAAATGTTCTGCCTTGTATAGGAAGAGTTTCATGCTCTCAGTGTTGTTAAGTAAAAATATCCCGCTAAAAATCTCAGATAGGTTTACCGGTTCCTTATATAAGATAAAACCACTATAAAACATAATTATTTTCCAGGTGTAATACCACCATTGATTTCCCCTACTAGTCTTTGTTAAATTGGTACTTTAAAAAAAAATGTACAGTATTCACCTTTATTTCAACCAAAGAAATACTTTGCATGTGTAAAGTTTAATCCTTTCCAGTGATACAGTGAAAATTTCACACAACATTTCATTGCACATAAGAAAATAATCATCACCAGAAGTAAACAACCCAATTTTTACATTGTTATTTACTGGTTACCTGCTTTGGTAGCTATGTAACCTTAACGTTCCAAAATATTTTATAAGACCATCAAATAAAAAAAGAATGATGCTTTCAGACATCCAACATACATATTTACGACTCAGAAAAAATTTAGTGCATTGAAATGCAGGGTTAATTTTCTACAACTGTCAAATTCAAGGGAATATTTTTTTAGGCCTACTTTTGTATGCAACCGGATGTGACGTACCATGATTTGATGGTATTACACCTCCAGTGGCAGTCCAAAACCCTATATTCTGGTGACGTTACTTTAAAATCCCACTCGTGTTGAACATGCATGAAATATTTGAAAAACAATGATATTCAGAGGTAAAAAAGATTTCAATAATTTAAATGTGTTCCCTCTAAATGAGGGCTTCCAAACAGAGTTTTTAAAGATTAACATCTTGAGGGTATTTAGGATTTACATGTCCGATTCGGGGGTTTTGGGGATTTAATTTTATATGTCAGATTTCTGGTGTTGTATGTTAACATATCCGATTTGAGTGTTTTGAGAATTTCTGTCACACAAATATTTCAATGAAAGACTTGTATAACGTGAAAAATAGCCTGTAAATTGTGTAAAGAGTGATATAACTTTATCGTGTGTCTATTTAAGTAAAAAAGATAAACGATTTGACAGATGACTAAAACTAATTGAACCAAACAAATATAAAACAGAATCTGGTCATTTTATTTTATTCCGAACATGATTGACGTTTATTGTATTATTACCGGTTTATGATACTAACATAGGTAATATGTGGTAACGTAGTTCACTTTTATCCTTGACCCAATGAATTAACATATACGAAAAGGTGTACAAGGCAGTTCTCACTAAGATGGTCGATTTTAATTTCATTTGTAAACTTTTATGCCTTCTATGCTTACTGGTACCTATATTTGGTCAGGTAACACGCCCAGGAGTTTGTCCGAATGTCCGTCCACAACCTGGCTTTGATTTAAACAGGGTAAGTTAATTTTCAAAAATATATTTTCTATTCAGCTTGTTTGCGAAGCTAAATAAGTTTCCTTTTAGGCTTCATATTGAGGACCATACTTTGAACTATAATAATGGATATTTTTTTACAAATTTTGACTTCAAAAGAGAGTTGTCGAGTTGACACTGATATCACATATCTAAAAAAAAATATGAAGTATAAATATTAAGATTAGAAGATTGGGTAGCATTGCAAATGAGACAACCCTCCCTAATTATCATGACTCTATAACAAAACTTCAAAAATGAGGAAAAAAAAAACATACCACATTGTAATCTTAAAAAGGCCTCGAAATGACAAATGTTGAATATTGCAAACGAAAAAACAAACGGTCTGTACAAATAATAAAAGATGAATAATTAAAAAAAATCATTTATGTATAAAAAGATTTTTGAAGTTAGTAAGTTTTTGATTTATTCATAACAAAAAAGAATTTCATACCGTTGAAAATAATATTCAGAGATATAATTACAGTGTTGTATTGGTAATATTTAACAGTGTTGTGTTGGTAATATTTAACAGTGTTGTATTGGTAATATTTAAGAATAAGTTTATTTAAAGGATTGATGAGTTTACCCCCATGCACAACGTAAATAGTTATCAAAGGTATCAGTATTATAATTTAGTATGCCAGACGCGCGTTTCGTCTATATTAGACTTATTAGTACAAAGTTGAAGAGCATTGATGATCCAATTCATGGGCTTGGTGAACAATTACACTGTAAACCTTTGGTTAACAGTGCTGTCCTGTTTTATTATAAGTTATCTACAGGTTTGGTCATGCTTCTAAACCAAATTGACCGTACGGTGACCTATAGTTGTTAACGTTTTAAAGTCACCAAAATCTAAAGAGCCACTACAGCAACAGGCATAGTGAACTGTCCCGAGTTGGCATATATCAACACTTTAAGATAATCTCAAAATAGTACCAAAGGAATATCACTATACATAAACTTTTTTGTGAAGAAAATTCTTTAACTGGTCCACATTTAGAAAAAAATTCTTCTTTATTGCTTGATTCCAGGAGGCAAGTTACTGACACATTTTTCGTATGCAAGTTACCTTATCGTGACTTTTTTTGTAAACAACCGGTGATCACAATACGCATGGATATGTTACTGAAATAAACTATTTTCTTATTGTACATGTTCTTCACGTACTCAATAGCTATGCTTCTTTTTTTTATTGTATACTCTAAGATTATAATTTGTAAACTAATGATAAAACCGTGCACAGAAAACTTATTTCATGGTATATACATGCATGTTTCGGGAGTTGGATACACATTGGTTTCCCCAGTCACTCGTTCAATAAGACTTTAATTCATAAGGCACTGTTAACTGTCTTTGGAACATAACAAGCTTTAAGACGAAGGATTGCAAATGTATACGTGAACTTTGCCTTTGTATTATACACTCAAAAGCTTTTCTAAAATTTCTTTGAGTTAATCTTTTAATATATATTTCAATATTACCAACATTATCTGTTGAATTTTACACGAGTAGCCTTTACATCACAAATACATTCAATGCAATGTAGTAAGTAAGAGAGAGTAAAAAAATCACAGATGTACACATGCAATAAGAAGGACTCCAAATCAACTCTGTACGTTTGTACATAATTACATACCAATTTATTTATGTAGATTTTCTATCAATGACACAATTTGTCAATTAAATTGTATTAAATTGTAGTTTGTAAAAGAATAACCGATTAAAACATTACAAGATCGGGTTGAATCCAATTGATACCATAAGTTAGATAAAACGAAAGGACGAACATTCAAACCGTTCAGTTTAATTCTGTCTTTATCCACAACAAATTGTTAAGTACTTATGAATAATGAACATATTTATCTTTTTAGTTTCTCGGACAGTGGTACGAAAGTGAGAAATTTTTCTTCATTCCGGAAATTGGACTGAGATGCAACTCTGCACTATACACTTTGACCGGCAATGGGGCTGTGCGTCTCGTAATTTCAGGCATAGAAGCAGGGTAACTCTTTGTACAACTATTCAAATTTACATTATGTGTATCGCTCCAAAATGAAACATATTATTAAAGATAAAAGGGCAAACTTAACATGCATAAACATGTTAATTTGATCAAATTCATCATTCTCAGTAGTCAATATACTCCTGTGCAAACACATTTTATTGGATTTAGAGCATAGGTTTGTTAACAAAGCGAAACACGTCATATTAGAATAACCTTGTTTGCTTACTTTGCAGTACTGGAATGGTACGCTCAGTTTCTGGAACAGGTATAAGTGCTAGTGCCATAGATCCTGGAAGATTTATTTTTCAGTTTTCTCCTGGTAAGTTTAAATAATAGAGGTGCAAGTTTAATTTCTAAGTTTTTTTCAAATGATTTTTAGTCATTTACTAAAAATATATCGCGTTAATATGATAATACCTATTACTGTTCTAAAGGAACACATTCGTAGAAAAAGTACATATATAAATATATTATTAATATCATTCTATAGCTGTTAAGTTGCGTTTCTATCATATGCGGTACAATTTGAACTACAGTTTAAAATGTATACAACTATTCCGACCCATGCTATTTAAAATGTACAACATACACTGTATTTAGAGAACCCAAGATAACGCCGACTAGGAAACATGGCAACCGAGTTTCACCATCTGTACTCGTATGCATTTGGTGGTAATTTGACCGAGTTATATCTGATTCTTGGCAGAGTGTTTAAATATATATGACTCAACTTAATTGACATCCAGCTATAACACAACTATAAAAATAAATTTGTATCTTTAGATATCTCTTAAATATACTCAGAATATGAAGTATGTCGTATGTACTGTAACGGAATAAACAAATTTAATGTAACGGTTTTATGTTTAGGAGTATGCGAATTTGCTGAATTAAGGGATTTCTTGTTACGGAAAATACGAATTTTAAATACGAATTTTATGTTTACGGACTTTCATGTTATGGATATATTTGATGTGTATGGGCTTTTCGTCAGCATTTGACTCTCTTAACTTATTTGTGTTCTACATTAAGTTGCACCACCAGAACCGTATTGGATATTAGATACAGATTACGAAAGCTTTTCCTTGGTATATTCATGCAGACAAGAAGGCTTTCAAAAGATAGGTAAATATATTTAGAAAACACAGAACAAGTCACAATTATATAAGCATTGTAAATTTGTTAAGAAAATCTGAAAAGACAGATATGTTGATTTGAGTAAGCTTTCAGCGGCAAGAAAATCATGCAAAGCATGACGGAACAAAATAATATAATATAAATATGAACAGTATGTTGTACTAGACCGGCACAATAAGCTTTGGTAGTCTATGAAATATGACCTTCCAAAGCCAAAACACAAACAACAGCCGAACATCACCAATGGGTATTCAATACAGCGAGAAACTCGAAGGCGTATTTCATCTGGTCCGTAACAAAAATGCAGTTCAATGATAAAAGACGTCATTATAAACTCCATAATATTCACAAGGAGCTAACATTTAAAAATAGCGCATTCTTCATTCTTTCATCAAATGTTAAATATGCATAGAGTGTTACTGCTTACATAGACACTGCAAAATTGCTGACACTTGACATCTCAATAACTTTGATAGACCCCAGGTTTACAAAAATGAAAAAGACATCCGAAAAATACGGATTTGTATAAAATGCTTATGTGCTTTTTTATACAAATCAATTATATTAGAAGACATAACATACCTGTTTATTCGACAGGTACAAGCCTTACTCATTAAAACTGAATATAACTGACAGCTGAAATTACTATGCGTTGAACTGTATAAATACAAAGAAGTGGTACACACTTTACGATACAGTCTAGAACAGACTCATTCATTTAACCAACACAACATCCCGTATAATCGAAAACAAACAATGTCGAAATTTAAATAAAAACAGACGTGGATGTTTTTATTTCTTTAATCTTTATAAGTTGAATTATTTACAAAATTCTTGTTCAAATTCATCTTTTTTTCCAGAAAGTGCTTTTATTTTAACAAGAGCAAGGGCAGGTTTACCAGCTGCTATCAGAATACAATTGTATAGTAAGTTATTGGCCTCAGGTATCAATGTATTTGATTTATTACCAACCGACCAGACTAGTTGTCCAGCGCCGTCACCTTTCCTTCCGCCACCTCTTGCTATACCTGGCGTGCAGATCATACCACCAGTGCCTGAGATATTTGTTTAATGACCCTGTTAAACAGAGGGAAGAAAGAACGTATTGATAGATAGAACATTCTATAAATCTTCTTTGGTAAAATATATGTACGACTATAACATTTGCTCATTGTAAGTATAGGTGATGTAAAATTGAATACTGTCTGATTAAAATCAGTAGATATATGTGTAGTTGTAAAAACAATAATACAGGATCAAACATGTCAAGTATTTTTTTTAATTTGTAGCAGTATTTGAATTTAAATCACATTTATGTATCTGAATGACGATGTTAGTTGATCAGCAGAGGTATGCTTTTTTTGCAAAGCCGCTTGCGTATGAAAATATTATGATAAAACGTTAGGACACCTGATTTTTTTTCAAAAAAGTATTTGGCTCAATTCTGTCAAAGGGTCATTATAAAAAAAAAATCATAATTTCATGAGAATTAAACGAGTCGAACTAATTTTAGTTAAGGAGTTTGGTACCATCTTCAAAACTATAAGTACCCGTATGTTGCAGTTCTCATGATCATCCATTACAAACTTATTTTTTATAAAGATTCTTATGATATTTATGTGGTTTATATTTATTGTCTCTTTTTTTACTTTATATCGGGAAATTTTATCTAATGGCCGTATATATGTTTATTATAAGCTTCTCTGATTTTGGTCCCTTTTCACATTTGTACTTTTTTAATGTCAAGCACGTTAATGGGTCTAGAAGTATTTATTTCCTTTTATCCTCAAATATTTATTTAATATTATAACAACCAAATTGGCAGAGGATTTCTGATTAATACCATGTTTATCGGTTTATATGACACGAAATTACCACGGAGAGAGATAATCTTTTATATCAAAGAGACTTCAGCAGATAATTAATATTTGGTGTATTTTGCTAAATTATTAACAGCAATTTGATGTGTTGTTTTCACCTATGCCCAAAGGGCCAAGTGAGCTTTTCTCATCACTTGGCGTCCGGCGTCCGGCGTCCGGCGTCCGTCGTCCGTCGTCCGGCGTTAGCTTTTACAAAAATCTTCATCTCTGAAACTACTGGGCCAAATCAAACCAAACTTGGCCACAATCATCATTGGGGTATCTAGTTTAAAAAATGTGTGGCGTGACCCGATCAACCAACCAAGATGGCCGCCACAGCTAATTGGTAATTTTGAGGAAATTTTGCTGTTTTTGGTTATTATCTTGAATATTATTATAGATAGAGATAAATTGTAAACAGCAAAGTTAGATTAACAAATAAGTCAACATAACCGAAATGGTCAGTTGATCTCTTTAGGAGTTATTGCCCTTTATAGTCAACTTTTAACCATTTTTCATAAATCTAAGTAATCTTTTACAAAAATCTTCTCCTCTGAAACTACTTGGCCAAATTAATCCAAACTTGGCCACAATCATCTTTGGGGTATCTAGTTTAAAAAATGTGTGGTGTGACCCGGTCAACCAACCAAGATGGCCGCCACGGCCAAAAATAGAACATAGGGGTAAAATGCAGTTTTATGCTTATAACTCAAAAACCAAAGCATTTTGAGGAAATCTGACATTGGTTAAAAATGTTTATCAGGTCAAGATCTATCTGCCCTGAAATTTTCAGATGAATCGGTCAACCCGTTGTTGGGTTGCTGCCCCTGAATTGGTAATTTTGAGGAAATTTTGCTGTTTTTGGTTATTATCTTGAATATTATTACGTATAGATAGAGATAATCTGTAAACTTCAATAATGTTCAGCAAAGTTAGATTAACAAATAAGTCAACATGCCCTTTATAGTCAACTTTTAACCATTTTTCATAAATCTAAGTAATCTTTTACAAAAATCTTCTCCTCTGAAACTACTTGGCCAAATTAATCCAAACTTGGCCACAATCATATTAGGGGTATTTAATTTCAAAAATGTGTCCAATGACCTGGCCATTCAACCAAGATGGCCACCACGGCTAAAAATAGAACAGGGGTAAAATGTAGATTTTGGCTTATAACTCTGAAACCGAAGCATTTAGAGCAAATCTGACAAGAAGTTAAAATGTTAATCAAGTCAATATCTAACTGCCCTGAAATTTTCAGATGAATTGGACAATCGGTTGTTGGGTTGCTGCTCTCCAATTGGTAATTTTTAAAGAAATTTTGCCTTTTTTGGTTTTTATCTTGAATACTATTATAGATAGAGATAGAGATATAGTCAACTTTTAACAATTTTCATTAATTCGGTAAATTTATGTAAATTTTTACCAAATATTTTTCTCTGTTACTAATGGGTAAGGTTCATTATAGATATAATTGTAAGAAGCAAGAACGTTCAGTAAAGTAAGAACTTCAAACACATTGCCATCACCAAAATACAATTTTGTCAAGTATTTTTTTAATTTGTAGCAGTATTTGAATTTAAATCACATTTATGTATCTGAATGACGATGTAAGTTGATCAACAGAGGTATGCTTTTTTTGCAAAGCCGCTTGCGTATGCAAATATTATGATAAAACGTTAGGACACCTGATTTTTTTTCAAAAAAGTATTTGGCTCAATTCTGTCAAAGGGTCATTATAAAAAAAAATCATAATGTCATGAGAATTAAACGAGTCGAACTAATTTAAGTTAAGGAGTTTGGTACCATCTTCAAAATTATAAGTACCCGTATATTGCAGTTCTCATGATCATCCATTACAAACTTATTTTTTATAAAGATTATTATGATATTTATGTGGTTTATATTTATTGTCTCTTTTTTTACTTTATATCGGGAAATTTTATCTAATGGCCGTATATATGTTTATTATAAGCTTCTCTGATTTTGGTCCCTTTTCACATTTGTACTTTTTTAATGTCAAGCACGTTAATGGGTCTAGAAGTATTTATTTCCTTTTATCCTCAAATATTTATTTAATATTATAACAACCAAATTGGCAGAGGATTTCTGATTAATACCATGTTTATCGGTTTATATGACACGAAATTACCACGGAGAGAGATAAACTTTTATATCAAAGAGACTTCAGCAGATAATTAATATTTGGTGAATTTTGCTAAATTATTAACAGCAATTTGATGTGTTGTTTTTACCTATGCCCAAAGGGCCAAGTGAGCTTTTCTCATCACTTGGCGTCCGGCGTCCGGCGTCCGTCGTCCGTCGTCCGGCGTTAGCTTTTACAAAAATCTTCGTCTCTGAAACTACTGGGCCAAATCAAACCAAACTTGGCCACAATCATCATTGGGGTATCTAGTTTAAAAAATGTGTGGCGTGACCCGATCAACCAACCAAGATGGCCGCCACAGCTAATTGATAATTTTGAGGAAATTTTGCTGTTTTTGGTTATTATCTTGAATATTATTATAGATAGAGATAAATTGTAAACAGCAAAGTTAGATTAACAAATAAGTCAACATAACCGAAATGGTCAGTTGATCTCTTTAGGAGTTATTGCCCTTTATAGTCAACTTTTAACCATTTTTCATAAATCTAAGTAATCTTTTACAAAAATCTTCTCCTCTGAAACTACTTGGCCAAATTAATCCAAACTTGGCCACAATCATCTTTGGGGTATCTAGTTTAAAAAATGTGTGGTGTGACACGGTCAACCAACCAAGATGGCCGCCACGGCCAAAAATAGAACATAGGGGTAAAATGCAGTTTTATGCTTATAACTCAAAAACCAAAGCATTTTGAGGAAATCTGACATTGGTTAAAAATGTTTATCAGGTCAAGATCTATCTGCCCTGAAATTTTCAGATGAATCGGTCAACCCGTTGTTGGGTTGCTGCCCCTGAATTGGTAATTTTGAGGAAATTTTGCTGTTTTTGGTTATTATCTTGAATATTATTACGTATAGATAGAGATAATCTGTAAACTTCAATAATGTTCAGCAAAGTTAGATTAACAAATAAGTCAACATGCCCTTTATAGTCAACTTTTAACCATTTTTCATAAATCTAAGTAATCTTTTACAAAAATCTTCTCCTCTGAAACTACTTGGCCAAATTAATCCAAACTTGGCCACAATCATATTAGGGGTATTTAATTTCAAAAATGTGTCCAATGACCTGGCCATTCAACCAAGATGGCCACCACGGCTAAAAATAGAACAGGGGTAAAATGTAGATTTTGGCTTATAACTCTGAAACCGAAGCATTTAGAGCAAATCTGACAGAAGTTAAAATGTTAATCAAGTCAATATCTATATGCCCTGAAATTTTCAGATGAATTGGACAATCGGTTGTTGGGTTTGCTGCTCTCCAATTGGTAATTTTTAAATAAATTTTGCCTTTTTTGGTTTTTATCTTGAATACCATTATAGATAGGGATAGAGATATAGTCAATTTTTAACAATTTTCATTAATTCGGTAAATTTATGTAAATTTTTACCAAATATTTTTCTCTGTTACTAATGGGTAAGGTTCATTATAGATATAATTGTAAGAAGCAAGAACGTTCAGTAAAGTAAGAACTTCGAACACATTACCATCACCAAAATACAATTTTGTCATGAATCCATTTGTGTCCTTTGTTAAATATGCACATAGACCAAGGTGAGCGACACAGGCTCTTTAGAGCCTCTAGTTTTTTTTTATACAAATAAGGCTGTTAGTCTTCTCGTTTGAATTGTTTTACATAGTCATATTTGGTCCTTTTATAGTGGACTATGCGGTATTGGATTTGCTCATTGTTAAAGGCCGTACGGTGACCTATAGTTGTTAATATCTGTGTCATTTTGGTCTTTTGTGGACAGTTTTGTCATTGGCAGTCAGACCATATCTTCGTTTTCATATTGTATTTTCCAATCATCTTATTTCTACATCTCAAGAAAACCGAGGTTTACTTCACATGACGTCATATTAAATTGGTTGATAGAGTAGAAAAAAAAAAAGAAAACAAGAAAGAAATACACTGTCTAAAAAAAGCTGAATAAAAACACTGTTACTGCTAAAATTTTAATATAGTTTTAGAAAAAATGTTCAATTTAAGAATATTTCAGGTTAGTATTAGAACAACTATAAGGTTATTGAGAACTATATGTGTCTTCGCGTTCATATATCATATGTACAGGTATGTTTTTAATCTATTGAAGCGTCAATATATAGCTATGTCCACGCATTGATAACTATGATAAAAGGATGCGTTTTGTATTATTTCGGTTTTATTGTAAAGATAATGCTTGAACCTCACAAAAGAAGGACTTAATTTGACCCATGCTATGCAAAAAGTAAAATTATTCTTACAAGACATTCTAAATTATGTTAATTTTATTGCTAAATGGACACTACAGATTGCTATAATATGAACACTTAACTGCCTAGTGGTCATTTGCTTTATCACATCAATGTCATAAACATGTCCACAATGGTCATTTTACCTATAGTGTGCTTTACCCAAAACGATTTTATGTTGCAAGATATTATTATGAATATTACTGCAAAATATGTTTGCAAAACATCTCTAGTGTACTCAAAAATTTAAATTCCACTTTTATAGTAAATGTATGAAGTTTTAATTATAAATAAATCTGACAAACTTCAAAAATATAACACTAAAACACACGAAGAATTTAAGGGAAAAAATCTCTCTGATGGGGGTTTATCTGTGGCCTAATTAAATCTCAGCCCTTATCAAACATAACTAATTTTCCAGTGGCAGTTAAAATTCCATCATTTTTGCGACCTGACCTTGAAAATGTAAACATGCATTTAACATTTGACAATCGAAGATATTCAAGTTTAAACCGATCAATTAAATATGAGGTGCTACCTTAAATGTCAGCTTTATACTAAGACGATGTCCTATATATTGATAGGTTGTTGGTTGTTTAACATCCAGTGGCAAATATTTCATGCATGTTCAGAACGAATGTCCTAGGCTACATGATTATGTAGGTTATTTGTTTTGACCTTACTGATAATCGAATGTGTAAGCAGACGAAAAATGGCGTCAGATGTTGTTGTTCTGTAATTCCCGTGGTACAATAAAATTTAAATAATGTACACAAGTTACAAAAATTTCTAAATTCTTGTTTTATCAAACAAGTAAAAATTCATGTTGTATTTAACATCGAAATTATTCCAATCTATCCCGTTTTTTCAAGATCGCGTTGAAATGTTAAATTCGGCCGCCATTAAAAAAAAAATCGTACGAGATTTTACGAGAGTGATGAAACTTTGCAGATGGGTCATGTACAGAGAGTTATCGTTCCTTATTCCAAAACGATGCTTCTACCATTCTATTTAATTAGGCACCCATCTAAATGAGGAACTGCATGACTTGAATTTCATACACAGTATCTCGCTTCTAATTTTGTTGAAAGGCGTCCAACATTTGAGGATAAACATGTCTAATTTGGACTGTTGAGATTTTTTTAACAAAATTTTCGCCACTTTGTATTTTTATTCGTAAAATCAAGGACAGCCTAAAGCTTATATAATTTGACAAATATCCATCACATTTAATTGTAAAAAATAGTTTATATAACTGCCTTTAACACATGTAGTTCTTTATCTACTGTATGTTCTATGTGTTAAATTGAATGAAAAAAGACAGATTTGACAGATGAGTCAAAACTAATCGAACCAACAAAAGCTATAAATGAATCTTGTCAATGTTTTTTTTACAGAGCATGATTGACGTTTATTGGATGTTTCAACGGTACACGATCACTTTATTACTGTTAGATAGGTTATATTTGTAAACGTAGTTCACGTAAACTCTAACCTAATGCATTAACATATAAGAAAGGGTGAGGACGGCAGTTCTTTCAAAGATGGTCGAATTTAATTTCATTTTGAATATATTATGCCTTCTATGCGTACTGGTACCTATATTTGGACAGGTAACACGACCAGGAGTATGCCCGAATGTTCGTACACAACCTGGCTTTGATCTAAACAGGGTAAGTCAATTTTGCAAATATTATTTCTCTTTAGTTTGTTTGCATCATGCAGAATATGTGATATGAGAATAAACATTAGAAGAGGTGGTATTATTGCCAATTGGACAACCCTCCTTCAAGATTCAATGACATAATTTCACAGGGAGCAATACCAATACCGCATTGTAAGCTAAAAAATACAAATGTAAAATAATTCAAACGTGCATGAAACCAAACGGCCTGTATATAAAAAAAAGAATAATCGAAAAGGTGCATTTATGTGTATAAAAATAACATCTAGTTGAGTTTTAATTTATTCATTACAAAGTAAATTGTTATACCGTTAAAAAAATAAGGGCAACAGTAATATACATCTGTACAAAATTCATAAATCGATAGGGAAAAAAACAAATCCGAGTTACAAACTAAAACTAAGGGAAACGTATCAAATATAAGAGCACTACGACAGAACAGAGACACAACACCGAAATGTAACACACAGAGAAACGGACTTTTATGTAAGGATTTCTATTGTCCTGCAGACTTAGTACAGGATATTCACAGATCTCATATCTAATTTTTCATCTAGATTTTTTATCAATGACACTTTTTGTCAATAAGTATCATTTATAGTTCGTAAAAGAACAATCGTATAAACAGTATACACATATATTAAGAAGATCGGGTTGAATTTCAAGACAAAGGTTAGGGTTACAAAACTTTGAATTTTCGAAAAAACTAAGGTATAGATTACCTTAGCCGTATTTGGCACAACCTTTTGGAATTTTAGATCCTCAATGCTCTTCAACTTTTCTTTGACTTTATAAATATTTTGATTTGAGCGTCACTGATTAGTCTTATGTAGACGAAACGCGCGTCTGGCGTACTATGTTATAATCCTGGTACCTTTTATAACTATTAGCCAAGACAAAAGAACGAACACGTCAACAGCTCAGTTTAACTTTGTCTATATCCACAATCCATTGTAAAGTACTTATAATCAAGAGACATATTTATCTTTTTAGTATCTGGGACAGTGGTACGAAAGTGAGAAATTTTTCTTCATTCCGGAAGTTGGATTGAGATGCAACTCTGCACTATACACTCTGAACGGAAACGGGGCTGTCGGTGTTTTGAATGCAGGAATAGACGCAAGGTAACTCTTTGAAAATTCAGGCATGGAAGCAGGTAACTCTTTGTAAATTCCATTCAACTTTTTATAATGTAAATCACAGAAATAAGAAGCATGATATTAAAAAAATGATCCAGGAAACTTAGATTGTATACATAACAGTAAATTAGTTTCCAGAAACATTTTTAGAATACATTCAAGATTCAAGTATATTGCAATTTTTTGAATTGTAATTACAATGAGTTTATGATATCGTAATTTAAACTTAGGATGGATTAAGATTTTTTTAAATCTGATTTTGTTCATCTAGCTCAGTCGGATATTTCTGCCTGCTTTGGCTCTAATTTTTGTGAGTTTAGATTTATTCGGAGTGTCGCTCTCTTGGCCAAGATAATTTTAATAATATTTAACTTTTACAAAAAAGTTTTAAGTATACATTATACTCATTGGCACTCACACCACATCTTACCATATATATTATAAACAAAAAGACTAAAAAAAAGCTACATTTTCATAAATGATTTTTTTTAAATGTGTATGAACATATATGTATTTCTGATATGAAATAAAGAATAATATATAAACACTACTATACCATTACAATGTATTTTTGAAGCATAATCTAAAGTGTTGTGTAGATTAGTATAACAAGTGTAATATTTCTTCGTGCGTTTGGGTCCTAGTGGCGGATCCAGAAGTTTTTATTAAGGGAAAGGGGGGTATTCTTTGACCTGAAGGGGGCGTTAGGCATGCTTTAGTGAGTCTGTACATTATCAACTATTTTTCCACAAAGGATGGAAGGGAAGGGGAGCAGTTAAAGTAAACCGAATTGAAATTTTCTAGAGTTAAAACATTCAGTACTAGTCACTGTTTTTCTTTTTTGTAGAACCGGAATAGTACGTTCGGTAACTGGAACAGCTATAAGTACCAGTGTCATAGAACCAGGAAGACTAGTTGTTCAGTTTACTCCGTGTAAGTATAAATAATACACACGGAAGCTAAATTGGGTTTCTTCAAACAGTTGTTAATCCACCATTTTCTACATTTGAAAATGCCTGTACCAAGTACAGTTCTTGTCCTTTCGTTTTTGATGCGTTTTGTTATTTGATTTTGCCATGTGATTATAGACTTTCCGAATTGATTTTCCTCTAAGTTCATTTTTTTTTATTTTTATTTTTATATGATGTGCAAACACCTTTATATGATGTGCAAATATCCTTAGATAATGAGCAAAGTATCCTTATATGATGAGCATACATCTTTTGACGATTATTTATTTTCATCGAAATAGGCTATGGGGCTGAATATTTATTTCTAAATTCTGCCAGGCCCCCACCTCAGAGTCGAATTATCGTTCTCTTACATCGGCCTTCGGGCCTTGTATATATTTTTCGTGTGGTACAGTATGTTATTTGATTTTGTCATATATTATTCTAAATAAACATGCATACGGTTTTTATGAAAAAGAGTATACGTATATGATGTATACGGGCTTTCATGTTAAGGGTATTCCAATTTGATGTATACGGGCTTAATTTCATGTTACTGGGTATACGTATATGATGTTTGTGGGCTTTTATGTTGAGGAGTATACTTATTTGATATACACGGGTTTTTATCTTTGAGGTACAAGCATGTGATATATACGGGCTTTCATGTACAGACTATACATAGCATAAGTCATAGATGTATACGGGCTTTTAGTTGACAGTTGGTATCCATTCGTTTGATTTAATTGAGCTTTCGATTTCGCCATTTGAGTAGATACTTTCTTTTTTAATTTTCCTCGGAGTAAAGCATTTTTGTGATTTTAACTTTTTCATCATATTTGATATGTAAAGGATCTCATTTTTACGAAGTATTTCATGAATAAGACATTCATGTTATTGAGTATTTCAGTATTTGAGTGTACGGTTATTCCTGTCAGGTTTTATCAAGTTTTAACCTTAATATAATGAGTTTTTTTCTAAATGGTGACCATTCAATAAAATTGAGAATGGAAATGGGAAATATGTCGAAGACACAACAACCCAACAAAGAGCAGACAGCAGCCTAAGGACAACAATGTTTCTTCATCGTAGGTAGTTTTTAGCTGGCCCTTAAGTACAATTGTGTACTAGTTTAGGGAAAATAAAACTCTCCCAGGTTAGAGGAAGGGTTGATATCCCACTAACAAGTTTAACCCCGCCATAGTATTGTATGTATGTATGTGTCTGTCCTAAGTCCGTAGCCTGTTATTCACTGGTTGTCGTTTGTTGATGAGTAACATATTTGTTTTTCGTTAATTTTTAGTGCATAAATCTGGCCGTTAGTGTTCTCGTTTGAATATTGTCTTGGTACATTTTTCACATCTGGTCCTTTTATAGCTTACAATGCAGTAGTGGCTCTGTTACTCTTGGAAGCCGTGCGATGACCTATAGTCGTTCATATCTGTGTCATGTTGTCATTTGTTGAGAGTTGTGTCAATCATACCACATTTTTTTTTTATATCATTCATTTCTTTGTTTCCTTTGCAAATAATGTATTTAACTATTTTGCATTCAGTTACACCGCCAGGACAGTATTGGGTTTTAGACACTGATTACGAAAGTTATTCTGTGGTATATTCATGCAGACAAGATGGTTTTCAAAAGATAGGTAAATATATTTAGAAAATACAGAACAAGTCACAATAACAAGTATCGGCATGTAAATGTACAATTAGTTAAAAAATTCTAAAAAGATAGATATATTGATCTGAGTTAATATCCAGCGGCAAGTAAATCATGACTATCATGATGAGGACAAATTAAGGTAATGTGAGTATAAAGTTCAACACTCTGCTGCACTTAACTGACACAATAAGCGTTGCTAGTTTATAAAATATAACCGTCCAACGGGAAGACGTATTTCTACTAGATATTCTGAATACGCACACGATCATTCCTTTATTAGGTCTTGACTTCTATACTATTAAACGAGAAGACCTCATTGTGTGTGTCACTTCTCTTCAACCCACACTAAATTAATCATCATGCCTCTGTGTCCTATGCATTGGACGCATTTGTCATCCATTCTTATGATTATTCTGTTGGTTTATTTTTGGGAGAAAAATGAAAATAAAGGCGTCCGAAATTTTTCTTCCGTCATCAAATCGATTTTCATGTCACACTTGACTTCCGGTTTTAACATTGAGAACCAATTGTATGATAGATAACAAAAATGAAAAATAAACAAGCTAATCAAAGAATTGTCCATATCAAGGTTATTATGTCGGGAGAACCACTACTATTATACTTTGGTTTCAACTTACACATTATTTCTCGTACGGGGAAAGGACAACTTTTTTTGCGTGTATCTGCATGTACATGTATACTATGATTAATATACTATTATAATATATAGAGACTCTATACAATATACCAGTGAGTTTCCGTCATCAAACCGACTTTTAAGTCAGAGCGTTGTCCATATAGTGGTTTTGAGGTAGTAAGAACCACTACTATTATACCTCGGTTTTAACTTGCACATAATTTTCATTGATACTCGGACGGTGAAAGGACAAGTATTTTCACGTTTCTCAGCAGTAACATACCCTCTGCCCCTTCGTATGGTGTTTACATATCACAATTGATACGTTATTCACGTGCATGTTCACACTATACGGACTTCATATACAGGAGTGTGCTCCTTACGCAGAAACTGCTCCAACAAAGTTATGAGGAGGACAGATTAAAATTGACACTCCGTAAATTTTATGGACACCATCACGAATTGGTTGATCCATATGATATGTCTCTTTAACCAAACTAGCTAAGGACATTTTTACCACATGGTAGATTGTGGTTTGTCATTATGTCGTCTAATCTTTTAATTACCAAACGTGACTTATTCCCGATTGTGACCGTTTTGCTGAATGTGAATTCGCATTACTATAAGACGTGTTTCTGTACTTGTTTATCCCGAATTCATGTATTTAGTTTACATGTTTAATGTTATATATGTAATTCTTATCAGATTTTGTCAAATGTGTTGACGTCTTCTTATTATATATTTAGGTATGACGTATAGAAAAATTAATCACCTCCTCTGTATTAATTATATTAAATTTTGTACGATTATTTACGTTTGAAGTTGGATTCATAACATACTGGACATATATATATATATATTACAGTTAATTGCTATTAATAAGTATTGCAATATGCATTTTGTTTAAATGAATTATCAGTATTTAGTTCTAAATCAATCCTAGTTCTATCTCATTTTTGAATGATAGTTTTTCATATGTGACGTCATGCTGTTTCTAAATTTCATAAATTCAAATGTGGCATAACGTTTCTGCCTTTTCGCCATCGTATGTGACGTCACAAATTTTTTTTAATTACGTTGACGCTTGGACTGATTCGGATGTGTGTCTATTTTGTGATAAACTTGGGTTTAGTTTTCTGTAATTAGTTAATATTTCAGTTTCATTATGTATATCTCTTTCATATTCATTTGTTAAAATTTACTGTTTGCAATAGCATTAAGTATTCTATATAATAAGGATGTTCTTATCCCGTGCCTAAAAACAATGCCGTATTTGTCAAAACCTTTTCAACTTTTGATCTTCAGTGTTGTACAACTTTGTACCTTTTTCACGTTCGATCTTTTATATCAAGGCGTTATGTATTCAGGTTTAGTTTTCTGTAATTAGTTAATACTTTAGTTTCTTTGTGTATATCTCTTTCATATTCATTTGATAAAATTTACTGTTTGCAATAGCATGAATTGTTCTATATAATAAGAATGTTCTTATCCCGGGCATAAAAACAATACCGTATTTTGCGAAACCTTTTCAACTTTTGATCTTCAGTGCTGTACAACTTTGTACTTTTTTCACTTTCGATCTTTTATATCTGGGCGTCACTGATGAGTCTTGTGTGGCCAAGGCGCGTTTTTGGCGTATTGAATTTTAAACCTGATGCTTTTTTGTTATCTATTAATCATGTTTTTCTGTGTCTAATATGTTCTCCTATTTATTTGTATTGTAGTCCTGTAATATTATGTTGTCATTTCAATGTTATATTTAACTTTGCCATTAAAGTGCGAGGTTTGGCATGCCTTAAAACCAGGTTCAACCCACCACTTTTATTCCCCTTTAAAAGTGTCCTGTACCAAGTCAGGAAGATGGTCATTGTTATAATATTGTTCGTTTCTCTTTGTTTGCATTTTAACGTTGAGTCGTTTGTGTCTTCTCTTATTTTTGAGATATTGAGATAAGACGTGGCACGGTACTTGTCTATCCCGAATTCATGTATTTGGTTTTCATGTTACATTTGTTATTCTCGTGGTGTTTTGTCTGATGATTGGTCTGTTTCTGTGTGTGTTGCGTTTCGGTGTTGTGTCGTTGTTCTCCTCTTATATTTAATGCGTTTCGCTCGGTTTTGGTTTGTTACCCCGATTTTGTTTTTTGTCCATGGATTTATGAGTTTTGAACAGCGGTATTCTACTGTTGCCTTTATTTATCTACATCATCACCATGTATACTTTGATTAATATACTAATATGATAATTAGAGACTCTCGATATTATATAGGAGTGATTGCCATGGAGAAGAAACTTTATAGAATTAATGGTTAATAGAAAATTAAATACATTTTAATTTTATAATATAGATACGTATGTTCAAAGTATACAGAAACGCCAAAATAATAGAATATAACTGAAAACAAAATAATAACGGACTTTGAGAAAAAAGAGAGGACTTAGAAATATTTTCCTGTGTCCGGGTACCTATATGACTTTAGATATCATTTCTTAAATTCTCAAGACCTAATATTATTTACAAAAACTCAGCCTAAAATAGTTAACATTCTTTCAACCGAGCTTAAAATGTCCGGAATTTCGCTTTTAAATGAAAGTCAAACAGGACTTCCGGTTTTAAACTTAAACATAACTTTCATAAGAGGTCTCGAGGACGGGACAATGATTATTGCGTTGATAGAATAATATAGCAGTGATCGTCAAGAAGAAGTAATTCATAGTAAATATCAAATACACCTCATTTGTAGTATACTTATGTTCATAGTATACAGAAACGCGAAAATAATTAAATTTAACAGAAAAAAAATGACGGACTTTCGAAAGAAGGGAGAGGACTTAAACTGTTTTAAAAAGTACCTATGAATTTTGATACCTTTTTTAAAATTCTCCAGATATGAAATCTTTCACTGAAATTCTCCAGACACAAAATCTCACAAGATCTAATACCCGCGGGTGTGTTCTAGTTACATTTAAATACCACGATCCAATCAGAGAAGTAGAAAATACAAACTGGAAAATCTATAATTGGATACGAACAAGGATAAATCAAAGTAAAAGATCTCGCGAGAAATGATGATCTGATCAATATTATTGATGCTATCATACTATCATTAGATTACATAGGCAGTAAATTCAGAAAGACATCATTTGATTTTTTTGTGTGCGTTTAACGCCACTTTAAAGTTCTGCATTTGGGCTATATGTGACGGCCAGTTTTTATTGGTGGAGGAAGCCGGAGTGCCCAGATAAAACTATCGACTTCCGAAAGGAAGACTAACAATCCTAGTCAATTATGATTAGCGTCTACTCCGTAGTGAAACTAAACGAGTGAGATTCGCACTCACAACCTCACTGTTGACTGCCTTTGGATTCAGCTGTTAATTCTTGGCCACAGAGGCCACTGTCAAATTAAGAAATGATAATATGATAATGAGTGTTTCTGCTTATACAGACAATGCAAAAATTGCAGATAGTTCCAATCTCAAAAAATTTGATAGACCTTAGAAGAAATAGCATACATGTCTATCAGACAAGTTCAAGTTGCATTATTTAAAACTGATTTCAACGGACAGCGAAGAAAATAATTGCGGTGAAATGACTATTTATGTTTTAACACAAACACGTAGTGATACACTTGACGATATAAGTTTTTGAAAACACCCATTCAGTAAGTTGATACGCAACACAGCCTGCATATTAGATAACTACAAATAATAAAACAATATCAAAATATGAATAAGAGGAGACGTAGACGTGATTTCTTTTTAAATTTTTATTAGTTGTAATATTTACAAAATTCATGTTCAAATTTATCTTTTTTTCTTCCAGAAAGTGCTTTTATTCTAACAAGAGCAAGGGCCGGTTTACCAGCAGCAACACGAATTCAATTGTATAGTAAGTTATTGGCATCAGGTATCAATGCATTTGATTTAATACCAACCGACCAGACTAGTTGTCCAGCGCCGTCACCTTTCCTACCGCCACCTCTTGCTATACCTGGCGTGCAGATCATACCACCAGTGCCTGAGATATTTGTTTAGTCATTTGTTAAGTGAATCCTTGTTAAACAAAGGAGAAAAGTAACTATAGGCAGATAGTATATTAAATAAATCTTCTTTGGTAAAATATATACTAGTATTAAATGAAAACAAATTGCCTCATTCTCAGATTAAGTGATGTGCAATTGAAAACCGTCTGACAGTGTAAGTCAAAAATAATACAGCATAACCAATGCCAAGTATATTTTTATCAATATTTGCATACACATCACAATTATGTCATCACAATTATGTATCTAAACGACAGTAATGTTAGTTGGTCTGCGGAACAATTATATTTATAATCTAAAAATTCTACAGACTAATGATGAATGACTGGGTATGCTTTTAGAAGCTGCTCATGTATTTGAAATAGGATGGTAAAACATTATGACACATGAAATCTGTTGTTTGTTACAACTGTAAAATAAAATTGGGATTCATTAACTTGACGTGTTCTTTAAAAATCAATATAAGACGTACAAGAAATTTCAAAAAATTGAAAAACGACTTTAGATTGAAAATTATGCTATGCTATCTTTTCTCTGTTTTCTATCTTTAATTGAAACATTAATTTACACCATTGATGGATGTCTCTGACACAAACAGCTCAGTTAATAAAAGAACATTTAAAAGACGCTACTATTGTATCTTACTAATACGTTTAACAACATTAAAGCCTTTTCTGGAATTACAAAATTATTAAAATCAATATGTTTTGTGCAACTTATGAACATGTACATATATGATAATTCAAGTAACATTTATCAGTGTCTGAGCAGAAATTTGACGAAGCAGAGGTATGTCGAAGAACGTCTCCTTCTTTTTCTAAAAAAAGTTCATCGGAAGTTTCCTAGACCTTGTTGATAAATATTTCGTATCAACTTCACAAATAATACATGATGGTCTTGACGCATAGTTTTTGCGTACTGACGTTGTTTATCATCTTAACAACGTGTTAAATTGTTCTTTTATTTGTCTTTGCTCTATTATTAATATTACTTTTACTGTTTGGTCTGTTTTTATGTTATATTCATTTGACGTTGCTCGGTACTTATACATCCCGTCAATGTTTTGGTATCAACTTGTTTTTTTTGTACGTGCAACTTTTTGTGTTTCTTTGGTTCATATAATGTGACTCTGTGCTTTAAAAGAACCTTCAATTATGTTATTGTTCTATTATAAATTGAAAATACTTTAAACCATATATGGATTCTTAGAATTTCAGCAAAAAACTTCAGGGTAATTTGAAATCTGAATCTGTTTCTGAAATCAGTTTTAACAAACTTCTGATTTTGTTTAACCCTGTATACCACCCATTTGAAATTCTAACAGTTACTGTTTTTTGAAAAAAATAATTTTATATTTCTTTCCATGTGCCGTTTATATTTTCTGGACTCATACACGCGAAACAATGCATGTGGTTTTTAAATTTGATAGGTTGTGTTGTTTTTCTTAAACATTTGTTTGTTTTGAGATTGTGACACTATGATGACTGACTATTTTACCTATATCATTATCGATAAACGATCAAATTGATTTGAAAAATCCTCTATTGTACGTACAAAAAATAAACAACAGCATGTACATAACATTAAATGTACAGACATTGTAAACAGAACATGTTTACTAAAATGTTATCAGTCACCTTTAATTCCGAAACCGCCTCCAATTCTTTTTGGATGGATTTGATGAAGACTGTATCATGCGTATGGTCTTTAAGACAAACCATTTGACTTTTTTCCTCACTGTTGACTTTGAACGTTGATTACAACTTGAACTGTTTTATGAATTTTATACACTAATTCTAGAATAAAGTATTTATATAATAGTGCATATAAGGTAGGATTGGTGTGTGAACAATGTGAAATAAGTATTTTATTGCAATCTTGTGAATGAAATACTGCATGATTGGAATGTTTTTGTAGGTAAAAGTATACGAAGTAGAAAACCTTTTTACAATTTCATTTAATTTAAAAAAAAAAACAAAAAAAATAAATTTATTGCTATACACTACATTTGTAGGTTACTAAAACATGATTATACAATTATACAATAAAAAAAACAATAAAAGGTTAAGAATGTGATTTAATATTTTTGTAATTTGTCAAGAAAATAAAGACCGCGTTATATTGAAAAAGAATCGAAATAGATGAATAGCTATATGACCTAGAAGGACATAAACAAATAGCAAATAGACAACTTTTCCTCCGGAAGATGAAACCTTAGTTTCCTATTATTTCAAAATGCATTAACGAACGTTTTGATAAATGTTTGTAATTAATCATGCCAGTACCGAAATACTACAGACTACTGAGCTGACGATATCTTTGGTGACTTATGGTTCATTAAGCAGATGCATCAACCCAGTACTGTACAAATGAAAACAACACGTCATAAATACATGCGTCAGTATCGCTCATCAGGATGCACCTTCATCAAGGACACTCAAAGCAGAATATTTGAAAGCCAAGGATGTTTAAGAACCGAAACAGATGACGATATATATGGTCAAAATAGACCCTAATTTAAAAGAAAATACAAGCAGCATCAAGATTTTGACCAAATAAAAAAATTAAATACAATATATCAGGCTTATCATTTTGTACGCCACACATCCGTTTTACCCACAAGACTCATCAATGTAGATCAAATTAAAACAGTTGCATGCCAAATAAATTACGAATTGGAGAGCACAAAAGCCGAAAGTTCGGGAAAAATACGTCTGAAGTAATCTAAACGTAGTTTTAAAAAAAACTTAATGTTTTGAATATTTCTACATTTGATATATTTATATAGAATATAACAGATAAAAAAGCTTTGAAATATCAAACGCTATCAGCAATATAGGTTCTAGCAAAACTCATTAACAATAATTTGAAACCTACGATTGGCCATTATTAGATTGGATGCGGATATTGATGAACAGATCTGGTATAATTGTAAATGAGAGAACAATCAGAAACTACATGACATTCATGCAAGTGACGGTAGGTACTGTCGTGACTTCAACATTTATACCGCACATAGCAAACCATTTAAGGTCCTGTCAAAACCGAAGGCGTACATGTAGGTTTGCTAAGGCCCAAACATTGCAAGATATTTATCATTGACCGAGTCCCGAATAGCACACATGTTGATTTTTCACGGAATTGAAAGAAAACAGGTCAAATGACACGAGTCGTTAGGACAATAAAAACACAATACACAGATACAGAACAGATCTTATTGCACTGTGGTATAAGATGTTTATCTGATTACGTATCTGACTTGAATCAAACCATGCGCTTTATTGATTCTTATCCGAAATGGGGATTAAATTTTCTTTTTTAGGGTGCATTCGGGTTGTGAATATCTACCGGGACTCTTATAAGGAAGGTTCTACAAAAATATTTCACCCTTTTTACATTTGAAATACATATTTAAGTACACATATTAATCGACGACAACCGTAGTATAAAGACTAAAATATTCTGGTTGGTTCGTATCACTTTGTGTTCGTATCATACAACTTTTGCGCAACGAGTACTTCATACGAAAATCTAGTAGTAAGTAAAAAAATTTTAAACACTTTTATTTTGTAATGTTATGATTTGAATTGATGTGGGCCGGTTCCACAAAGTATCGTGTCCGAGATGAGTAAAAATCTGCAAAGAAAAAACGCAGCTATAAGACATTTGTGAGAAGATGCCTATGTCAACATTGAAAAGTAATAAGGCCAGTTAAAACAGGAAAAACCAAGACAAAAACAACACAATCCGGTCACGATACGTTTTGAATTCAGACAATTCCTTCACTTTTTGGTTGATAACTTCAGTTTAATTTTCAAATCGATTCTTGAGATTCAAATATTGGTAAAAGACTGTCGTCCTAATATACATAATATTAGTAGGCAGTTGCAAATTCCATTCTGTTCACAACCTGGAAAAAATCTTAATGATATAAAACTATAAGACAAACAATATTTTTATCATTGTCGAAGGTCGTACGGTGACATATATTTGATATCCTCTGCTAGTAAATATTTTTACATATTTAATTTATTTGATAATCGAAATTTAAAACATTTCACCTTTCCTAACTTGGTTGTGTCTGTAATTCTGTATTGGGTTTTTATTATTCTTAATGATTTATAATAACTTACATCCACTTCGTTTAATCTTTGATGGATAGTTGTCTTACTGGCAATTATACCTTACCTGCGTATGTGCATGTAGTTATATAATGTATGTTCTGTATAATTTTGTAATACTAGCAACTACAGCCTTTGTGCAAAACCTCTGTCATTCGTAACAGTTTGTACAAAACTCATTGCCGTTTCTTGTACTTTTAATATTTGCCACTGAATTGGCAAGAGCTCTTTACCAAGTATAGATATAGATGTAAATTAATGAACGCAAACGACCTTAACAAACTAACTTTTATTTTGAAACATTAACAGCCTGGAGCAAATAAAGAAATGAAGCCCAGATAAGATTTGATTTATCAACCATGCTGTATTTTTTGCACATTGTTAACGAGGCAAATGTAGTGCCATTCGAAATCTAGATAAGCATTTCAACGAAAATTTATTTTGTACCTGGTAAAACAGAGCAGTATGATCTAAAAATTGATTTTTCTAGCATGAAATAGTGATTGATAATATTATGCTTATATGCTTCTGATAAAACATTGAAGTCCTATCTAATTCGGAAGCAATGGTATTATCTTTATGTATACTATTTGATATTCGTATCCAACTTATACTTAGATGTCTCAAGATAAAATCGTAAATATATAAGTGTCAAGGAAATTATAGGTTGTACTTAATCACTCAAAAGAATATTTGTTTAAAGACTTTTGGTTTTCTCATTTAAATTAATTTACAATTGAAATCGTGCTATGTTGTTTGGGATTAGCTCATTCTTGAAGTTCGTACGACGACCTTTTAGTCGGTAACATCTACATAAGTCTTTTGTGGAGTAAACTTGTCATTTATCCTACATATGTATTTTATATTATATCTTTCAACGTCGAGAGGTCAAAACAATGGTTATATCAGTCGATGACGTCTCTTATAAACAATATTTGAAAGTACCTCGATTACAAATTAGATCGACCTATCAATGATATTATCTAGACTGCTCGATTTCCTGATCATATATTAATCTTGTGTTCGGGAAACAAATCGTCTATATTCAATCACTGCTCTTCAATTTTTTTATTCGGTCTCTTGAACTATTTATTTCGATCGTCATTAAAGAGTATTGTAAACAAAACGCACGTCTTGTGTTCAATTTTCGTTCTAGCAACTATGATGAGTTTATCTTCTATGGCGGATAATACGTTATTTAATAACTTTTCTTGATAAATAGCTTTTGCTCGCCAAACTACCGACCATGCTTATAAGTAGATAAACTTATTTTCATCAGCACTAGTTCACTAAATTTCTATTTCATAGTGAATTAAAAAAAAGTAATGTAGATAAATTGTAATTGATGAAGATTTCAGCACCAGCAGGTAAGTGTCGAGTCCAATTAACTGTAAACTAGATTTTATTTTCATTCAGAAATAATTTGAAATATCAATAGTGCATTTGAACAGTATTAAAATTAATATGCAATTTCTAATCAATCATTGTTACGTATTCATACATCCAACACAAACAAACGAAAGGCGCATGTCAGAGTGTATTGTCAAATTGGATCCAATTACACTAAACAGGTGCAATAAATAGAGGTGCAATAACCTAAACATTTGCTACTCTTCGTGATAGTATCGGATATATGATGCATTTTAAATAAGTGATGGATAAAAAGTTCAAATTGAGCTATCCATTTTGAATCATAATAAAACCAACTGAAAAGTCTTGATGTAAAATACATTTGAACTGAATGAACATCTTGTCATTATGTAAATAATTTGTATGCATCTCTTGTCCGTATGAACACAAACAAACGTGCAATAAACACTTAACGCATCAGTCTTCTCTTTTATTAAAAACAAATAGAGAAAGATAAGTTCAATATATTTTACTTCAGACAACATTAAAAGATAAAACAAACATCAACATATATTAGTAACAAATAAGTGATAGAGAAATATACACTACGTATTATTTTAACCATCAGCAAATTGTTAATACAACCATCGTACTAAAGTTAACGCGTTTGATCGGTTTAATGTCTTTGAAATATACAATATCAATTAGAGTTCTATTTTACACAAATCACATTAAATAATGCACATGAACATTATGAAAAATCAAAAAAAAAATCTGATTTTCGGCAGCTGCGTATTAACATCCGAAACATTCAAGCAGGACCCCGAACATTAGTAAGGGTTTTACTACCAGACGAGAGAGGTCCAGAGGTGAGCCTGTTTATAATCTCCATTTGTCGCTTTGGTTCACGATAAAGTTAGAAATGTTTGATTGCGTATCAGAAACAATGCGTAGTTAATTTGTCAATTAGTTTGAAAGTGTTCTGTGCTAGAAAAGCACAAAATCAAACGACTTCGTAAAAAAACACGTTGAAACAGATAAGAGCGATTGAATGGAATAATTTGAGATTGTCATGTTAAACAGATACACATGAAGAAAATGTATATGGTCAGGGAATATAGTTATTGCAATGAAGAATAATTTCAGCCTAACAACAAACCAAGATCGTCAAGAATATTAAAGAAACCGGGAGTTCAAGTGTTTCTTGCTAAATAAAAAACGTCTCATATGAATACATGTGATTTGAAAACTGTCACTTTTAGAATTGAATTTTATTGTATGTCATATTTCTGCAAATAGTTATGTCCAATTACTAACTGAGGCAGCTATTTTGTAACAATTGGTCTTTAGTTTTCGATTTCAAAATAGTGGTATTAGTTTTGTTGAATTACAATGTACAAATATGCAGCAGGACGCTTTCAGATCTGGCTTTTTAAAGCTCAGTATGCGGAATGGGCCATGCTTATTCTTGAAGTCCATGGGATACATTTTGTTGTTAATTTCAGTGACATTTGATCTACTGCGAAGGTTGTCTCATTTATATGAACACCACACCTTCTTTTTTGTAATTCCACTAGCATGCACATCTATAGTTTCTTGTAATATACTGAGATTATAATAAAACAAAACGTATTCTCATTTTTCACCTGTTTCCTGTTGATTAATTTGTTTGCTAGTTTATTTGTTGTGGACTATTGTTTCAAAACGTTTTGCGTTTGACCTTTATATTTTTAAGTTTTAAAAGGTCGAGTAATACAATAAGGCAGACTACAATAATCAAGAAAATGGCCGCTGCTATCCCGATTCTTTTGGATGATGTTCTGTTATCACCAGCGCTGTTCAACTTTCTCAGTGATGAGGTGAGATGTGACCTCCGCACTCTAAGTTCTCTTTTCAGAATTTCCAACTCTTCTGACATGATAATCTGTAACTCCTCTTTTGTATAATTAGAGGACCAGGCAAATTGCGAACTATCACAAGGGCACTGACAGATACCTTAACGAAACATAAACAGTTGTATTTACATTATTGTATGATAAGTTACAAAACAAAGCATACTTTCAAGTTTACACTATTGTTTCAGATAAGGGTGAAGGTTTATACCTGTTTAAACGTTCTAACCCGCTGCACCTGTTCTAAGTCAGAAATCTGATGTTCAATAGTTGTCGTTTGTTGATATGGTTCATAATTGTTTGTCGTTTGTTGATGTGGTTCGTACGTGTTTCTCGTTTTTTGTTTTATATAATTAAGATCGTAGGTTTTCCCATGTTTTTTAATGTTTTTGTCATTAGTCATTTTTAGCTTTTTATAGCTTGCTGTTCGGTGTTAGCCAAGGTCCCGTGTTCCAGACCGTAAATTGACCCACAATGGTGTAATTTTACAAATTGGGACTTGGATGGAGCGATGTCTAAATGGCACTCATACCACATCTTCTTTTATCAATTTGGACGAAAGCGCGAGGGGCTGATGTTGCTTTACGTGTTAAGTTCTTATATGCATTTAAGGAGATGTGAACTATGAGTCGATGAGACGTCAACCTAACAGCAGATACCAGAAATAATCCCTAACTCCTTCGAGTCTAAAGTATAGTACTAACTTCGAATGTTTTTGGGGGGAGAGGGTGTTACACCGTATTAATCAATCTAAACTTGCCAGCTTCTTAATGAATGCATTTTAATGAATAGTTTTATCTAAACCTATAGAAATTTCATAGCTGTACATTTCCGGGAGTATTGCATGATAACTTTAATGATCAGTTAGTATTCTGGCTAGCGTTTAACTAAAAGTCGTACAGTTTACGATTAAACTAACGTTGAGCGTAAGATTTTACCTGCGAGTATTTCACGTAGGTGATCGCATCGTAAGGTAAACGTAACGTAAATTGACGATTACAAAGAAAGATGGGTACTTCCTTTGACAGTCGTGTTCATGTCTTAAAAAAGAATCTGTCTTTTAAAACCAGTATGAAAATTTAAATCGTCGTAGTTTGAAATGTTTATAAGTTGTTTGTATGGTAAATAGATTTTGTGAGGTAACATGCGTTAAGTGTCCCGTCTTCACGTCCTTACTAAGTTTTTGTAACCACGACCGTCACAATATCACTAACACCTCATTATTTTCATATTTACTGAGGTCGTAGCGGAAACATGGTCCGATTTTAATTGGTGTATTAAGTATTTGTTTGCTGATATTATTATTTTAATGTAAGTAAATAGTTTTAAATTCGAATATGGCACGTCCGTTTTACGTTATTATAACCACGACCAACATAATTTTACTATGTACTATGACTACTGTATAGTCTAAGTGTTGTTATTTCTGAGATTGTCACAAGATCATGATCCTGTTGTGATGGCGTTTCAAACATGCTTATATGAATCGAATATTATTAAATAATTATATTGTTAAATAAGTGAAAATTTGAAACTTACTCTGATTCAACTTGATAGCATCCGTACTGAGACTATTTCCGGTTGTTGTTTCAACCACTGTGTCTGCTGGATCCGTCAAGATCCTTGGACCATACACTTCAACTTCACACAACGTCAATGGCTGTACCGTAATATTGAAATCTACACCGTTGTGTTTGTAAATCTGAACAAATCTTCCTATAGTACCAGTCGGACAAGTTATGTTTATGACGAGTGGAGATATTCCATCATGACGATAACAAAGGTAGGGTGTACTTTTGTTGTAGTCCTCCCAAGTAGAAATAACTGGATCGTAAATTAATACATCATAATCAGCGAGCCGGTCATCTATAATGGTCGATCAAGCACACTTTATTATAATTGATTAATCTCTAATCCGGGTTAAATAATGACCTCATTCTAAGTTATGATAGGCGCTTTAAGAAATAAATTTTAGCATATAGAAAAAAAGGGGTGAAGGATGTTCTGTAAGGTAAACGCTAAAGTTATATATATTATCTGATTATGTATGTATTGCAGAAGACACCTACCATGTTTGTGCATGAGATCTTGCAAGTTATATGCATTATTCGATTATGTTTGTATTGCAGCAGACGCCTACCATGTCTGTGCATGTGATCTTGCAAGTTATATGCATTATTCGATTATGTATGTATTGCAGAAGACGCCTACCATGTCTGTGCATGTGATCTTGCAAGATATATACATTATTTGATTATGTTTATATTGCAGAAGACGCCTACCATGTCTGTGCATGTGATCTTGCAAGTTATATACATTATTTAATTGTGTATGTATTGCAGAAGACGCCTACCATGTCTGTGCATGTGATCTTGCAAGTTATATGCATTATTCGATTATATATGTATTGCAGAAGACGCCTACCATGTCTGTGCATGTGATATTGCAAGTTATATGCATTTTTCGATTATGTATGTATTGCAGAAGACGCCTACCATGTCTGTGCATGTCATCTAGCAAGTTATATACATTATTTGATGATGTATGTATTGCAGAAGACGCCTACTATGTCTGTGAGTGTGATCTTGCACGTTATATACATTATTTGATTATGTATTTATTGCAGAAGACGCCTACCATGTCTGGGCATGTGATCTTGCAAGTTATATACATTATTTGATTATGTATGTATTGCAGAAGACGCCTACCATGTCTGTGCATCGGATATTGCAAGTTATATACATTAATTGATTATGTATGTATTACAGACGACGCATACCATGTCTGTGAGTGTGATCTTGCATCATTAGGAGTTTTCTCAGTAATTGTTTTGTACCTTGATTTGTCACTTCTAAATGATTTACAAAATACAGATTTGCTGTAAGAAAGTGTTGAATACCATCTAAAATTAAGGAAAGTATGAACCTAACAATAGTTTTAGTACACAACTTATTTCCATAGTAAATTGTACTGTTTAAATGGCTGTAAGGTGGCTAATGTGAAAGGGAAGAGTATGCTGAAGTAACAGACATCGGCCTCATATCTTAACTTACGTCTAGAAATTGACAATGAGGGTTGATTGAAAACAAAAAAAATACGACAAAAGAGATAATTTCAGCTTTCTAACTGTGAACTTTACATTTATAAGTATCAACATTCCAGCAGCACCTGCATACGGTGTATATATCTCCCAATTGATACGATATTCCCGTGCTTGCATTTCCTGTTATGAATTTCTTGTAGAGGGTTTTTACTCACAAGGAAGCTATTAAATCAAAAGTGAAGTTCAAATCATCTCTTCGTAAATTTTACGGACGCAATCACGAGTTGGTTGACCGGTATGGAATATCCGTTTCCCTTTTATGAATGTGACCTACCTCATTAGACTATTTTTCGGATTTTTTTCCCTCATAAACAACCCGATGGGTGCCATATGTGGAGCAGGATCTGTTTACCCGTCCAGAGCGCATAAAATCACCCCTAGTTTTTTGGAGGGGTTCGTGTTGTTTATTCTTTAGTTTTCTATTTTGTGTCATTTGAACTATTGTTTGTCTGTTTGTCTGTTTGTCCTTTTCATTTTTAGACATGACGTTGTCAGTTTATTTTCTATTTATGAGTTTGATTGTCCTTCTGGTATCTTTCGTCCCTCTTTTAAGACATAACACAATCAAAAACAAACTTCACACATGTTTCATTGCATACATGCGCTCTAGATAGAACTAAAATGCCAAAGTTTTCTTAAAGGCACTTAAGCTCAAATGACATTTTTTCAACAGACATGGAATATTAGTTGATGTAAAATCTAGTCTATTTCAATTATTGATTTTAATTTATAAATTTTGTTTACCGTTTTCATCGACTTATCGCATTAAAAATAAATCGATGCTAATGTATGTACATTTCATCTAACCCGTTTGGGTATGTCTAGAGCACCTGTACTCAAAGCATTTGTTGTGGTCCTTTAAAGGTTGGTGTCCTTTTGAGGATTGGATTTATTCACACTGTATCAACTATATAAATAATATCTGTGAATAAACTTAGTTAATATTTCCAAAGAACACATTTAATTTAGAACAGACGGAAATAATGTTGAACAAAACACAATCTGTTTTAGAAATATGCATAGTTATATACATACAAAACGATTCTTTGAATAATATTGCTGTATCTTACATTGTAGCTGTCTCGAACTGTTTCTGTTTAAACTTAACATATTTATTGTTTTCATAATGTACTTAATTAGTATATAATTGCTGTCATCTTGAAATTTTGTATATTGAATGATTTTAGAGAGAATTATGTGTGGTGTAATTACTTTGTTCTTATCATATAGTTTATTTATACGATATCATATGTTTAAACTAAACTTGTTCGACACAGATGTGTGCAGCTTGGGTTGATATCAATTATTGTCTACCTTAAACTGCTTAATAAATACAGGTAGCTTTTGTGAGAAATGAATAAAGATACAAAACATACTTTATTTAAATAATTATATATGGTGAGAGGTAAAGCTATATAGATCGATAATGATTGCTGGTACATGTACATTTGTACAAGGATAGATGCTATTTTTAAAGGTTGATGTTAATAATTTATAGTGGGAAATTCTTTTCTCATTTGGTTTTTCCCCGACAAATTAGACTGTAAAAATTGGGGCCCCCTTAGTTGCTCCCCTGGACAGGCGATTGTTAATAAAATAGGTTTTATATTTTTAAAAAAACTAAAAAGTCTCTTCCTGCTAGCAATCAAATTGGTTAATTAAAAGCGACTGCTTGGCGACACTGTATCATTTTAATTTTACTACTGTGTTAGTAGGCGTGTTTTATTTTCTTTTCTTAAAAAGGCAATGTTACGTCCTTAATGTGGCCAGACAGTATCAATGATATGTATATCATTATCTAGAATTTGCTTGACCGTGTAAAAAGTAAAACATTACCACAACATGGATCCGCACGGTTGTATATAGTAATTGTATCTACTGTATACTGTTTTCCTAGGTCAACTGTCCACCAGTTAAATGGTTCATGGTGCTTTGTGTGGCTACATGAAGCTCCTTCACCTATTTTTTGTTGTCTGTCGCCATTAACAGCGACTCCTGGTGAATATTTAATATTGGAATAGAGTTGAGAACTTTGTCTGCATTCTTTGTTTAGTGCTAAATTGGTTTGTCCTAAAATAAAGCAAATAAACGATAATTCTAAATTCAAAACTCATTTGTTCGTCAGTATCAGTATCACTAAAGGAGACAACCGATTTGATAGAGCCGCAACTACTCTAAAATCATATAAAGTGGGAATTATTAGTGATATGATTTAAAACTGTAGTGTTTCTACTGCATATTGTTGTCTTAGTAGCAATCTACTGTACAAAAATATCATAATTGCGAAGTTATGGTTATCAACTCGTTTCTTACTCTTATGTGATTTCTCACATACTCGAAGTACAACCCACGAAATTTGAAAATAATTTGTTTCAAAACTTGTCCAATTGTACCATGATTTTGCGGGCATTTTTCAGTTATTATTTGATTTTAACGTACATCAATTATACATGTACTCGTATTTGACAACATTTAGCAGTGCCTGCATACGGAGTATATATCTCTAATTTGATACGATATTCCCAGTCTTGTATTTCCTATCATGATTTCCTTGATAGAGGATTGCTACTCACAAGTTAGGAACCTATCAAACTAAGAGTCCCAAAGGGAGAAGTTGACAACATCCCTTCGATAGTCACGATTTGGTTGACCGTTATGGAAAAAACTTTACATAGATGAAATCGGACATTTTCCTTATGTCGTAAATACAATACTTTTTCCCTTTTAAAAATCATGACCTATCGAATTAGACTATTTACCGGATGTGTAATAAGTTAAAACGCAAAATCACTATAAAATGCGTAAAAAATGTCAATACCTCAGAAAAGATAATTCTTACTCATATCCTGTTTCTTTAAAAATTACATCCAATATGCAAGAACTTAAAAGATCCTGATCAGAATTTTTCGAAAAACTAAGGATTTTTCTCATCCCAGGAATAAATTACCTAAGCTGTATTTGGCACTTTTTTGGGAAATTTGGGTCCTCAATGCTCTTCAACTGTAAGTATGTGCCTTTTTAACTGTTTTGATATGAGCGTCACTGATGATTCTAATGTAGAAAAACGCGCGTCTAGCGTATTTAATTATAATCCTGGTACCTTTGATTACTATTTTGTATTGTTGATAAGAGAAGATGTCCATCTATTGCTATTCATTTGATCCTTTAATCAATTTGTAGTTACACATATTCGATTATTGAGTCATTAAAGAGACGAGAAAGGAAAATATTAAAGAAAAATAAAAAAAAATAGGAGGTCAACAGAATGGACCATTATTGATTATATTTGTCTTTAATATAATTTAATATAAAAGGTATAAGCCAGGATTTTTGACCCTATTGCGCGAAAATTAAAATTGTCAAAGTCATTTTAGCGCTGTATTTTTAACCCATTTACTAATAAACAATACATAATAAACAATTTGCAATTTTGCAATTGAGAGAAAGCACAATACAAAAATAACATGTCCATTAAAATACATCAATAATATTGTAAAAGTTTATTCATGTGTTAAAAGACCCAGGAATTTATATCCAAGAGAACGTACAAAATTGAATCTGTTCCAAATGGGGCAACAAATTCTGGTATATTTTTTCCACTGGATTGAATATTACAGTTTATTGTTCCAACGGAATAAATGGAAGGTGTTATTGGCAGATTGATCATCTTGAAATGAATGGCGGCGAAAATATCTTGCATGTAACAAAATAAGTACTCTATAAAGCTAAAAAAGCATTTAACCCTTTTTTTTTTGGTGAAATGTAATTTCGTCATAGGCCTCACTATGTGAACCTCTTACTACAGCCAAAAGTAACATCTGGTCTCAACCATTGTTTTTAAATGAAAATATTATGCTTGATGGAAGAACAGCTTTTTATAATAGTTGGATAAAGAATAATATATTTTTCATAAATGACCTCAATAAGGAAAATGAAAAAAATTACAATTATGATAATTTTATTAGAAATTATTGTATAAAAACAACTTTCCTACAGTTCTATGGACTAATCTTTGCAATTCCGAAGGAATGGAAACATGTAATTCATTCACGCGTATTTTTTCAAACTAACAACTGTCGGTCACAAAATTGTAACCGCCATTAAAACAGTAGATAAAGTATCAAAACATATTTATACAATTTTTCTAGATAAAATAAAGGAAACCCCATCTCGTAAACAAGAGAAATGGAAAATAGAATTTGGAATAAATATCGTGAACGAAGAATGGAGTTTCTTTTCAGTCTTTTTTAATGATCACCGAAGATCCCACATTAAGGCCATTTCAATACAGATTACTCCATAGAATTCTAGGAAAAATACTTTACTTATGAAATGTAAAAAGTAAAATAACAAAAATACTGAACTCAGAGAAATATCAATTAGGAAAGTCCATAATCACATGGCAAAATCAAATAACAAAACGCATCAAAAACGAATGGACAAGAACTGTCATATTCCTGAAATGGTACAGGCATTTTCAAATGTAGAAAATGGTGGATTAAACCTGGTTCTATAGCGCTAACCCTCTCACTTTAATAACAGTCTCATCAAATTAAATATTGAAACAAAATTGTGTACTTTTTATACAGAAACTAAAGAAACACACACACACATGTATATATATATTCTATCACTGGATTGCTGCTTCTGCTGGTGGACTATTAGTCCCCGAGGGTGTCACCAGCCCAGTAGCCAGTACTTCGGTACTGGCATGAAATACAAACTTTTGTGTTATTAAAATTTGCTGTTACAAAATATTAGAAATTATTATAAATTAAGGAACGTATCTCCCTCATGCAAAGCTTTGATCACGGATTTGGTTATACTTGGTACCGTTGATTTTATTTTAACATTCATTGTTAATGTTTGCGTCAGTTTTGGTCTTTTGTGGATAGTTGTCTCATTGGCAAGCATACTACATCAGTCTTCTTTTTTTATATCAACCTTATACTTATGAGTTATTACAAAATTAACATTTGTACGTCGTTACTTGTAGATGAGACTTGAGAATGATATGAAAATAATAAAAATATATATTACAAAAAAAACATAAACGGGTAGATTAGTTAATAATTTTTATCGATCAAACTTTCCATAAACTATATTAAGTTTTTTCTTACCTAGCGTTAATAGTATATCAAATTGTATAGATATAGCCACATAGAACATAAATTTGCCCTCCATAGCACTTTGCAGTCCTTCGTCTACTTTTTTAAGTTTTAATTAATGTAAATGTTGCACGCTTATGAGTTCTGATATGTAGGTAGCTAATGATTATCATTGCATTGGATCTCTTTCAATACAACGACAATAAATCGATACCATTATTAACATATGTCTTTCTTCATAAAATGATCATCAATAGAGCTATGATACGAATACAACCAATAAGTCATAAGTGTATATCATTTATAGTTAACAGAGTAAGTAAAGGTAGGAAAAATTATTTCGAATAAAAATTAAGTCATAAAAACTTTGAATATTTTAGTTTCTTCTTTACATGCAGGACTGCTGTTCAGAGGCACATTGTAAATAAAAACCTTTTTTTTTTAAATACTGCAAGTTTAATTTTCCCAATCTTTGCATTGCATGACAAACATAACTGATGTATAACGAAAGAAATACACATATACTATATAAAGAATTAACTTTTTATCATGAATGTTCATCTTCTTTGATAATGCGTATTATCTAACTTCTAATCTAAAGATCTAAAATAAGAAAGAGTTTTCACTATTTTTATGCACGTTCGTTGTAGGTATTTGTAATTAAGTTTAGTGGTCAGATAAACACGGTGACGTGGTTTAAATCAAAACAAAATACAGATGCAATGCTATAGGTTGAAGTCTGATAAAGGCTGACATTTTTTACATCCCCTTTACTTAAAATAATTAAGGAAATTTTGCTTGACCTCATGAGCAATAGCAAGTAGATAATAGTTTGTGAAAGAGGGACGAAAGTAACCAGAGGGACAGTCAAACTCATTAATCAGAAATAAACTGACAACGCCATGGCTAAAAATGAAAAAGACAAACAGAAAAACAATATAAGACATAACAAAACATATAAAACTAATGAATAAGCAACACGAACAACACACAAAACTGGGTGGATCTCAGGAGTTCTGGAAGGGTAAGCAGATCCTGCGCTACGTGGGACACTCGTCGTGTTGCTAATGTTATAACAAATCCGGTAAATTGTCTTATTTGGGGAGGGTGTCACATTCATGAAAGAGAAAGGGTTTGTTGTTACGACGTAAGAAAAATATTCCGATATTATCTGTGAAACGAGTAATCTATTACGGTCAACCAACTCGTTATGGACAACTTACGAAGGGATTATTTCAACTTCACCATTTGGAACTCTTGTTTAAAAGCTTCCTTATGAGCAGCAATCATCAATTAGGGTAATCATGATATTAGATACGAGCACGGGGATATCGTTGCATTTGGGAGATATATACCCCGTAGACAGGTGCTGCTGGAATGTTGCTATTTAAAAATAAATAAAAATACAATTAGAAAGCTGAAATCATCTCTTTTGTCGTAAAGGTTTGTTTTCAACAGACCCCCATTATCAATTTCTAGATGAAAGCCAATATATGTGGCCGACTTAAATGAAACTCTTGTATTCTTTATTTCCAGTTCGATTAGATAGATACTTTCAACATGATCACCAAATTATGAATAATGGAGTGAGAGAACATCATCTATATAGCGGAAAGTTAAAGTATATTGTTAATTTAAGAAGTTCCTGCATGACATCAGCCTAACAATAATAAAGAAACAATTCGGCAAGAAGAGGGCACAATTGGTTTACATTGGAATGCCAACAATCTGTTAACAAATACGTCCTCTGAACGTAACAAATAGGTTGTCAATCAAGAATTGATAATGTCAGATACCGATTTTGTTTGTTTGAATCAGAGGGATCCTTTACAAAGTAGAAATTATCCCTCCCTAAGACAAGATACTTTTATCTACGTTGGCCATTCTTTTTTATGAAACAAAGCAATACCAGCTCTATCAGTGTGTCTTTTAGTTTGGAATTGGGAATACTTCTGTAAATTGCATGCAAACCGAGCGAAGAAGGCTATCTTCCTTGTCCAAATACATGTTCCTGTTTTACTGATAAAAACTTTCAAGAGAAATATTATTTCGTTACTTGTAAGATTTTAATTAGGGTGATATCTTATTAAAATGATGTTATGGAAATATGTGCAATTTCATTTTAGATTCTGTTTCACTTTTCGAACATTTATAGATATTAGAAAGTCAATATTGTGGCAACTCCCTAGTAACGACCTGTCAATTGTGCATCGATGGTAATTATAGAAGCCTTTAAGGGAAATATTTTGAATATATGGCTTACAAATTTTAAGGATAATCTCTAGAAAAAATGTGTTTTATCCAATGATTAAAAGTGATTTTTCTAGCAATACATAGTGATTAGTAGTACTATACTTATGAGTTAATGTTAAAACTTTGATACGCTCGATCAAATTGAAGTTATACCTAATCCTACAGCAATGGTATTTGCCTTGATGTATACTATTTGATAACAAATATTCATTTCCATCTTTTACTTACTTAGATGTCTCCAGTAAAATCTTACATTTAAAAGAATCAAAGAAATTAATACTTGTACCTGATAATTGAAAGGAATATTATTTTAAAGAACATTCAGAAGATGCGATCTTCAAGTGTTTGTTATTCTCATTTGAATTGATTTGCAATGACAACGTGCTATGATGTTTGGAATGCGCTTAGTATTGTAGTTCGTACGACGACTTTTAATTACTAAAATCTACATAATTTTGTCTTTGTGTAAACTTGTTATTCATACAACAACTCCGTATATTATATTGTGTCATTCAACTTTCAGAGGTTAAACCAATGCCGTCACTTTATAGACAAATAGACTGCTTCGATTGCAAATTAATTGACCTATATAGGATGTACCACTCGATCTCACGATGATATAGTTCGAGAACGAATTCATCCCAATTCTCGAATTTGAACAAATATAAATTCATCATTTACACTAATACATTTGAAAATTTTGTAATGCCATCAATCAGGCACAAAATATAATATGATCAATCCTGAACTGGTGGAGAAGATATTGCATAAATGTTTTGCAGGTTAAGCACTCAATTGACTCTTCAAGGATTAAGGTTTAAGGATTTATTTTTAACACGAAAAACTGCTATCGATGAATCCTTTGACGAAATTTCCAGCATAAGTACATTAATTGTTATAAAAACATAGGAGTTGCATTAGTGTTGTTAATGAAAAATGTTTTTTAAACTATAGTCCAATCCCAACATATGTTCTTAAATGAATCGTTCAAAGGATTAATTGAGAATGGAAAACTTAAACATATTTTAAAATTATACTGATTTGTAAGCTGGGTAACGGTTAATGTTGTAGCTAATTCGATAAGTTTCTTTCTATATTACACATAACTGTGGCCAAGTTTAGCAAAAGGTCGTGCGACATAATCAGTCAAACAAACATTATTAGCTTAACTCTTTAAGGAACGATCGTTTTCATTGGTCAATTAAAACCTTCGACCTCACACCTGCGAAAAAAGAACACACGTACTAGTACGTTGTATTGACTGATCAATATTCACGTAGTTGGTAAAGGTCCTTTAAACCTTCCATTCTCGTATTCGCGTACATGATTGTGGTTTTGATTATCCAATCACAGTTCTAGCTTTTATAAATGTGCATGTGAAATTCATTGGTTTTATAATTTTCTGCAATTGATAGTAAAATATTTAATTTTATAATCTTAACAGTTTTTACATCGAAAAATGTAATTCCTCTGGATCAAGTGACGACTTCAAAAGTTCAATTTAGCATAAAAAAAAATCAATTCACATATTTTGTTCATTGACTCCACCCTTCGCCCCCACCCCCACCTCCAAGTTGTTCATCCTGCCTTTTCTTTTACTCAATTGACTCGATGATTTAATGTTGTACTTGAAACATGGAACCGTACTTTACTACAAAATCTTTTCATAGCTTTAGGTATTCAACATATATGAAAGTGATTTTTTTTCTGATTCCGTTTACTGGAAAAAAATCCCGAAATTGCAAGTAAATTCATAACCTGGGACCAACCATGCTTTGTTAAGATAAACGGAGATGGCAAACCATGGCACAGGGAAATTGAATGTAGTTTATAAACTCCAACTATATACTTCATGAGGTTTGCTATTCTCTTTTGAAAAACGAACGTAAATTGTATATTGTAAATGTGTACATGTAAAAAGAAACAATCAGTTTTTACAAAAAGTGTTTATTCATTAAATAAAATTGAGAATGGAAATGGGGAATGTGTCAAAGAGACAACAACCCGACCAAATAAAAAAACAACAGCAGAAGGTCACCAACAGGTCTTCAATGTAGCGAGAAATTCCCGCACACGGAGGGTGATGTATTAATAAAAATTTGAGTTTCATCTTGTACATGCATGTAGTAATCCTTAATTTCTTGATATTTTTTATCAGATTACCACACACGTTTCGTTTTGTATTTCATTTTAAATACAATTACATATGTCAATGAGACAACACTCCATATAATAAGAAAACAGAATGAGACAGAAATTAACAACTATAGGTCACCGTACGGCTTTTAATAATGAGCAAAGCCCATACCGCAGGGTCAGCTATAAAAGGCCCCGAAATGACAATGTAAAACAATTCAAACGAGAATTGTTCCTCATAAACTACCACATTTCTCCCAAGTTTTGATTTATTATTTAAATCCATACATGCAAAACAAAAAATCTTTACCGATGTAGCATTTCATTGCATTACAACAACATGCACAAATGATACGATTAAAGTTATTGTGTTTCTATCTCTGGGGGACAATATCCTACGTTTATGGTACGCTTAGCTACTGGCTACCATGTGTATGTTTTATAGCTTGAAAATTATGAAAGAGGAATGTCAGTGCAACCCATCATTAATTATTTTAATAGATCAGTTTTATGAGATACTTATTATAAGACTACGACATTGTTAGGATTATAATCTTTCGTCTGTATGAAAGACATTAAAAGTGGTTCATATATTCATCCGTATACAAGCGGCACATGTATTTTTTTTATCCTTATATTTTTCATTACATCTTTTATGCGGTACAAGATAACTGAGTTGCTGCATTCATAAAGAACTTAGAATATTACTTAATACAAAATATCAGTTTAATATTTCAACCCCACTATATGAAGTAAACAAAACATTTATTTAATTCTTTAGACCAAAGGTTTGTAAACTATATTAATCCTTGTTTTAACGTTCGTAGTAACATAGTATATTCCATTGTCGGTCACATGTTTCAATTCACGTGCACGCTGACTACATCACTGATGTTATATTTGAATTTTTCGGCCAATGAAATGAGACGTTACAAGTTGTTTGTTTATGATACGCAGGAATGTTGTCAAAGAACTATCAAATGCTACACTTCACTGCATTTCACTGTTATTACCGATTACTTTAAAGCATAGTCTCTTATCATTGTTCTTTCTTTAAAAAGAAGGGCAAAAGATACCAGTGGGACATTTAAACTATACTAAGAAATCGAAAATATACTGACAACGCCATTGCTAAAAAAGAGAAGCAGACCAACAAAAGTACACAAACCGGAACACATGAATATGAAAACCAAACAACCCGACCCACGCCAACAATCGAGGTTAATCTCAGGTGCTCTGGGAGGATAGGCAGATCCTTATGCCCATGTGATAATGTCGTAAATGCAATAGATAACTCCTTTTAGTTCAATAATACAGCATTGTCTGGCACGGTATGTCTATTGTTATAATAGTAGATTTCTTAATTGCACTTCTCTTCTCTATGGAAATTTTCGCCTGCATGTCTAAAAAAATAAAAGAGGAATATCAATCCTGTTCGGTCTATTTATAGACATTTAGAAATACCATATACATTTATCGGCCACGACATAAACCTTTAAACTTTCTCATTCGGCAAATCTAAATTTGATGACAACGAAAACTTTAACTCCTTTTCCATATACGTTAAATTCGGAATATGATTGATTGATTGATGGTTGATTGACACTCAGTGGAATCTATTTCATTAATGTTTGTTTATAAGGACGACCGGAATATTAAAGATTTAAATAAATGTATTGAGATCACTATTAACGCCATATAGAACATATGATTATAAGCTGCTCTTCCGAATTTTGTAATTTTAGGCCCGACACTGTCATCGCGTGATTTCGCGCGCCAGATTAAGAGCGCAAAAAACCTTTTCCTAAATGTGGAGCACAAATCCACAAGTAACATATTTTCCCGGATTTTTTGTCGGTTTCGTTGTATATCCCGATTATTACTTGTGGTAGTATCCCTTATTCGTGAACATATTCAAGTGGCAACTTTTATTGTTATTCTTTAACAAAATCTTTACAACAATTTAGTGTGAAAAGCTGAAGGGAGAAATGCCGGTGTGAAAGATTTGGTGTTTATACACATGTTTGCTTTCTTAAAACTGACAATCTTCGTTGCATCAATCTAGATCTTGTAAATTGTAAATGTTTCCTCTTGCAATTTATAGTCCCCCTATATAAATATTATCAATCTTTAGCATTAGAATTTGTTCTACTGTGGTGCAATTCTTTAGATTCATTATTCGTATGACACTCATCAATGGCCAGTCCGAGAGGAGTAAGCGATCTAGTTATGCGTGTATCATGTGTCATGTGAATCGCCAATGAGTCACGGTATCACAATCGAGAAAAGAACAAAATCGAGACTGGATGACTATTCTGATATCTTAAGATCTACGACATTCAATAAGTAAATTTATACTTAAACAAATAGTAACTCGGTTTTGTCCATCAAACGTTATATTTTCAGTTCAAATATCCTTGCCAACCTTTACTCTAGATATTGTTATATATTGACGTGTAATGTTGATAACAATAAGGTTATACATGAAAGTGCATCTGTTACCTTAAACTTTTCTATCCAGAAAATATATAACCTGAGCTGTATTTGCTCAGAACCTTTATGAGATTTATCAGTGCTCTGACACTCCGTTCTTCATTATGTCTCTTCACTTTTTGATTCGATTGTCACTGGTGATCTTGTTATATCACAGCTGACGTTTAGTTTTAATTCTAATATATTTGCTGAGTTTACCTTGTATGGAGGAGGATATATTATTTATGAACTCTATTTTAGTGCACATGTATACTGGATTGCATTTTTTTTTATTTATTTCAAATATGATTTTTTTTTAAATCATTTTTTAGTGGATTTGGACATTTTTGTAATTAATATGTAAAATCTAAGTAATCGTTGCTGTGTATTCAGTTATCGCACAAGCGAAAAGGACGCCCATGCGTTAGGAAAAATGTTTTGCCAAACGGGAGCCGATATACACTCAATGGATGCAATATATAGAGTCATAAGGAAATCATCAGATGCTAAGTTTCGCAATAGTATCGGAAATATCATGCATTTCTTATAAGCGATGGATAAAAGTTCAAATTGAGTTATCAAACTTTTACTAGACAAACATCAACTGAAAAATTCAATTACATGTACAATATATTATGATGCCAAATACATTTGAACTGAACAAAAACATTGTCGTTTCTTTAATAATAGTTCTGCAGTTGTTTTCGTATCTATACAAACAAACGTGCAATAAATACTAAACGTATCGTTCTTCTCTTTTTTTTTAAATAGTTAGCCTACAAATAGAGAAAAATAAATGCAGTATTTTACTTCAAACAACATTAAACAATACAATATATGATAATATTCTAGATACAAAAATGTGTTAGAGTACAAAATAATTCTTAAAATTATTTGTAAACATCCGCACACTGTAAACACGATCATTTTACTAAATATAACGCGTTCTATATGTTCCATGTCATAAGCTACAATACCAAAGAGAGTTTTTTCATACAAGAATAATTAAAAAGTGCATATGGGGGCATTATAAAATTTTAAATAGAAAATCTGATGTATCACAGCCGCGTATTTGCACATACCACACAGCCCAGCCAATTGGACGCCGAACGTAAGAAAGGGTTTTCCTGCCAGACGGGATGAAAATGTTTGAATGTAATTGACTCTTCAAGTTCAATCTTGCACTTGAACCCAAGGAAATGTTGATTTACTTGAATATTTGTAATTTGTCGACATTTCCAGTACAAATAGATTATTAAACTTGTAACCCTCAATAGAAACATTTCATTAATTAATATTGTATCGAGTGATAAATCTTAATTAATAAAAGCTTGTTATAAACGATCAAAATATTACGCATCGTCAAATCCTAATATGTGAACTTTGATGGATCCTTAATCGGATTCGTGTAAAATGTATACTGATTAACGTAAAAACTAATTAAAGAATTTATTTTTTTATGACACTATCATCAATGATTATTCACTCTCAATTGCCGCTGTGAAATATCTGAACATTCTATTCTGATATACGAGAACATGTTTTTCGTGAACTTTTGTTAACTACTTCCTTTATTTCTATGAACATTTAATGAAAAACTTATTTTTTTAAATATTAGCCATACTCGAAAACTAGCCAAATACATTGTACAGGCATATTCTAAAAGACGAAATTTGGTTTACAAATAGCTTAATATTTATATATTTTTATTTTAAAATAAATTAAAGGTTAACTTTCGTCAACAAAAAGATAATTTCATGAATAATTTGTTATTTTGAAGAACGTGATATATTGTTTTAAAATTACTTAATTTCATTTGAGGTGACTTTTGGGCCGGGTGTATTGATATTTATCATATATTGTATATTTATAATCTGTACATATTTACACATGTCACTATAATAAATAATTTACTTACTTACTTACTTACTTATATGTTTACAAATATTTTCCATCTTCAAACTTATATTCTTTTAAATATCAATCTCAATGTTACAGATTGTAATTATAAAATTGTCCCCTCTCAGATTGTTGTTGCTCCAGTAGATTATTATAAATGATCAAAATCAGAATTCTAGTACCTACAGATATTTTCGCAATTTCGCAAACATATGATGTAATTGTAATGAGCGACGGATACAAATGTTTAGATATAAGCTTAGAAATAGAGAAAGATAAGTTTAATACATTTTATTGAAGACAATATAAAACAATACAAAAATATACAAAAATATGATAGTTACAATAACGTGCAAGAGTAGTATACATTACGCATAATTTGTTACGCATAATTTGTTACGTCAAACTGTCAAAACAACTTTTATACATAAGTTAACGCGGTCTATATGTTCAATTTCTTAATACACAATACCAAAACGAAATAAATCCTGGGACTGTTATGTTAAGTCGTTAAATTTAAAAAATGAAAGCAAGGAAAATGTTTTTTTTTTTTTATATATATAAGATTTGAAGAAGAAGAATTGCAATGAATGCGTGAAAGAAATGGTCGAATCAGATTAGCTCGAATGAATGGAATAGTCTAAGACCTTAATACCAAATTGGTAAAATGAAAAAGATAAATACGAAGAAAATGTTAATGAATATAGGATCCAATGAAGATAAATGTCAGCTTTACACCCGTGTAAGATCACCAAGAAATGAAAGCAATTAGGAATTTAAACGATTCTTTCAATTAGAACACATAATATGATAAAATAGATTACCTTAGCTTTTTTTTAAAAAACATTTAGGAATGATTGGTCCTCAATGCTCTTCAAATTTGTACTTTATTTGCCCTTGTTAATTTTTGTATACGAGCGTCAATGATGAGTATGGCGCACATATCAAATTTCAATCCTTGTAACTATGATGAGTTTATTATAAACAGGTCTCATGAGATTAAATGTGATTTGAAAACCGGCACTTCGAGTATGACATTAAATTGCTATTATATTTTTGCAAATAGTTATGGCCAATTACTAACTGTTGCAGGTATTTTGATAACAATTGATTTGTATTTTTAATCTTTTCCTCAAAATGATATTAATTGTTTTGAATTACTATGTACAAAAAATCAGCGTGACGCTTTCAGATCTGATTCAAATCTAACGAAGATTTCTAAAAATGAAATGTCCACGTACTAGTCTTAATTTCGTTTGTTGTTTGTTACATTTTTTTACGTTCAATATTTTGTACATCCATTAAGCTGTTACATTTCTCGTATAAATTTGTCTATACATTGTCGTTTTTTTTTTTTTGCACTTCATTACTCTGTTACTTTACTGTTTTCCTCTTAAAAATGATGTGTTCCTTGGTTTTAATTTGTAACCCAGAGTTGTTTTCCCTCAATCAATTTATGACTTTGAAACAGTGGTACACTACAGTTGTCTTTATTTATATTTGTCATGTTGCTCATTGTCCGTCCGTACCATATCGTCTTTATTATATTCCCATTAGTATAAACATATATAGTATATTTTATTATATTTAGATTATATAATGTGGAAAAGTATATGCAAAGTTCATTGCTAGTTTTTTTGGTTTTACAATTTCGTTTTAAAGCTTCCTCCGTTTGACCTTTATATTTTCAAGTTTTATAAGGTCGAGTAATATAATTAAGCACACTACAATAATCAAGAAAATGGCCGCCGTTATCCCGATACTTTTGGATGATGTTCTGTTATCTCCAGCGCTGTTTAACTTTCTCAGTGATGAGGTGAGATGTGACCTCTGCACTCTTAGTTCTCTTTTCAGAATTTCCAACTCTTCTGACATGATAATCTGTAACTCCTCTTTTGTATAATTAGAAGACCAGGCAAATTGCGAACTATCACAAGGACACTGACAGATACCTTAACGAAACATAAAAGTTGTATTTGCATTTTTGTATAATAAGTTACAAAACAAAGCATACTTTATACAGTTATTTTAAATTGACTGTATCTGAAAAAAGACAAATTCAGGCTTTGTACGAGTTTTTGAAAGGAGTAGGGGCAATAAGGCCCTTATTGGCACAAAAATTACTGCAAATTTAAAAGTTATCATACATATTCTTCAATTACTGAAAACTTAACTGAGGTACAAGGTATTCAGAAACACAAAACAAATTTGACATGGAACAAGTTACCATGGCAACAAAATAAGATTTAATTTGCATTTTCTGTAAAAAAAAAATCTTGTTTTTCATCATATTTTGAGTATTAGATTGAAAAAGTATATGCACACACAAGAAACAACTTTATATTTGGTGAAATTATGTCAATAGTTATAATAAAGCTTCAGCTAAATTATTTTGTTGTTTCTTGGCTGTGCGCGATGTTTCCGCGATGGAAATAAAGATAGAAAACTGCATCAATTCTGTATTTTTCATCGTTTTTGTAAAAACAGAACATAATATGACGTAAGTGTGACGTCATCAGATAAAAATCTTTATATTTTTCTTTAATGTTTCTTGACCCTATGTATTTCTAAACATTATGTGCCAATTTGAAGTAGTTATCAAACATTTAATTTTCTGTGGCCAAAACCAGGCCTTAATATTCCTTAGAATATCACAAGAAATACTTACCAATTAACCAGGTGGTATAAGGTGCGCGATAGGACGATATTGTTTTACGTGTTGATGCTATATATGAATTGCAGAAGATATGAAATATGAATCAATGAGGCGGCAGGTAAAGCGCATAGGTTACTAACGTTGCCTACATTATATACAACTCTTTCAAAATCCTTGATCAGTATCTGGCAACGAAATCTTATAATATTATGTTGTTTAATGTTGATTTACTTCAAGGTCTGGGATATTAAAATAAATACCTTGAAATGTCCTTTGTACTTGGACTTTGATAGCATTCCCGTTAAACAAATTATTACATAACAATCGCTAGTCGGCCGCAACGTAATTTTAAAAACAACATGTATAGGTAGTTTTTCATTTAAATATTTTGAAATAAATGAAAAAAAAAAAACTTTTTTTAAATTAAGTGAAAGCGATAGTTCTATCTCACTTTTTAACTTCTATAAAGAGGCAAATTCTGCAAATATTTTGGTTTCGATCAAACAAAATATATATTATCCACGCAACACATATAATAAAAAGATAGATAAGCTATAAAATACAAAAAAGACTGGAATAAAGGTCTGATAGTTAAAATAGTAAAGAAGGGAGATCGAACATACTGCGATAACTACAGAGGCATAACACTACTTTCTGTGCCAAGCAAGGTATTCACAAAAATCATTATCCAAAGAATACAAGAAGGAATAGATGAAGAACTGAGACAAGAACAAGCTGGCTTCAGAAGGATAAAAGCATTACAGAACAACTTTTCACTTTAAGAAACATCATAGAACAATGTTCAGAATGGAATGCTCCTTTAAACATCAACTTTGTAGACTTTGAAAAGGCGTTTGATTCCATCCACAGGGAAAGCTGATGGTCCATCTTAAAAGCTAACCACATCCCAGACAAACTCATCACAGTTATAAAAATCTTTTACGACTCACTTGAGTGTGCAGTCATAGATGGAGGAATACAATTGGAATGGTTTAAAGTAAAAACTGGAGTAAAACAATGATGTGTGATGTCTAGTTTCTTATTTCTATTAGCCATGGATTATGTCATGAAACAAACGATTAAAGATCATGAAACAGGAATCAGATGGAAATTTACCACCAAACTAGAGGACCTTGATTTTGCTGACGACCTAGCACTACTTTCTTCCAAATTCCAACACATACAACTGAAAACAGATACACCTCAGGAGAATGCCAGCAAAATAGGACTTAAGATTAACACATCTAAAACAAAAGTAATGCGGATGAACACCACAAATAACAACCTAGTAAAGTTAAATGAGAAAGACCTAGAGGATGTCGATACCTTCACTTACCTAGGAGGAATAGTTACAACAAAAGGTGGCTGTGATAATGACATGGACAACAGGTTGAAGAAAGCTAAAGGCCAATTTAGCAGGCTAAGAAAAATATGGAGATCGTCGGTACTGTCATTTAAAACGAAGGTCAGGTTGTTTAACAGCTTAGTCACATCCGTCCTACTATATGGATGCGAAACCTGGAAAACAACAGAACAAGACAAGAAAAAATTAAACACCTTCCAAAACAGATGTTTAAGACAGATACTGAAAATAAGATGGCCTGATACAATAGCTGGAACCAAGAAGCTAAGTGATGATATCATAGAACGACGAGGGAGATGGATTGGCCATGTACTCAGGATGGATACCAAGGGAAATTGCTCTGTTGCACTTACATGGAAACCTGAAGGAAAAAGGAAAGTTGGACGTTCAAAAACCATCTGGAGACGCACTGTAGAGACTGAAAGAACATCAATTGGATGGAACAGCTGGGCTACAGCAATAACAGCAGCTAAAGACTTGTAAAATTGAAAGAGTGTATCAGAGCTTTAAGTGCCGACCGGCATGAAGAGGTTAGGTGAGGTGAGATAAACTATAAAGACATACAGAAAGCAGTATCAAAAGGTGTTCAGCTGCACAGTATATTGAAAAACAATCATCATAAGCAAAACCATGACAGATAATTTAAATCGATCGTTGGTTATGTATATATTACGTTTTTACACGTGGTCAATGAGAAAAAAGGCGGGAATCTGTATAAATAAGATTTTTATCATTTTTTGTCATGATAAAAATTTTCTATACAGACGAATATTCCAGTGTACGATTTTAAAAGTTTTGGATAGTGTTTAATTTTTTTCAACGTATTTAATCTAATGCAATGATTGGCAATAACCAGTCCCATAAGGTCCGTACGGCGAGTTACGTTCGTATCTCATTTTAATAGAAATCACTAATATAAGCGTACTAAAGACGTAATAAAATCGGGACAGTCGGATTGAAATCGTAGTGAGGTTTTCTTCTGCTTCCAAAACGATGCTTCTTTGCCGAACCCGATCTTACTACGTCCTTACTATATCCTTCATTTGCTTTCACTGCGACTGGTTAATGACATTACAATGTTTTGAACATGTTCAAAGTTGTTTGTAGATCTTCACAATCATGAAGACTATGGCACGTCCTTACTACGTTATTCTAACCACGACAACCACGATTTTACTGGGACTACTATTATTCTAATTTTGGTTAAAAATAAATTCGAAGTTTACCCTGATTCTACTTACTATCATCCGTACTTAGGCTATTTACGGTTATTATTTCAATCACAGTGTCTTCTGCATCCGTACTAAGGCCATTTTTATCGGTTGTTATTTCAATCATTTTATCGGTTGTTATTTCAATCACAGTGTCTGCTGGATCGGTCAAAATCCTTCTTCCATACACTTCCACTTCACACAACGACAAAGGATGTTGCGTTATGTTGAAAACTACACCGTTTGGTTTATAAACCTGTACATATCTTCCTATAGTACCATTTGGACAAGTTATGTTTATCACCAGTGGAGATATTCCAACATGATGATAGCAAAGGTCAGGTGTACTTTTGTTGTAGTCCTCCCAAGTAGAAATTACTGGATTGTAAACTAGAACATCATAATCAGCGAGCCGGTTAACTATAATGTTCAAAAAAGCTTACGCTATTAAGATTTACTAATGTTAATTCGGGTTTAATAATGAAATCTTTTTTAATGGTAGCCGCTTTAAAAATTAAACTTTAGAATAAAGAGAAACAAGTAATTTCGGATGTTATGTAAGGTATTAGTTCAAGTTATATACATAATGGTATTATACATGCATTGCAGAAGACGCCTACCAAGTCTTTGAGTGTGGTCTTGCATATTTTTTGAATAATTACATTAGATGTATGTTTCATTATAATACGTTTTTCTGATTGGATTCACTGCAATCTAGTATATTCCTTAGTCAAATTCATTACAAAATATATTTTGTCATTCATGATGGTCCCACAATAAAGTGCATTGGTAAATTAAAGAAACACTTGAAAAAATCGTGTTTTCATTATCCTAACTAAAAACAAAATGTAACTATAAGTATCGAATGCTTCTTTTTGTAACTTCATATGGTTGTAAAAGCGTTGACCGTGCGCAAGTCTTTTTCCGCGCTTCATACAAAATGTACTTCAGTAAACGATTTCACACCCCAATAACGATACAAAAAGGAGCATTCAATCCTTAAGAGTTTTCAGTATTTGATTTTTACCTTGATATAACACTTCTAAATGATTTACAAAATCCGAATTTTGTGTCATTAGATTTTACTCTGAAATATTAATCAATGTATCTCTCTCATGCAAAACTGTGATTCCTTGCCGGGGTTTGGTACGCACTTTACAACAGTAATAGTGGACAACCTTTATCCATAGTAAATTATAATACTTTTTTACTAATGTAAAAAGGTAAGAATATGCTGAGGAAAAAAACAAAAAAAACAAAAGACAAATCACAATCTGACACGCACTTCACAAATGCATCATTGAATGCATGCGCTCTAGATAGAACTTAGAGGCCAGACATTATTCAATTGGACATAGTCTTATCGGGGCCTTTTATAGCTGACTATGCGGTATGGGCTTTGCTCATTGTTGAAGGCCGTACGGTGACCTATAGTTTGTAATGTCTGTGTCATTTTGGTCGTTTGTGGATAGTTGTCTAATTGGCAATCATACCACATCTTCTTTTTTATATAAATTAATATTTGATGACAAATCTAATCTTTTTGAACTTTTGATTCACCGTTTTTTATCAACTTATTTCATTACAAAAAAAATACATGTACTTATATATGTGGATTGCATCTAACCTTTTTTTGGTTCAATGGAGCGCATGTACTCAGAGAAGTAATATTTTGTTGTTGTCCTTCCAAAGATGGTGTCCATTAGAAGATTCGATATTTATTCACTCTGCATTAACTTTAGAAATAATCTCTTTGAATATATATCCAGTGCTGAGTTAATATTTCCAAAGCACACATTTTATTTAGAACCGACGAAGTCAATGTTAAACAAACACAACCTTTTTTTAAAGAAGAATACATAGTTATATACGACACTTAAACGATTCTTTGATTAATGTTCCTGTATCTTAAAATGTTTTCGTCTTCAATTGTTACTATCTAAACTTTACATATTTATCGTTCTCATTTTTTCATAATTTACTTAATTATATGACTGATGTAATCTTCAAATTTTCTATTTTGTTTAAATTGGGAGAGGATTATCTGAAGTTTTCTAACTTGTATCCAAATCATTATTATTCATTTACAAAAAAAATATGTATAAACTGAACTTGTTTCCGGTGACCTATAGATGTAAATTTCTGTGTCATATTGATATGTTGTGGACAGTTGTCTCATTGATAATATCATACCACATCTTCTTTTTGTATTGTTTGGCACATATATCTTCAGCTTGGGTTTATCTAAATGATCTTTCCGGTTATACAATTTTAGCAATATGATTGGTTGATTAAATAGCGACCTCTTGGAGACCCTGTATTATATTTATATTGTGAATGGTTTAATGGGCGTGTTTAATTTCCATATTGGGTAAGCGGCAATGTCATGTGAAGATATGTATATATATACACTGGCCTGACAGTATCAAATATATCATTATCTGCAATTTATATTACTATGTGAAACGTTAAAATTACCACAACATGAGTCCTCCCGGTTATATATTGTGATTGTATCGACTGTAAACAGTTGTCCTAGGTCAACTGTCCACCAGTTAAATGGTTCATAGTGCTCTGTATGGCTACAGGAATCTGCAACCTGCATTTGTTGTATTGTGTTGCCATCAACAACGACTCCGGCAGAAAATTTAGTTTTGTTATTGAGCGTTGAACTCTGTCTGCATTCTTTGTTTAGTGCTAAATTGGTCTGTCCTAAAATAGAAAAAAACCCACACATAGCCGTTAATCTAAATGAATATTTTCTTCGGTATATATACTTCTTCAAAAAGAGACCAGTTTGATTGAGTCGCAACACCTCTAAAACCATACTAAGGCGGAAATGTTTGTGATATGACGTAAAACTGAAGTGTTTTGTACTTTTTCAATTTGTCTTTGAACTGCAAAAAACGCCATTTTATTTAGAAAATATCCATATTCGCAGACCGTTTAATATTAGTCCTAGTCTTACTCTTACTTAGCTGTGAATTTGTATTTGTAATTATTTCGTTCATACTAATGTTAGTTAAAAAATTTAATCTAAAACCGTCAATTATTGGATATATAAACCATGAGGCTCCAATGTCCCTGTATTGCTCACCTTCCCATGTTTGCGATAAAATTAAGAATGGAAAAAGGGAATGTGTCAAAGAGACAACGACCCAAAGTTCACCAATGGGTCTTCAATACAGCGAGAAACTCCCGCATCTCCAGGTGTGCTTCAGCTATAAAACTGTGTCGGTGCAACAGGAATATTTATGTTAAATTGATAAATTGCGGGAAAAGTCTTACTTACTAAAGATTTTCTGGAAAGATTCTTTTTAACAATCCATAATTCAATGTCTACAAGTTATAAAGCAAAATCACAAACAAATACGATGTAACTCTAATATGGAATCCAATGATGACTGCCGCATTTTTTACTTAATTATATACTTTTAATTGAATAAATTTGTTACTTTTATTTCTGTTAAAAAAAATACATTAGTACAAAAATCGTCATGAAAGACAAGTAATGCATGTAAGAAGTTGACGGATGATTATTTTCTGTAAATCTGAGATTACTTATCCCTGTTGTTATTTAACGTGTTCTTACCTGTTATACATATTGACTTTTCAGTTTATAACAAAAGCACAAAGAATGTTAATATACATAATACAAGACAATTACTATATTACATGCATATATGTATAAGGAGTCGTCTGACCATTTCAGTCGGGTACATTCATTTAGAAGATTTGCTGTTGCTTTAGTTTAAACAAATTGTATTTGTGTAAGTACAAATTGGATAAGAGACAACTCAAACAGACTTATAAAGTCTTCTCCATTTAACATCTATAGCAATAAAATACAAAAATATATGTATGCTGTTGCTGATAACTTATGTAACGTGGACCTTCTTTATTTCTCGTAAGGGTTAAAGACATACACAATTAGAAAAACTACCATTCAGGAACAAGAATGGAATTCCTGACATGTTGAATTTGTGATGCAACACCATTCAAAGTTTAAATTTACGATAATCCGTATTTGTTCAAGCAGTAAAAGCAAAATAAGACTTTTGGAATAACTTGACAAACTAAATAAAGCTAACGGTAGGTTAACTATCTATTTAATTAGTATGCTTGTTTTTATTAGCATGCACTTGTTACAATTATTTATCGAACCGGCTCTGGACGTTTGCGTATTTTCATAGACATTTGCGCTGTTTTGAATGGTCATTGACGCCTCAATTTATAGGACATTTGTGTTTTCTTAATATTTTCTTTACAAATAACAAAATTTGCAGAATTATATATCTGACCATGAGAAATTGTAAATTTCGCTAAATATTGTTGAGGAAAGTCAGTTTTGATTAACATTGCAAATTTCATATATTTCAGTGTAGATTGATAAACATAGAACACTACAAATATAAAGTGTAACTTTAATAAATAAAGGCAAAAGTAGTGTACCGATGTTCAAAACTCATAAATCGATAGAAAAAAAACATATCCGGAACACAAACCAAAACCGAGGGAAACGCATTAAATGTGAGAGGAGAATGACGTCACATCATTAAAATGTAACACACACAGAAACGAACTACATATGTAATCATTGTACAAATTCCGATGAGAATAACAAATATAACATCAAAACTAAATACATGACTTTGGGATAGAAAAGTAGCGCGAAACGTCTTATGATAATGTGAATTCACACTTAAATATAAGAGGAAACAAATGACACAAAAGAAACACAACGTTAGATCGCTGGTTTTGCTGTACATCAAAGTAACGTTTTCATTATTTTTATGAAGTATGAAAATGACCCTGGGGTGTACCTTACGCTCTTATTTTGCAATAGTTACAAAGTATAAAAGGACCACAGATCTATGTTACCGACGCACGGACACTGCGCATATGTTACTTTACGTTAACTAGTAAAGTTATTTAGTGCCATCAACAATTTTTATTACTAAGAACTAGTAAATTAAATATTACACTTACCCAGCGTGAATAGTGAATCCAAATGAACTAATATGGCAACAATGCACATGTATATTCCCTCCATATCACTTTTCAGTCGTCAGGTCTTGCATTTATGTTTTATTCATACTTATATCATGCTATATCATTTCAAGATGTAGGCAGTATTCTACTCCGTTACTTCTCTTTTATATAACGTTTGAATTATTTGAACTAGTCAAATCTCATGACAGAAAAATCGATATCACGACTTCAAATTGAGACTTTTTGATTATGCATTTAAAATTCAAGAAATTTTCATAAGGTTGTTTTTCAATAGAACTATGATTCAAAGAAAACCAAGAAGTCATCATAATAAATCATTAAAGGTGACAGATCTAGTAAGCAAAGTCCTCCCTCTGGATGAAAAATTCAGTCTAAAAAACTTGATACAATGTATATAAGCTAAAGGTGGCTCGGGACTATTCGACTGCGCATAATTTCACGCATGAATTACAAAAGTATTTGTCGTAAATTCGATTTAATTGTTTTTAATATTTTGATTGATTACAAGTGTTAAATCATTGTAGTTATGGAACTAATAGAATATTTTCGTTATTATCGGTATTTTTTAAAGGGTCAAAATGACAATTCAACCATTTTCACCATTTTCCAGCCAATTTGGGTTTTAAGGCAAAACATTTTTTTTTTCTTATCGGTGACCAATGTTTTTATTGGCTCATTCTTTGAAGCTATATTCCAGCTTTTTATATTACAGTTTTGGACCAATTGTCAGAGAACGTTTTTTTTTTATATTCCGAAAAAAAAATAGGTCAACACCTCTATTTCCCCTATCATTAGCTTGGGTTCGAATCCCGGCGAGGGAAGAACCAAAAATTTGCGAAAGCAAATTTACAGATCTAACATTGTTGGGTTGATGTTTAGACGAGTTGTATATACATTATGTACACAGCCATGTATCACCATCATTGATGGCGATCCGATGGATACATCTGTTGTAGGGTTGTCACTGACTCAGACGTACTTATGTATATATATTTATCGCTATTTTGTGCATTTTTCCTTTGATCTTTTTATGTGATAATTTTCATATCATGCTTCTCGCTTGAGCTGAAAAAAATATCGCTAGAAACTAAGGAGGCCACGTGGCGTTGCTAACGAAATTGACATTGAAATTGACAACGTCGTCATAGGTAAAATAGCGATAAACCGATTATCATTGGTCATCTCAACTCGATTGCTTTTCTCACTTTCGCTGTACCAGCTCAAGCGAGAAAATCAATCTCGTTGAGATAATCAACGATAATCTATAAATATATATATATACAACTCGTCTAAACCTAACAATGTTAGATCTGTAAATTTGCTTTCGCAAATTTTTGGTTCTTCCCTCGCCGGGATTCGAACCCATGCTACTGTGATATCGTGACACCAAACCAAGTCTAAGTCATTAGCTTATAAATTAGGTGTTGAGTATCATATTTGTATTGCGTCAATTTCGTTTATTGGTTTTTTACATTAATAAGACCGTTAGTTTTCATGTTTAAATTGTCTTATATTTTTTATAGTCGACCAGGCAATGTGGGTTTTTGTTGAAGGCCGTACAGTGACCTATAGTTGTTAATTATATGTCATTTGGGGTTTGATGGAGAGTTGTCACATTGACAATCATACCACATCTTCTCAATTTTATATTTGAAGAAACTATAGTCTTTATGTACTACGTATTGTATGCATGGCAGCTTATACAAAAAGACTGTACGTGAAATTTCCGTTGAATTAAAAAGCAAAAAATCATCATAGCGTGTTTATCAAATTACAGATGTACATGTAGATGTGTAAATAAAACACACAACTTACTAAAAGAGGGAGAAAAGATACCAAAGGGACAGTCAAACTCATAAATCTAAAACAAACTGACAACGCCATGGCTAAAAATTAAAAAGACAAACAGACAAGCAATTGTACAAATGACACAACGTAGAAAACCGAAGAATAAACAACATGAACCCCACCAACAACTAGGGGTGATATCAGGTGCCCCGGAAGAGTAAGCAGATCCTGCTCCACATGTGGCATCGTCGTGTTGCTTATGTGATATCAAATCCGGTAAATAGTCTAATTCGGTAGGTTACATTCATGAAAGGGAAGGGGATTGTAGTTACGACATAAGGAACATATCCGCTATCATTTGTGAAACGGTTATTCCATAACGGTCAACCAACTCGTGATGGCGTCCGTACAATTTACGAAGGGGTGATTTCAACTTCATCATTTGAAACTCTGGGTTCAATAGCTTCCTTGTGAGCAGCAACCCTCTATCAAGAAAATCATGATAGGAAATGCAAGCAAGGGAATATCGTATCAATTGGGAGATATATACCCCGTATGCAGGTGCTGCTGGAATGTTGCTACTTAGAAATGGAAAGTTCACAATTGGAAAGCTGAAATCATTTCTTGTGTCGTAAAGTTTTGTTTTCAACCGACCCTCATTGTAAATTTCTAGATGTAAATCAAGATATGAACTAAGTTCTATGTTTTACAATATTCGCAGTCTCAGTGAATTAACAACGCCTAGTAAAGATTCCATTTAACAGCCGTGTTGTATTCCATGCTGACCTGACTATGGTGAAAATGTGGCGCCATTCGAAATCTATATATTAACAACTGCAATAATGTGTTTTTTTACCAGAGAAAGCAAAGCATGATACCATTCAAATGTTGGTTATTTTGGGCATAGACTTATAATTTAAACATTGGCACTGTCATATTCAAAGTCAAACATAATCATAATGCAATTTTATTTGCCAGTATAATAATTTTGTATTTAGCGCTTTTTACTGAAATATTCATTAAAACATTTGACTTTGACTGTCCCTCTGGTATCCTTCGTCCCTCTTTTCTTTTTCACTTGGATTGACTGAAGTTATAGCCGACTCTTTTACAATCTAATGAACATATATATATCGCATTTCGTTTTACTCCTATCAGGATATATAAGCTTGACTCTATGACCTCCTTTTGTGTTAATCTGTGGTGTTGTTATTTTGTTTTATTCATCTATACAAATCAGAAATAAATATTCATATACATTGATGTCTCTAATTTGATTTTTTGAATATCTTTGAAGATGTAGATTGTATCCTATGAATCAAAAGAATAGAATTTGAATTTAAAACAAATAGTTATTGTATTCCGGAAGAAATAACACTGATTGTTGATACCTGTCCAACGGTGTGTAAGAAATCCATCGATCATGATTGTTTGACATCTTAATTAGCAGACTATGATGTATGGGTTTGGATCATGGTTGAAAGCACTATGACGATCTTTAGTTGCTAGGATCAACGTAAATTGGTTTCTGGTGTATAGGTGTGTCATTGACATGCATATAACAACTCTTTTTGTTGTTTTTTTTTATTTATCTAAAAACAACAATGAGAGGACAAGACAATGGCCAGCTGAGAAGCCAGTATAGGCACTGATTATACAAAGCACGATTATTAATTCATTTATATATCTTAGATGTTGCCTAGGCCATGCGAGTCCACGATAATATAACCTTATTTCTCTAATTTTTGTGCTATTTTCACATTTCCTGACCGGTGTGAGAAAAATATTTCTCCTCACTAGTGAAAAATCTGTTCTCGGCAAATGATTAGTCGAAATTTGATTATGACGTCAAAATGTTTTGTTTTCTTCTCAATTTTCCTATTGTGACGTCATCAAAAAAGGAGACCTTGGCTGATGACGTCGCATTAAAAGAGCACAATTTTCTGATTTTTTTTGTAAAAGAACGATAAAAAGCATTAGAGAAACAGATTTCAACACTATAACTCGTGTATTACGATATTTCTCCACTCTCGACAGTTAAATTTTATTATTTAAAGGGCTCGGCAAGCCTCGCGCTTTAAATAATAAAATTTAACTGTCTCGAGTGGAGAAATATCGTAATACACTTGTTGCAGTGTAAGAATCTATATGTCCACGAGTACTGCTATACAATCGGGTAACGACTCTGATAAAATTCTCTAACTTGAACAACGTTACGATGAATTATCTGTTCATATAGAATAATTTCTAATGTCTGGTATTCCCATGATATAAACTACATACACATACATTATCAGTGTATATAAAGTGCGAATCCAGTTAGTTCATTTTTACTGTTATATGCGGGTATGTCTATTGTAGAATAAAGGATCATGGGAAAACTGTATTTGTTTACGTTTTGAAAATATCAAGTTAAAGGATTTTAAGTTAAGTTTTAACATATTTTCATTGTGATATGTCTTTATAATATACAAACATAGCATTAAAGTTCAAATAAGTGTTATAAAAGCATCATAATATAGCATATCGATTATTGAAAGCGATCCATTTTAACTATAGATGCGATGAATTATCACTGTTAGTGCAGTCATTATTAATGTAGAATTTTCAAAGATGCGAGGAATTTTTATTGTAGAATTATGTGGTAAATGCACTTGCAACAAATGAAAAAAAACTTAGTTTATGACTTTAGGATTTATGATACATGTATTTTCAAATTGAAATACAAACTCCTCATTCATTCTTCATCAAATATATAGCTTCTCAAACTTGTTACAAAAGCGATTCTCAAAATGTCATATTGTATTCTTCAGATTACGTTTCTCCTTGATTTTAAGGGCAGAATCAATTTGCGCCAATTGCAGTTTTGAAAAGGTATTAATTGCGCCATTCTCTTTTATTCAAATGGTATTAATTGCGCCAATAAATGAAATGAAATTGCGTTGTGGCGCAAATGAGTTACTTTTTGGCGCAAAAAGATATCGCCCGATATTTTAAAAAATGTCACACTATATCTGCATCTTATAAGATGACATAATATTTGATGGTCAAAGCGTATTATACAGTTATTTGATATGTGTATCTATGCAATAGAACAAAATATAATTTCCCGAGGTATAAATTTCCTACAGAGAGAAATATATTTTGATCTATTGCACCGTTACACACACATTCAATAACTTTTTTATTACCAAATACATACTGAGTCAGTTCTTAAAAGACCCAATTTGATGGGACAACATGAATACCTTTCAACTAATCAGATTTCAGAATAGGAAGTCATAACAGGTCTGCTCGGTGCTATAGACTGCACACAATTGCAATAGAACAATACTTACCAGGGCAATAAACCATGGGACATAAAATGGCAGAAAAATAGCAAATAATATAGAAATATTAATATAACAGTGAAATACTATTTATAAGGTAATAAATAAGTATATTATTAATGTCTTTGTATAGTCCCAACCTTGTTTTTTAATATTTTTGCCAGAAAATAATCTGTTTTTTTTTCCCATGAAGTACCATTAAAGAATTGCCCCTATCTACTCTTCTTTTCATAATTCAATTATGACCAATTATACATAGTTTAAAATTCCATCTTTAGAAATATTATAAAATCAGAGTTTTTGAAAGAAAAAAAGATGCCAATGTTATGAACAATCTAGAGATAATTATTTCCCGCCAAATTTCAATAGCCTTTCTATAAAACTAGTATAATATTGATTGGGGATTCAATGATGATCCAATAAAAACCAAAAAATATAGGGGTCAATAAGCTTGTTTTCGAGATGTAAGCCATCGGAATTTTGGCGGGAAAATGTTCTCTCTTGATTTTTCTTAGATTTATCATTGACCAATTAAAGTTCTCAAAAATAAATAAAATTTTATAAAACAAAACTTTGACAAACGGCTTATAATCATACATATGAAAGATTATGAAAAGACAAATAGGGGTTCACGGGCAAAAGTTTTTAAGGCATTCAAATGGATAAAACCAGAGAATTTCGAAAATCTGACAAAAATTCCAAAACATGACAAGCAAACATCCTTAAAGTCATAAAAGTCTTTCTAAAGTTTGTATTTTGTAACAAAGTAGCGAACATCCTTGTCCAACCTTTACTGGTCAAATTAAGTGCAATTAAGATGTCACAGGATCATTTGGCCACATGGTTTTATTCTATTTGGGCTGATAAGTGACTAGTATAAGCTTTCCAATATTTTATTCACACTGAAAATACATTAATAAATGAATTACAATTATGTAATTAAAAGTTTCCTTATAATTTGGACCGTGAATTTGACAGGCAAAACATGCAATAAAAGGCCTTTAAAAGTGAAAATGTGCTTACCTGAAAATAGGGAAAAAGTTATAGATCCCGCAGCTCTAATGTGCTGAGTAAGTGTGAATACCCGTATTTTTACGGGTAGACAGTATATATAGTACAGACAATTTGTGGCGGGATTACATGCATTAAATTATCGTGCAGAAAGTATAGTGAAAGTCTATTGTCATAGTCTGTCAATGAATGAATGAATGAATGAATGAATGAATGCGTAAATGATAGTAAATCATAGTAAATCGAAATCAGTATAGTATTTCTCTTTCTTTATTCAGCTGATAATTTGTTACGGTGACATAAAGTTTGTATTTTGTAACAAAGTAGCGAACATCCTTGTCCAACCTTTACTGGTCAAATTAAGTGCACTTCAACTAATCGCAGAAGGGGTACTCCGTATTGGAGGAAGTTACACAGAAAAAGATTGAGGTAGTTGGACATACCGAGTACATGAAATCTCGTGGTTTATTTCACACTGGTAACTTTGTTGTTTATTTTGCATTGTTTGTAAACAATTTGCAATTTGCTTTTGTGTTGATTGATATAAGAAATTTCACAATTATTATGCTTTTGCTATACAATGAGCTTCAAACAAAAATCGACACACTTCTACCAACTAGACAACCACATACTAGAACAGGTACAAACTAATCCTTACCTAGGTCTTAACATATCTGATGACCTAAAATGGACCAGCCACATAGGGAAAACAACAAGCAAGGCAAGCTGTACACTAGGGTTCCTGAGAAGAAACTTACGCCAGTGCCCCCAAGAGTGCAAAAAACTTGCCTACTTAGCCATGGTAAGATCCGTACTAGAATACGGTGCTGTCATCTGGGACCCATTCACCATCAGGGAAATAGAAAAAATAGAAAGTATACAGAAAAGAGGAGCACGTTTCATTCTGCACGACTATAAATCCAGAGACACCGGATGCGTCACAAATATGCTTTCTAAGCTAAAACTACCACCTCTCCAAGAGCGAAGGAAACATCAGAGGCTGACTATGTTCTACAAAGTGGTTGAGGGATTGGTGCCGGCTATTGATCCAACAGATTATCTACAAAAGACAAGAAATAAACGCCAAGTCAAAGCAAAAAACTTTAGTGACTTCCAATATTCAAACATAGTGGAAAGACAAGAAACCAGAAATAGCAGATCGTATAAATTAATAGACTGCAAAACAGACATTCGAAAGAACTCTTTTTTTCCAAAAACAATAGTTGAGTGGAACCATCTGGACGAGGTAACTGCATGTCAAAAGACAGTTGAGGGTTTCACGGCTGCCCTCCAACGGTTGGACTAACCAACCCGCTCTCCTTCCAGTGCGCATATATCCGAGATCGGATCCTGCACTGTGTAACATACAGATACAGATACAGATACAAAATGCATGACTCTGGTTGTGAGCTATTTTCATAAACAATGCAACGTTAGTCGACAGTACGTCAGTAGTCCGAGATTACTTTGTCTGTTTGTCTCTGACGTCCAACGGCTGTATATTGCCAGACAATTCTAAGTACCATGTTCCCAAGCCCCAGCCTGACTGGTAAAACAAACGTTGGATGTCAGAGTAATCTCGGACTAGAGTCCTAGTGTCCCAACAGCCCCAGTCTGACTGGTATTGGTAAGACAGCGGTTGCACGGGGGGGGTCTCAACATGGGATTTTGGGTACAGGTGTGCAGCTGGGATTTTAAAAACACCCCCATTCATATATTGAATAATTGTGAAATCCCTACCTATACATATATTTCACAGCGAAATCATAACCCATTCATATATTTATGACCCATTGATATATCACAATCGGTCAATTACTACCTATTGATATATTTCCTCGGTAAAATTGCACCCCATTGATATATTTGACGGATCAAAAAAGGGACCCATTTCAGCGGCACATATGTATATACCTTTATATAGGAAGAGACCCCCCCCCCCCCGCCGTGGTATATACATATGTGCCGCTGGAATGGGTCCCTTTTTTGATCCGTCAAATATATCAATGGGGTGCAATTTTACCGAGGAAATATATCAATAGGTAGTAATTGACCGATTGTGATATATCATGGGTACTATTTGAGCTGATAAATATATGAATGGGTTATGATTTCGCTGTGAAATATATGTATAGGTAGGGATTTCACAATTATTCAATATATGAATGGGGGGTGTTTTAAAAATCCCAGCTGCACACCTGTACCCAAAATACCATGTTGAGACCCCCCCGTGGATAATTTCAGAGTGGGACTGGGATAGTCCAAATAATTATGATGTCTTAAAAGGCTATTATAATTTTTTTTCTTTGACGCCTTATTTCGACGTTAGTCGTCAAGTCGAAGTAAGGCGTCAAAGAAAATTATAATAGCCTTTCAAGACGTCATAATTATTTGGACTAGAACTGGGACTGTCTATAAATAAAATACCAACTCAGTATCGTCTCGTATTGCGTTTTCGACCATCTGATGTTTTCGACCTAAATCTACTTTCACTTCCCGTATGCTGCGCATGCCCGCATGACATCATATTCGGCTGCTATACTTAGTAACAATAGCAAACGATACCACGTGTGGTGAAGATTTTTCAAATAAAGTTATTATATTAAGTATTTACGTTTTTTTATTTGATATCACATTTTTGTACCCTTTTCACTAATACTAGTTTTACCTTCCAAAAGAATCGGTATAAAATAAACAAATTTTATAAAAATATGGCAGAGGTCTTATTGCATGCAAAGTTAACTTCAAGGTCATTAAGTCACATGAGTGTCAGGTAGTTAGTTGTAATACTTAAAGTTAATTTGAATACGGAAAAATGCATGCTCCTTACAGCTTTTTACAGAAAAAATAAAATATCAGTTAAATTTTATTTACAGAAAAAACAGTGTCAGTGGAAATTACAGACAATACTCACCAACCCCACTTCACAATGGATTAACCAAAGTAATTAACAGAAACATGAATGTATACCAGACCATACAAGGCTTCAAAAGTGCCTCATTCTGAAATGTGTACAACTTGTTAAAAAAAGACATCAAAATAATATTTTATATCTTATAGTTGTATATTTAACCATTTAATTCTTTAAGTCATAAGTTTGATCGCCTCTAGTACTTTGATATAAACTTTGGTATCAAATTTATAACCAATTCCGGATTTGTATGACATGTTGTTTCCGACTTTTGACCCGTTTTTTTTAGATAGGTCGAAAACACAAGACGCTTGTTTTTGTCAACAAAGGTGCCATCGATCTAATGAACTCAAATAAAAAAATAAATTCAAGATCGAAATATATTTCCGATACAATTATTTTATGCACAAGTATACTAGCGACTCTCAAAATATTAGGTATGTCTATGTTCAAACATATAACAGGGAAATTCGGAAAAATATGTTAGTAGGTCGAAAATACATTACACGAGTATATAAAATAAGACTTTTGACAAAATAAATGATGTCAAAAAGTTTGATTTAAGTGACCATCATTTGTGGATTTTAAGCATGAATAATTCGTGATTGACACTTTCATTTTTGACTTTCCAGATCCATGAATTCTTTTTTTCCATTTTCGGGACCTCAGCATTTCGCGATTTTAAGCCCGGGATTTCGAGATCTGGTGTTTTCAAGCACAGGATTTCGGAATCAGTACCCCTCCTACCCCCTCTCATTATTCAGTCAGGTATATAACTCTATAAAGTAATGGTACCCAAATAGACAAATTTTGAGTTCGTTGCATTTCCGTCAAAAACTTTGTTCACATGTGCGTTTAGGGGCGTTGTCACTTCCATTCCAATGTTGAGCGAGTGGTTGGAAAAATATAAAGTTATATTGCACGAATTATGCAGCAAATTAAATTCTCATAATTGACATTCAGCACTTGGGATATTGTGATTAAGTACCTATTGAACAAACTTTATTTATAATTTATCCTTTACAATGACAATCACTAAGACGCTTGATGAACGTTAATGGTGCAGGGATACAGGCGATCCCCTCTATCTAGTTCATAGTATTTATCTACAGATAAAGTGTTTACTGAAAAAGTAAAATGTACGAAAACGTCACCATATGACGTCGTCAAAACTTTAAATTAGCAAATAAAATATGTTCGCTGCATTCATTTCTTAAAAAATGAAGAGTTAGCATGGATTAATTTCCAAATATTCAAAATATTGGAAGAAATTAAACAAAAGCTCTGTTATTCCACTTTCGACTATGCGATTTTAAGCATGAATGCAATTTAGGTACTCCTAATTACAGAATCATTGATCGTTTGGAGGTCAGTTCAGACCAATTTTTCTATGATGCAATATGGATTCAAAATTAAATTGGTGAAACCACATAGTAAATAATGATACATCTACAGAATAAGCACATTTATAATGAAAAGTTTTGTCTGGAGAATTAATAAACGTTTGTTAATTATATATGTATATATATAAAAAACTGTCAAAATAGGTATCCTCACTGTACCCTCACGTTAGGGTTATTACAGAAAATATCTGGCATGCATCATGTGTATTATTACTGAGATTTTTCATTAGTTGTCTTCTCTTTATTCCTTAAATTTTCTAAATCTGTACATGGTGTACTAAAATATGTTTGTTATTTGTTAAACAGATCATAAATAAGTTGATACATTTTCTGTCAACCATTGTAATTCATAGAGACAAATCTTTTGAGGGATAAACTTAGCTGTGATAACAAGGCTTCTACAGTTAAACATGTTATATAAACATGATAAAGAGGCAAGTAACTTGTTATATTTTTTTATTTTGTTTTTTAGAAATGGACTGATTTACAAAGTTTACAAGAGTAAGGTGGTCACAGACAGGAATCATGGTCTACTCTTGTTTTATCGGCCATCTTCCTTCCCAGGTAACCAAGGTAAGTAATTGTAGCAAGGTACAAGATATTTCATTATTTATTATTTTCTGCTGTTCAAACTATTCATGCTATTTGGGTTTCAAGGATGCTGTAACAAGTAAAAGATTAATTAAAGTCTAATTAACACTGGCTTCATGATGAAAAAAAATGATTGAAAAAATTAATATATATAGATTTACAGAAAAGCTCATGAAAGTTTGAATCAGTTTCTCATGTTCCTTATCTTTTCACTTAATTTTGTGATCTGAATTACGCTTTAAAAAGTTCTAAAATGTGACTTACATGTACAATACTGATATCCTCCAGTAGTACATTAGCTTGATGGTATGGTAGGCATGGTAGCATGTCATAATGTGTGACTTAAGTAAGCAAGGTCACAAGTTTGAACTCCAACCTTGACATTCTGGAAAGGTCTTACTAATGACTTTAAAATTGTTATTTGCTGGCTGTTTCTCTGCTAATCAAACAGCATGATAGAAAGAATGAAGATTTCTCACTACCAATGTCATGAATGTACCATGTATAAAGCCTATTGAGCATGAAGTGTTCTAACATTGACCTATAAGAGTGGGGATATACTTAATATCTATGCTTTGTGTGACTGCTTCAATTTTTGGTTAATCATCAAAATGGGCTAAATTTTGTCTAACATGGATGCACTGATTTATAAATATCCTGGTCATAGTTTAATTGAGTCTTATATATATATTATATGTGTATGTATTTATTTACAGGAAGAGCTGTACAACTTGTTTGTTGGATGTGGAGATATACAAGATCTATTTCTATGTGAGGACAGCAATAAATCATCCTATAACTATGGGTATGTTAATTGACCAATGGTCATCCTATACCTCTGAGTATGCTAACTGACCAATGGTCCTCCTATAGCTATGGGAATGTTAATTGACCAAGGTCATACAACTCTGGGTATGTTAATTGACCAATGGTCCTACAACTCTGGGTATGTTAATTCACCAATGGTCCTCCTATAACTCTGGGTATGTTAATTAACCAATGGTCATCCTATAAATATGGGTATGTTAATTATATATATATATAATTGATGATTGACCAATGGTCTCTAGGTCTAAATTAATATAGTGTTTGTTTCGCCAATCCAGACCCTACTAAGCCAAGTGTGGGTAGGTAGGTAGGGAAATAATTTTATTTTATCTCAAAGGCTGGAATAATATGGTTTGCTCTTGCAAGCCTGAAAATCAGAACTGAATAAAATAATATTTGACTTAGCTTTGACAATAAAGTTTTATGAGTTGCACTGTTCTTGCAAGGTCGGTGGGGATTGGAGAAACAATCAATATTTAATTTTAACTTGGTACATATAGACATATGCACACATGTCAAATGCATGCATACAGCATGTAGAAGTAGAAAATTGAGAATTGAAACAGGGGAATGTGTCAAAGAAACGACAACCTGGCAATACAACAGAAAACAGTTGAAGCCCACCAATGCCTTTTATCAACACAGAATAAAAAAATTCTTGTACTCAGTGGCATGCCTCAGCTGATCCGGAAACACTGTGTACTAGTTTAGTGATAATGTACGTCATATTAATCTAAAATATACGAATGAACTTAAATTCAAAATCATACAAGACAGTTAGACTAACAAAGGCCAGAGGCTCCTGACTTAAGATTTTATATCATGGGGTAAATACATGCAGAAAGTTTTTGGTGTATGCATTTTAAAAGTATGTAATTACAATGAATGTAAAGTCAACTTTTGTATATACTTTTTTACAGCTTTGTGAGGTATATGACTAGTGAACAAGCTCTCAAGGCTGTTCAAGAATTAAACAAATGGCCTATACATGGGACTCATATGATTGTTGACATAGCCAAGGATACAGCTCAAAGAATAAGAGAAGGTATTTGGGTCACAAAGTGTTAGTCCAGGTCTATTCAATGCATTAAACAATAATGATATACAGTATATTACATTTTTTGGTTTTATTCGCTTAAAAGTATTTACTTTTAATGAAAGGAAAATTCTCTGAATATGCCAAAAAATCTTTTTTTAGATGTTTTATTCATTATATACATATAATATGACTTCCAAAATGGTTGTATTTTTCAAGTAACAATGATTAGTTCTTGTCAATGTAATGTACAGCTGAAACAGACACCGATGGGGGTATAACATTTTCACATGAGGAAAAATAGGCTTTCAGTCAACTTATACCTGTGCTCTTGTCATAATTTGTGTTTAACTACTACATAAACATGGTCAGATTTATCCTAAGAGATATGCAAATAAATTATTTAGGCATTTTAATTTCTATAGTTCTTTCAGAAACATATTCATCAGTCTTTTCTTTTTAATTTATAGAGAAGAAACTGAACACTGATAGAATGGTGAAGTGTACTGGTCCCCGCCCCCCTCCTGTTTGTCACAACATGCACAAGGAGATGGATTCTAATACCCTAGTACAAGATATCATGTATCTCAGTCGTCTCAAAGAAACCTGTGCAAGTCTCAATTATAAAGTAAACAGTGGTCTTCTAGGAGGTAATGTATGACAAATTAAAGGTTTACCAACAGCATGCTAAACTGGGTTTTCTGTTTTTTTTCTGGCACTTTTGAGATTGTTTGACCTACCCACCTTATGTGTCTGTCAACCAACTTATCAAGGACCATAACCCCTGTACGGCAAACATGAAAGTCTGAATATCAAACTTGACCTTCATTTTGTCGTCAGTAACAACATATTAAAATTTGAAATGCATTGGTAGAATATTTTCATCAGTTATCATGGTGCATCAGTGCATGGAAACAACATAACAAATTATTTTCCACTTTATTTACAAATAATTTTATGGTGGATGCAACATGTCTTCTGATTTGCAGAAAGTTTTTTGTCTGTCAGCTCAAAGACATAATTTGGTCATACAACTTTCACACTGCTGGCTTTCTTCATGATTTTCCTTAAATATGGAATTTGGAATTAAATTATAACATTTTGACTAATATTTTTTTAAGAATAATTGAAACAATCTTGTCAAGGTGGTGCACATAATCTATATAATTTGTTCATAGACAGAAAAAAAATATTAGTAATTTCTTAACCAAAATGCAATACTCTCTTTTCTGAAGAATTTCAATAACTGGATTTTTCCTTTAAAAAAAACTAGTTAAAAATGAGAAACTCCTTTTGAATTATTCTTGTAGCTTTTTGTAAGTGAAATATTGCATTGATTAGATGTAATACTATAAATGGGCATTTCATGTATGAAGTTAACATGTTTAATCAGAAATAAGTCTTTATAGATGAAAATACAAAATCATTGAATGTGGACAAACTATTAGACAAAATGGCAGCACAACCACTAGAGAGAATAAAAACAGCCCGAGGAGAATTCAATGAAGATTTAACTCCAGAGAAAATATGTGAGAAATTATCAGAAAGGTATGACAAACCACCAATTCTTTAGGCATATGTAATGTGGCAAACAATTAAACATGAATAGACTTTTAATATAAAAAAGAAGATGTGGTATGATTGCCAATGAGACAACTATCCAACAATACATATATCTTTATACTGTTAATTTAGTTTTATTTTTTGGATACCATTTTCATGATTTTTGTGGAATTCCTTGGTACAGGGTTGGCCACAAATTTGAATGTTCAATGAATAACATCTATTCTATAGAATTATATATATGCAGACTTCTACAAAACCAAATAATTAAATATTTTCAATAATGCTGTATTTTCTCCAGCTATTTAGTTTGTACCCATGAAAATTAAATACATTCACAGTAATAGTACTAGTATATCTAAGTTTAACCTGCAAAGAAAACTCTCTTTATGGACAAGACCACAATTGCATGAAGCTTTCAAAGAATCATCTGTTCGATCCTTATATCAAATTCCTTTATAAACCTGATCTGAAATATCTTGTATGAGGACCATTAGTTGAAAAAACAACATGAACAAAGAAGATTGAATACATGTTTTGTTGAATTATTTCATGTATTTTGAGGAAATGATTTTGCATATCTAGAGAAATGTTAACAATATTAGAATAAGGGTAAAAAATTAAAAAAAAACAGACAAACAGCAGAAAAGATAATATGAGGAAAAACATCAGATTCAGATAGCTTTAATATTTATATGTAAAAAAAAAATCATTGTAGTTGAATTGTGACTACATTAAGAAAAACATCAATTAGGGGAACAAAATAAGCATGTTATATTGTATACATTTCATTTTATTTTTGATGATAGGTCCAGACTTTAAAATAATATATCTCTTCCACAGTGATAGAAAGAGGAGCACTGTAGATATGAGTAAGACAGCCAGTTTTATCAAGGCATTACAGACTGTGGTTGGAACAGTTCATTCATTCCTTCAGGAGGTCACAATGGAACCAAAAGTACAAGTAGATCTAATGAAAAACACGGGAGAATGTCTGCAGTCAGGCAATCATCAGTTGGAACCAGGAACCAGTGCCAGTACTGCTAGTGTCAAAACTATTCAAAGTGTAGATTTAAACATCGATCAAAAGGATTTGAACTTAAGGAGATTAATACAAACAGTACCAGTCTTACAAAACAGTGGAGATGTGAGAGGTGACTGTGTTCCTGCTTCCCTGTCTCAGTCTGTCTTACAACGTGGTAATAGTGAAGAAGTTGAGGATACCAGTAATTCTGATTCAGATTATGAAGGACCTTCTAGAGATTCAGGAATTGAATCAGATGCATTAACAGCAAGGAAACATCAGGCATCAGAAGGGGCTTCTAGTTCAGATGGTTCTGATGGACAAACTCATTGTATTACACGAACATCTAATGAAGAGACAAGCACCACCGGTACAAGTGAGATGGTATTATCAGGTTTTGTAAGACAATCTCATTATATAACACAGCCGACAAACACAACAGGCCAAAGTCAGATTGTACCATCACAAGGGACTGCTGGTTTAGATTGTTTTGACAGAGAATCTCATTGCATTCCACAGGAAACTAACACAACAGATACATGTGAGAAGATTGATGATTGTTCTATCATAGAGTCATTCTTACAGAATGGTAAGGTTAACAGATACTGTAAGTTCACAAATTATTGACATGTTTTTATTAATGCACAAAATGCAATTTATTTACAATAATTTGACTTCACATTTAAAAGACATTAACATGATTAATGTAAATTAAACAAGATTTTTCTTAATATCACAAAAAAATAAAATCGCATTCTAGTCATGCAAGTCTAAACTAAAATGACAAAATCGCATTCTAGTCATGCAAGTCTAAAATGATAAAATCGCAATAACAAATATATAATTTCTAAATTTACAATATACAAGATGCATAATTAAGGCTTTTTTTCATTTTAGCAAAAAGCTAATATTTTGTCTAGAGATATAAAATGTATATATGAACATCTACTTAATGTTTGAAGTTACCCATATTTATAAAGCTTTGTATGCAACAGATTTTCGAGTCGTAAAGGCATACAGACATTTGTAATTTCATAAACAAAAAGTAAAGTTATCAGTCTGTAATAACCAACTGTATATGATTTATCACTTTCATTTCTTAAAGTAGTCATGCAGATAACAGAAATAAGAAGATGTCAATGAGACAAATCTTCATCCAAGTCACAATGTGTAAAAAATAAACAATTGTAGCTCAAAGTACAGCTTTCATGTTTGCTGTTAATCTCTAATATGCTTCTGATTCAGAGTACGGAATGAAAGCCAAAATAAAAAAAAATAAATAATAAAACACAAAAGACACCAGAAATCACATTTTGTTAAATGTTTCAAATATTGAATGTCTTTAATGTTGTGATAGCGTATCCCCAGCTTTAATCTGCTTATGTTATTTTCATAGCTTTGAAAATTGGAAAGAACCATGAACAAAATGGCCAGACAGTTGATGTACATGAAGTAATGAAAAGCAAAGAAGGGAACAGGAAGGAATTTCTAAGTCCTGTTTCTGTAGGCAGAGGGATTGGCAGAGGTAATATTAAAATGTTAAAAACAAATAAGACTTTTTCAGTGTTTTCTATTTAGTATAGTTATTGTTTTAGCAAAATAAATTAAACATATCAGATTTAATTGGAAATTTGAATAGAAACTTTCAAATATATCCATATATGTGTAGAATTAAGTAAGTTATATTGTTTTCAATTTTTCAATGGTAAATGAAAGGAGTGGAGAACATAGGATTCATGGATTCATCTCCTATTGCACGATTTAGGTTTTAGACTGGTTTCAATTCTCATTTAATTTAGACTTCAATACTAACATGACTAAAAGCCTAATTTAAAAAAAAACATTAAATGAATATAAGAAAATGAAATAGGTCATTCATACTTCAGTTGATATTTAAGGTTCATAGGATGAAATAATGTATAAGTATTGCTATAAAATATTTACATGTATCATACCAAGCTTATATTTCATGATGACTTAAATTATAATGTTTAATTTTGTTCCCTCATCAACATATTGGAGGGGGGCATAGAAATACCAGGCGTCCTTCCATCTTTCTGTCAGTCAGGTCTTGTGAACTCTCTCAAGGTTAATAAAACTTATATCATAGCTACATAATGTAGGTTTATTTTGATTGTCTTGGACACTTGGCAATGTAAGTGCTCTTATTTGTACAATTCTTTCCACATTTTTATAAAACTTATATTATAGGTTTATAGGTTCGTATCAGCAATGTCTCCAATAATTTCATAAGCAAAATTTAATGTAGATGAAATATTTTTAAAAAGAGTTCTGCCCCTTAGAAATATTAATGATATCTGAAATTGCATTGTATTTGCTCTAATCTAAATCCTTCATTTCTGTAAGATATTTAAAAAAAAATGAACATCCTGTGAAAAGGTTACAGACAAGGTTTCAACTTGAATCTTGTTTTTCTATTTTCAGGTGTTTTTGGAATTTATAAAAAATGAAAGAGTACAACTTATTAAAGGACAAAAGACAATTGAACTGATCAGAAGATGGTTTGAAGAACAGAAAGAAAACAGTCAGCACAAATAAAGATTTACAGAATGATGATCATGAAGATCAGCAATACAAGACAGAAATTTGATGTCCATTTTACATTTTTATATTTTTTATAAGACCTATTTTTAAATATAGAAATGGTATAGACGTGATTTCTGAAAGTGAGAATTATTGTATTCCTGATTCAATTTAATTTTCTGTTTAGGAATATGCCACGGAAAATTTAGTAATATCTTTTTCATTGCAATGGAACATCACTAATATGCTTCATGGTTATCATCTCTCCTTCACCTCTATCAAGAATAACCCACCAGGAGGACGAGACCAAATCATATTTGATATCTTTAAAGCGTGTTATCAATCATTTTCCCATCTTTCTCTCGACACATTTTCTGACACAAAGAGTTATCTGATGATTAGAACATAAGATTTTGACTTGAATGCAGGGTTAATTTAATTTTCACTGTGACTGCAGTTACTATTTTGATTATTATGTCCCTTGACTTGATGGAAACAGTCTTGATTGATTTCTCAATTACAAGTTGTCTGGAATCTACTTTACTAATTTGATACAGACAATATTTTACTTCCCTGTTTGAATTTCACTTTTGCCATATTATTCGTATTATTCCTGAGCTATGTGTCCTTCTGTTCCTCATAATTGTTCAATTACTTTCAAGGCCAAACAGAAGCATTCTTTGAATGATAATCTTTTTATTTTGCAACAGTACTAGCATGACTAGTGCTAAGGGTTTTTGATTTTAACTTTACAACAACTATCACTCTAGAGTTATCCCTCTTTAATCATATTACATGGAAAGATATGGTAAATTAGATTTGCTTTAAGTTTAGGATTATAATACTTCTAAACATGACTACCTTCCAAGAGTTTGAATTTCACTATTGTCACAAATTACAATTCAAGAGTTATGCCCTCAGACTAGTCTAATAAAAATCCCAAATTATGTTAATGCGATGGGGTTCATTGTACTTGCTATGATAATAAACAATTTGTAATATGTGCTTCCTTAAGAAAACATGTGTATATGTACTTATGTAACTTGAGCACTAATTAATTAAAAATTATAGCAATAACACGAATGTGTTAACCATGGTTTCTATCAACATATAAAGGGAAAAACAATTTCTTATTCTGATGTCTTCAATAATAGATTTTTGCAAATGTTTCAGAAGAAATCTATGTCTATTGTTGTGAATGCTTTGTCCATATGTTGTAAATAAAAAAAAAGAAGAATAAGTTGTGAACAAGATCTAGATGTTCAAATGACTAAAAAAGAGAATAATATTTTGAGTCTATTTAGGTTATACTAGAACACCCCCGTGAAATCACGGGTCCGTGATTGAATTAAAGTATATAACCATGCGTAAGTCTTATTGTAGTATTGGTATTTTCATCAGATAAAGTCATGCCGATTATAAGATGCAGTTTTCTCTGCTTTCAAAATCTTTCTGCTTGAACCTGTCGACCTGGAACTTATCAATTAATATTGGTAATATTAATTATTTGGAAATCAAAAGGTCCTTGAATGGAGTATTTTTTAATCAACAGCATTGTCCTACATAAGTTATAAAATTAATACAGTTGAACTCTTTGATTCGCTGTTTTACGTCATGCCCGCTAACATATTGAAAACTACGCCTTACAGATTTTTAGTATTCGTATGGTCATCTTAGAAAGTCTTACTAATTAAATTACTACAATAGGGAACAAATTGACAATGATTGAATTTAGTAGTGTCAAGCCTGTGATTATGACCCATCCTAAATATTACTTTTGGTGGTGCGCCTGTCAGATGCGGAACGTACAGATATTATAAGGTAAAAGGTAACAGGTGAATATATATTATAATATTGGTATCGGTATCGGATTCGACCCGGAATTTGATAATTATTGGCAATATTAATTGTGTGGAAAACAAAAGGGTCTGGAGTAGTGTAATTTTTAATCAACACTATTGTCCGATATTAGTTATATATAAAGTTGAATTCTTGGATTTGTCGTTTTTACGTGATGACGGCTGACAAATTGGACCTCGTAATTTTAGTATTATAGATAACACATTATGAATGTTAATCATACAGTAAGAAGGTCATACACCTATTTCTTTAAATGTAAAAGAGGGAGTATTTATACTTTATTTGTTGACACCCTCTACATTTTCAATTATGATAATGACATTGGAGATACAATACATGTTGCATTTGACCTTTTTTTGCAAGTGTGGCATTTTACCTTTTAAACATCTGTAGAATACATAGACATTTACTATTGATATCAGTTTACCATGATAATAATCTAACATTGTAATAAATGTTTTAGACTTTTAAAAAATGACAAATTATCTTATTTTATTAAGATATCTTACCATGCCATACTTCTTTTTTTAAATTATTTATCAATGCTATTGCATTTTGTTTTAGCAATGTTCTTGTTGCTTTTGCAACATTTTCTCTTCATTTTATTGTATCTACCATCATTATAATTAAGAGCGAATTGTTGCTTAGTCATCTCTTTACAAATCAATAGCAGCATATTAGTGTCTTTTTGTTTTGCAATGCTTGACAACTGGCTTTTCTTTTCTTATCCTCTTATTGGGGAAATGGCATTTTCTTTGATACAAAAGTATATATTGTATCAACTGAATTTTTACATAATTTTGTTTAACAGTTGAGTCCTAAATGCAATATGTCCAAATGAACAAGATCACAACAGTTTCACAGCTATATGATAACAATACAGTTGTAATAAAAATATTACTATAGTGAAGTAATAAAAGAATCAATATATGATAACAATACTGTTGTAATAAAAATATTACTATATGATTACTATAGTGTAATAAAAGTATTACTACAAGATTACTATAGTGTAGTAATAAAAGTATTACTAAAAGATTACATGGTGCTGTAATAAAAGTATTACTAGTGTTGTAATAAAGGTATTACTTTATGATTTCAATGATTTTGTTAAAAAAAAAATGTTTTGTTTTTTTGAAATAGCCTTTTGAATTGTAATAAAGGGTATCTTTGGAACAAAAGTGAACATAATTACTTAAACTGCATCAATGATGAATACTTAGTGTGAGGTTGTTAAACTATACTGGGATGAGTTTTTAAGTTAGATTTTACAGAATGTAGATATCTATTGCATTGATTCCTTGTTTGCATTCCATGTCTGTTGTTTCATTATCATGGTGCTTGTTATTAAAATACATTTTATAACAAATTCCTATGAACAAAAGTTATCAGATAATGTTTATTTCATGATTTGACATTGTTAGTTTAGTTAAACATTTACATTTAAGATGGCTATATCATATCAAAGTTCCCTCTCATTGGAGATGTTAATGCACTGTGTTATGATACTTGAAGAATATGTGCAATTTCATAGGAAAGAATGAAAAGGTGAATAAGAGTTATATGTTCTATATTTTGTTATTTGCAAAGTAGTAGGTTCTTAAAATCATGTAGAATTTGTATCTTTATAAGACAATGTATTGATGTAAATAGAGTGATATAGTTAACCAGTTTCTTGCTGAACCCAACAAAGCATATTCTCACATTTAAGCATCCACAATTTGAAAAGAACATTGATCAGGTTAATTAAATTTATTTTTAATAATTCATATCTTAAATGTACAATATTGTTTTAATGTTTAGGGCAATATATTAATATCTGTCTGGTGAAGTTATATTTTTCAAACCATTTACCATGGAAGTGGTGTTGATAGCATTCTGCTGGATGACACATAAGGATCACTTTTATTGTTTTCTTTCACAATTTAATTCAGTTTGTTAATCCACAACTTATCAAAATTGTTCAACAGATTTCAATCAAACGTGCATAGATTCTTCTTCAGTAAATAAGTTGTGCACTTATATTTGGATAATGGACATTTTGTGATTTTTATAGTATCCTGTATCAAAACATGAACTCTTCTGTTTCTGCTTATATTATACTAGTCAACAGAAGAAACAATACAAATTAAATTTACCACTTATTCTATATTTTTCAATTGAATTTTCTGTATAAGTTTATTTGTGTATTCAACATCAAAACACATCTGTTTAGTCTTTTTTCAAAAGGAATTCCAAAAGCATACGACGATAATCTTGAATGTTACTTTTTCGTTCGTAATCTAGTTCACTGTGACTTAATGAAGCATTTATATTGTTTGATGACAATAATAGGGCTACTACATCAAGTTAATAATTTGCCATCTAAAAAATGGTTGAAAAACAGATAAAATTTGATGTCACTTTTACTCAAAAAATGAGAATCAACAAGCTGTTGTTATGGTCAGATCTGGGATGATGTACGCCAACATCGTAAAACATTTTCATGGGGCAGGAATACCAATATTAAGACTTGATGATTTGTCTTGGGCAATCCGGCTCAACAAATGAAAGACCCTGTAGCGGGTGACCCCATGTGACATCACAACGAACGTCAAAATTGTAGGATACATCTTTTACACTTCTTGCAATGTTTTTGAGGCAGAAGTTCGGTGGTATTGGGTAGAATATGTCACAACAGATGCACACAGTTAACTTGGAAGATTTGAGATCTAGGGATGACATTCAACAACACGGTTTCAACAACATTTTCCAACAAGATAACGCTAAATTTCAGGTGGAATGGACCTGTTTGGACTGTCTTGAGCCAAACCATTTTTGAGTTCTCCCGTGGACAGCATTGTCTCCGAATCTCTCTCCTATAGAACATTTATGGGATCAAATTGGCAGACATTTTCCATAAGAAAAATCCACTGGAAATGATACAAAGCTTGAATTATGCTCTCAAACAGAAGTTGATTAATGTCCCCCAATCCAACATGAAGACTTTGGTTAGATCTATGCCTCTTGTGAAGCTGTGGTAGCTGCAAGAGGTGGCCATACTGGCTATTACATTCTGTAAACTGAAATTCCTGATACTGACTTTGATCTGTCCATGTTCAGTCCAGGAGCTGTCTGGAACGTTATTTTATTTTACTTTGTCACATAGAACATTAAAATAACATTTTCTATCTATTTTTTAAAACCGTGAAATATTATTTTTGATCAAAGAGGTGTATTGTTTCTTTTGTTGACTAGTATATTTTGAGACAAATGGTGACACATGGGTTTCATCAACCATATTTTATCATTCAGATCAATGATTGAAATCTTTTTTTGCCTGTAAGAAACTGGTCCTAATTAGATAGGAGTGTTGTCGATACCTTAGATATCTGGTATCATTTTACTTGTTGGTTTTCAATGTTATTCTTTTTCCCTGTTTGACCAGTTGATTGTTTGGGGAGTAAGTTAAAGATAATGTGTCCAGTATTTTTAACTAATATGAATATTATTGAAGCTACTGATATATAGTTTGTCTTGAATGTAACTAAATATGTAAATGTAATCAAGTTTAGGATATATATACCAAGTATTGTAAGGCTGTACAACCAGGGTTGTTATTTGAAACATTAAAAGATAGACAGCCTAAAAATTTAAGGCGTAAATATTGGGATAAAAAAGACTGCTTGTGTTAGTGTCAGAAAGAATCATTTAGAAGACAGATTTCCTTTTGTCATTCAAATTTGTATGGCTATTTGAATTATTATAATGGACATTATTATTAGGATAGAAAACCAAGGAGAAATGTTCATGTTTTACAATCACATTTACAAGTTTTATTGTGAAAAGTGTTTTATCTTTACATTTTGTTTCGTTTATAGAAATGATCATGTTTAATGTGATGTACATTTTATTGATGTTTTGTATATTTTTGTGCTTTATTGCTTTCACTTTATCATATACATGTATATAGTTTATTGTTCACTTATCATATACATGTATATAGTTTATTGTTCACTTTATCATATACATGTATATAGTTTATTGTTCACTTTATCATATACATGTATATAGTTTATTGTTCACTTTATCATATACATGTATATAGTTTATTGTTCACTTTATCATATACATGTATATAGTTTATTGTTCACTTTATCATATACATGTATATAGTTTATTGTTATAGAGGGGTTATTTTGTGCTTTCATTGGACAATTGACTAATTTGGTTTGTAGGAGGATGTGAAATTTTATTGATTTTATGTTGGGGGGGGGATACTTGTAAAATGGTGCTTTTATTGTTTGCTTGACATTTTATTGTTATAGGAGTGATGTAAAATCAGTACCCAGTAACTTGATTATTTTTCTCCAGATATGATGTTCTGAGTTGTCTATAATTTCTTTTGTGGATTGTTAATAAATATGTATTTGTTTTGTTAAAATATGTGATTTTCTTGGCAAGCAAATGGCAGAAAAAGAAACAAAAACATTAGGTGCATTCACTATGTTATACAATATTGAAAGGATAAAGGTTATTTCTGAGGAAAGAAGGAGATTTGGAGTAATAATGAAAGACTTGCATCTAAAACAAATTATTATCACTAATATTTTAGATTTTGTTCTTACTCAGGTTTATTTTAAATTTTGCAATTTATTGTGCTTTTAAACTTTTATGGCTCATAACGTATTGGTCTCTTCTGAAATATTTTAACACTTTGGATAATGAGGTAGTTTTACTCAAAAATATATGAATACAAGGCAAATAATTCCTATTGTTCTTTGCCTAGGTTTAGAAAATTTACCCAGTTTATGTTTAAATTATTTGATCCAAAGCAAAGGTTAATAGGGTTTACTAGCAATATGTGTTATTTTACATATTATTAATATTGGATCATGTTTTACATTAGATCATTTATCAACTATTATTATAATGTTGAAATAATTTATGATGGCTATTAAAGGTTGGTTATTTTTATTAAAACTATGACTTTTTATTCCACCAAGGTGACAAGTCTATTTAGTTCTTATTCCTTTTCTTTATTTGCTTTGTTTCATATGCATGCATTCTATTTCAATTAGTTTAGTATTAGTAGTTATATTAGCAATATAGTTTAGAAGTTTTATTAGAGCATGTAGAACTAGTTTCGTGTAAAGCAAGGAGGACCTTACTTTCTTACAGAGTACTTGCTGGCCTGGATTTCATTGGCATGTAATACAGTAACAAATAGGCTTGACTTACCTTAGCCTTATAAAATAAAGTAAAACATACTGTTACAATTTTGCTTGTTCATGTTACAAGTTGATTTAAAAACAAATTAATTATTTCATTAACATGAGCAACACATGTAACAATGGAACAACTTTCTTAGTTTGCTCCAGTCCAAAAGTTGTAAAGCGCATAAAATAAAAATTTTAACAAACATATATAAAAAAAAAATTCATGAAAGTGTCCATAAATTAGCTCCTAACATATCTGTGTTGAGTTTTGTATTTCAATTATAAAACAGAAATAAATGTAAATGTATTATTGTCATTTTGTTTATTTTCTTTGGTTACATCTTCTGACATCAGACTCGGACTTCTCTTGAACTGAATTTTAATGTGCGTATTGTTATGCTTTTACTTTTCTACACTGGTTAGAGGTATAGGGGGAGGGTTGAGATCTCACAAACATGTTTAACCCCGCCGCATTTTTGCGCCTGTCCCAAGTCAGGAGCCTCTGGCCTTTGTTAGTCTTGTATTATTTAAATTTTAGTTTCTTGTGTACAATTTGGAAATTAGTATGGCGTTCATTATCACTGAACTAGTATATATTTGTTTAGGGGCCAGCTGAAGGACGCCTCCGGGTGCGGGAATTTCTCGCTACATTGAAGACCTGTTGGTGAACTTCTGCTGCTGTGTTTTTTTATTTTGGTCGGGTTGTTGTCTCTTTGACACATTCCCCATTTCCATTCTCAATTTTAAATTGTAAGATCAAGTATGAATTGTAAGCAAAATAAGGCAAACACAAGCTCTTATTGCATCTTCTCCTTTAGTTATAAAATACCAATACACAATTTGTATTGCAATATTAATTCTTTAGTTTATTTTTGTTTTCATTTTAATTCAGTTAGACAGTGTTGGGACTTCACTAATGAGTAAAACTATGTATATAATGCAATGTAATACTATTTACAGTAGTTTCTCTATATACACATATGTGCAAGCTCACCTTCATATTCCTTTACATTTAGTGTTTTACTGTAGTATATTAGGTTCAAGGAGATTTATTTTACAACGCATGTCATATTTTAAGACAATTAAAAAAACCTTTTACTAATTAACATTGAGATAAAATCATTTCACTTATTTTTAAGTTTTGAAAATTTGTTGATGGAAGATTGAAATTTAAACAAAATCCTTTTATTGCGCTTGTTTTATTATAATGGTGAAATCATTTTCCTTGTTTTTATATTTTCTATTATTCAAAACAAAACCAAATTTTCCGATTCAGGGATATATTTAATAAATTTATTATGTAGATTAGGATAATCCATTTAAGTAGTTGCAGATTTATTTCCAAATATAATATGTGGAGTTTTTTTTCATTAAAAACATTTATAGCTAATACATTATTCATTGATACCATTATAAATTGCAGTAGTCAGTTTATTTTTTGACTACACGATACTATTCAATCATTTTTGCAACTGTTAAAAATCAAAAAGCATTACAGCTGATTGTTCACATTTTGCACTTTGTATTAGTTTTTTTTACGGAAGACATTTGCTTTCTCATTTTACTAATTTTAGTTAGTTTGTCATACAGTTCTTGTTAAACATGTGTTCAGCCTCTGTTTTATCACCTTGTTGATTATGTTTATAATAAAATTTATCTAATATTGAAAGATATGCCTTTTCTTTTATCAGATTTGGAAAATCCAGTGCTTTGTTATTCATTTGTCTGATGAGTGCCAATGAAATGCAACACCTGAACATATTCTAAATTCCATAAAAATTCCAACAAAAAATATCTATCCTCTTTGGAATTTGACTAATGTTTTGCTGATTTTTTTCACTCCTAACGAAGGAGAAACTTAAAACATAAAATGGTCAGCTAAGAAAGATTTATAAATTAGTCAACACAGTCAATGTAATGAGTCCTTTCTTTAAAGAAAGTATTTCCCTAAATAAAAAAATTAAAATATGGTGGTACAATTGTGAAGGAAGTAGTCAACTCTCCACCAACCAGAACGTCAAAAAAAACAAGGTGTACCAGTTGTATAATTAGATGTTGATTGAATTAAAGGAATAATTAACTAAATAACTAAAATTTGAAGATTATTTTGGGTATCTCGACCCTACCTAATCCCAACGGTCTAAGGCAGTTTTAAAAGAAAGCAAACTTGTGTCGAGTTATCGGCAACCGTCTTATGTTTTTTTGTTATTCCGAGTCTCAGTTAACATATTCAACAATACATATCTTCACAAACATGTAATTAAACATTATTTGTGGGCGCTTAACTCTAGTATATTTTATGACTTGAGGAGACAGATATACTGTATGCGACAACAACTATCAATAAAGTACGCTCTACAAGCACATTAAGACGAGCGAAAATTGTCAACTTTTACTAACAGGTGTTATTGCCCTTACAATGATGATATTGTACCATTTCGATTTTGATTAATAAGGCAAAGTTGACCTTTTATGTATTAGACTAAATTTTTCGGTCTTAAGTAGTAAAAATTCTATTCATGGTGTTGTCTTGTATATGATTTTTCCAAATGTTTGGTTTTAGTGCGTCTGATGAATGTAAAACAAGAAAAGGGTGCCAGACGCACAAAATGTTTTTGTTTCACACTCATGATCGTTTTATCGGGACAAGAAGTCAAAATTGTGTATTTCATTCATTAAAATTGCATGGCAGGCATGACGAGTGGAATTCGACACATGTATTTTATTTCATCATTTCTCCAATAAATCGTAAATTTTGCAGTCGAAACATAATTTTCTGACAGCGAGTGACGTCTGCAAGCACAAAAATACTATTGAGTAATGAAATATTCCGTGAAAGGCAGCAATTGATATTCTACTATTTCTTGACCAAAATTTAACATCTTTTATTTTGTAATATCTATACATGCATATACAATATATATTCTGCATAAACCAAGTTTCGTAGGCAAAGATCATTAAATATATGATGGAATACCCAAATTAGAAGTATGTTCTTATATATAGCATTACTATAACATGTCAAGCTATGATTAATGTGTTTAAGATGATGTTACTGAGACGTCGAACAAATGAGCAATACTGTGATATAGGGGAATTGAACTGCAGGGTTAACATTTCGTTATCACGCAATGTATTTAAAGTTTCTTTTCGTCGTTTTCTTATACAAAGATACAGCATTGGCTGTAGTACATATTCACTGATATATTTTTAAGTAAAATCACAAAAATACTGAATTCAAAACGGAAAGTCCCTAATCAAATGACAAAATCAAATAATAAAACACATCGAACGAATAGACAACAACTGTCATATTCCTGACTTGGTACAGGCATTTTTAAATATGTAGCAAATGGCGGAATTGGCAATATACTGAATGCGAAACTAGTCGAGTGCACGAAGGACAAAATTGAAATTCTTAAATTATTTTTCACTGCGATGTATATGCTATGAATCATGAACTATAACCAGTATAATGTCGTATCGGTCGTTGAATGGTGCTTCAGTGCTAGGTAAAACGGTCGATTAAGGGGTCACCGATGAACATTACAAGTCTTTAAAAGTTGTTGTATTTTTTCATAGCTTAATTTTTGATAAAGATAAGGTTATGTCTGTCTGTTCGTCCTTATGTCACAAGCTGCGTATAGGTAAATATTTTTACAAATAGTAATTGAATGTGATCAATAACATTAAAGACATCGCATGTATACACGGTAAACAAATGACAATGATATAGCAATGCAACTTAATATGAGCGTTTGATTAATTTTGATTATGATACGTTTAATAGAACGTCATACTTTGATCAATCTATCCAATATAGAAATCTACAGAGTTAAGTAAACTGACAAAGAACAATTTACCACGCAATGTTATCAGTGTAGTTTCAAGCCGTCTGCTTAAGATAGACAACTTATCACAATATTATAGTATTGGGTTAATTTTACTCCTTGTTAGTCAAGAAGATTTCTATATTACTATATCATTCCATTGATTTTAATTTACGTTTCTCATCAACATTAGGATCCTTTTTAAATTCAATGAAATAAGAGCGTGTACTATAGTAAATGTTATGTAATATATCAAACAATCCGTAACTCAGTTACATCGAAGTTTGACAAATATTTGTTACATTGAATTTGAAAACTAGAATGTCAGAATTGATATATGACAAGATTTATTAACTAGATGCTGTGTATAAAATTTATCATACACCATTAGCACGAGTATTGATAAGATATTTGTCAATTATATGCTAAAATTAGGATAAATAGTATGAATACATTATTACATAGCACAGTTTAAAAAGTACAATTAAAAAACAACCGAAGGTAACAACAGAATGGAAAGTCCTTAAGAAATGGCAACATCAGAAGCTCAAACAGATCAAACGAATGGACAACTGTCATATGACTTGGTATAGGCGTTCCGGGATGTAGAAAATGATGAAGAAAACCTGATGTAACTTATAATTAATAACATGACGGATGCCACTAGAAGAAGTGGAACATTAGACAATTGATTCAAACTGATTGTTTTCAAGTTTAATGTCTTCACATTGTATTCTTGCACGTCCACTATGTGGCTTATATTGATATATTCCATCTTAGACTTAACATGCAAACATCCGTCTTTCTCACCAATTTATATCGATTACAGTGTTGAAAAAACGAAACGCGCGTCTGGCGTATAAAATTGTAATCCTGGTACTTTTGATAACTATTTACACCACTGGGTCGATGCCACTGCTGGTGGACGTTTCGTCCCCGAGGGTATCACCAGCCCAGTAGTCAGCACTTCGGTGTTGGCATGAATATCAATTATATGGTCATTTTTATTAATTTTCTGTATTCAAAACTTAGTATTTTTCGAAAAACTAAGGATTTTCTTACCCCAGGAGTAGATTACCTTAACCGTATTTGGCACAACTTTTTGAAATTTTTGGTCCTCAATGCTCTTCAACTTTGTATTTATTTGGCTTTTTAACTATTTCAGCGTCACTGATGAGTCTTATGTAGACGAAACGCGCGTCTGGCGTATAAAATTGTAATCCTGGTACTTTTGATAACTATTGAAATGGGTGTGTACTTTGAATTCAATCTAACATATTAAATATGTTTACTTTATGTATAACATTACTGTATTTGAAGAGTTGCCATTGTTAGAAGGATTGAATGGTCGCACATGTTATTTTACAAGAGACATGGATTAATTGTTGTTAATTACTCTTTCATTTAACTGCATTACCATTTGTTCAAGTGCCCGAACCACTCAAATTTATTACAAAAAAATACTTCCAATTCAAACTTTCTAAATTGATAAGGTAAGTAATTGTATTTATTGTTCAACTACTGTCATTATTTTTCAAAGACTAGTAATGTTTTTACTGAGGACTTAAACTATGTACCAAATACGACCTAACGTGGTTGATTGCTTGTTTGTGTTGCTATCTCATTGATGCATACATGTACCAAAAAATAGCCGTTTATTAAAGATATGATAATACAGCAGATACCTCAATAACGGACAAACTTAGATTTATACAGCTGTAAATTGTTCAACGATATTGCTTAGTCGACTTTTTTTGTTTCATTATTGTCGGCTTCCAATAAAGTTACCAATTAAATCCGATTAGTCAATGTATATTCCACCCACTACTCACGATATCGATATTAAAGTTAATAATTATGTGATAACACTCTAATGCTATCATACTTGTGGATTATAGAGCAACTCGTGAATTGCTTTTATATGGAATAATTCGAAATCAGTATGAATGATAGATAACTTTTGTATGTTACATACATAGAATATATATTTGATAAAGACAGAAAGGCATGGGAAAAGCACAACATTTAGTTTAAACAATATTTTATATTAAATAATTGCACAAAATACAATGATACAATATAGAAAAATAGGGATTCAAAATAAAAAAACTTATATAAACTCGTCTCCCTTAAAAAGCACAACATTTGAAACCTAAATGTCCAAATAACCCTAATGCATTATACTATTCATAAAACGATTCCTCAACCCTCTTCCCTCGAGCCTTGGCTACGAAAACGTTTCTACATGGTATTTATAAGCATCAGTTGTTATAAAGTAAGCACAATTATAAATGCTAATTGATTTAAGTTTCTTTTTGTGTAGAGAAATTGAAGACAACGACATGTTCAAAATTGATCATGTTTATACTGACTCGGTTTATCTATTTGGACTGAATCAACATTTTCTACTTTAAAACATGAATGCACAAAGGAGTTGAACCTTAGCTTGTTTATAATTTATAAATTTGTGAACTGACACTTTAAGAAATGTTTATTATAAATTATGAAAGTACTAAAGTACTCACTATCGAGTTGATGATAACCTCACCAGTAGCATTTTTTTTTATAATATAAAGCTTTCCAGAATTTACGTTCACTAGGAACGCGAAAAGCCGAATATTTGAAAGTCAATAAGGCATAAAAACTGTTGAAGTGCTTTATGACCACAATGATTTCAAAATGAAGATAAATCCATCTCAACGTTTTCTTTGGGAGTTAAAACGTTAGTATCTGGATATTTTATAAACGGCCTTTTTAAGAAATGTTTGTTTTAAAATATTTCAGTACCGATGTACCGACTACTAACATGAGTATACCCTCGTCTGATAGTACACACATGTACAGCGTATCAACACAGTGCTGTTAAAATTAAAACATACATATTCAAACTAGGGAAGCCTTGTTAAACAATTGCAATGAAAGATTATTTTATTATTTTTAATACATTACATATTTCACTTCACATTATAACACATTCGACTCCTAAGAAATCATAACTTCGATAAGCATATTAAATTATAATCCTGGTACCTTTGATAACTATTTTACACCACTGGGTCGATGCCACTGCTGGTGGACGTTTCGTCCCCGAGGGTATCACCAGCCCAGTAGTAAGCACTTCGGTGTTGACATGAATACCAATTATATGGTCATTTTTATAAAGTTCCTGTTTACAAAACTTTGAATTTTTCGAAAAACTAAGGATTTTCTTACCCCAGGAGTAGATTACCTTAGCCGTATTTGGCACAACTTTTTAGAATTTTGGGTCCTCAATGCTCTTCAACTTTGTACTTGTTTGGCTTTTCAACTGTTTTGATATGAGCGTCACTGATGAGTCTTATGTAGACGAAACGCGCGTCTGGCGTATTAAATTATAATCTTGGTACCTTTGATAACTATTTTACATCTTGACGAAAAACAGAAGAATCAAAGGTATACGTAATGAGTACTTGTCTTCCTTGTTTTATTTTTGTTTCTTGGCATCTGTCATGTTATCTGGAAATTTGACTTTTGTTTCCCATCAAATCAGTTAAAATAATTCTTGTTGGAATATATCGCAATGAATAACATTCCAATAACACTAGATCTGACCCGGTGGTAGTCAATCTTAGTTAAAAGTACTAATAGGTTTGATATTGAACCGTTTGTTGTTTCATGAGGAACGTATGAGAAGAATGTTTAGAAAGCAGAATGATTATGTATATATAAGTTTATAATGAAAGAATTTGTAACACCAGTGTATATCCATAGAATGATAAATTCAAACTGAATATCCTTCTTTAAACGCGGATTTGGTGTATCACTAGTCCAATCTAGGTGTTCATCCCGATCTAATTGTAAGCATGAGTAAATTATGGAGAACAATTCATTCATAAGTACGTATTATTACAACTTGTTTAAAGGCACCAGAAGTATATGTTTGAGTATTCAGTCAAACTAAAACCTCAATTAGTTGGTTTCTAACCCGAAAAATTGTTTTTTTTCTATTTCATAGCAAGTGCAATTTGCAGGACAGCAATCTCAGAATTCTCAATAGTACAGCCATTACTATTTATCGTTTTTCAAATCTAGTCTCTTCTCACTGATGACTCAATTGGTATTTTCGTGTAGTTATCGTAGACTGACCTAAACTCAGTCAAATGATAAAAAGAAGTTGATAAGTTACAGACTAATGAATCTTTTGGTACCTATCTAAATAAGAATAAATATACAAGACTTATGGTTATTTACACTTTGCCCACGTTTCGACATTTGATAGGACTAATGTTCCCATGAGAACAGATAAAAAGATCAAATTAAATATGAAGTTGAAGAACGGTTTTAACAAATACTGATTAAAATATATATTCCTGGAGTAAACAATCCGTAGTATTTAAAACAATTCAAAGATTTTTTTTAACACAGTCAATGAATAGAAAACAGTAGAGAGAGAAATCGTCAAATACAAGTTATCTAAAACACATTATAGTATTTCAATTTTTATAGTTATTTGCTTGAAACACATTTCTATATTAAATTTACATTCTAGATTTACTTTTGAATATACTACCACAATGACAATAACACTAACAATATCAATTGTCATGTACCACATTCGTTTTTCGACATCTGATGTGTAGACAGTAATGCTGATGACCACAAAAAAGTCTACAATCCAAAACGTAGTACAAATGTTGAAGATCTGGTATATCCAAACAAGGACCAAACATTTAAGCCTCACCCGAGATGAGGAACAAATAAACGACATAGGGCTTCAATATTTATTTTTGAAGCATATCAGTCTCAATAAAATACTGGCATGTATATCGTAGGCTTGTTTGATTATCGCATGAATGATGAGACTATAGACGGCATTTTTTGGTTTCTGTCGAAGGACAATTTGCAACTTTCTGGTGACTGTTTTCACTTTATGAACTTTTACACTTTATCTTTATATTTTGTTTTATTTTTTATTTGAATTTCATTTTGTTTGATTCATCATGGTAAATCAATGGAATCTTTAAATAGGAATGTTCACATCTGAATTTTTTAGAAAGATTCAACAAAGTCTTGGAAGGCTTTTCTAACATAGAAGACTTTGTCAGAGTTATGCAATGAACTAAATATTAGGATTTCTCTTTTTTTATTGGTCTGTTTTCTTTTTTGTTCAGACTCAAGTGCATACATAGCTTATGCAAAACTACTACTTTAAAGACTACTAGGGTAGTGGTTCCCTGAGATCTGATCAATTAGTAAAGTCTAGTACATGTATACTCTTATCACAAATATTGGTATCTGTCTTAACTTGTATTTCATAATAGGCTGTAAATGCGGAATGCGGTTGATTCATCGAACGTGAAAAAAAAGATACAACAAATACAGTTAAGTCTGTTTTATATCTTGATTTACGTATAGAAATTGACAACAGGTGTTGACTTAGAACAAATAAAGGCAACAGTAAACTCATAAATCCATGGACAAAAACAAAATCGGGTAACAAACTGAAACCTATTAAATATTAGAGGAGAACAACGACACAACATTAAAATATAACACACACAGAAACGGACTAAGCATTAGACAAAATCCTGTGAGAATAACAAATATAACAGAAAAACCAAATACATGAATTTGGGATAGATAAGTACCGTGACACGTCTTATAGTAATGTGAATACACACTCAGAAATAAGAGAGAAAAAAAAGCGACACAACGTTAAAATGTAACGCACACAGAGACGAACTATAATATAATAAAGGCCATATTCCTGACTTAGTACAGGGCATTTTTAAAGGAAAAAACGTTAATATAAAAGAAATGATTGCCTCTTTCGAATTGTTAACTTTTCATTTACAATAGCCATACAGCGCCTGCATATGAAATACACAAATGTGTATTACTCTAAGGCCGTGTTCACACAAAAAGCCATGTACAGTAAACATGTTTACATTTAGTTTACCGTAATGCACACTGGTTTCACATTACATTTGTTCACATCCGTACAGCTTGTTTAGCTACCTGTACATAAGATTTGTTCACACTTGTAAACTATGTGTCATTTAAATGTTCATTACATAGAGCCGAATGTAATTTTTCGGACAGTTACAATTATTCTTGCAGTTTGGGAACAACCGTTTGACTTTAAAAAGAGGGTTGGTTCCTTACTAAATATTTTGATACCGTTTGACTTTAAAAAGAGGGGTGGTTCCTCGCTAAATATTTTGATACCGTTTGATTTTAAACAGAGGGGTGGTTTCTGGCTAAATATCTTGATCCCCAATTTGTTAAAAAAATAAATAATATTCCGGTCATACAGATGATTAAAAAAAAAATCGGAATCCAGAGCTTCACCCATACATTATAGTTTAAATATTGTAAAATAAATATAATTTGATTGCTAGCATCGAAAAAACTGAATAAACGTTTGCGCGAAAAAAAATCTGACTCAACCCCCTTTTTTAAGTCAGGTGGTTGCTCCTTTAATTTTTAAAAGCCATTTTGAGATGTAGGGATCACTACATTTTTATCTTTTCTGTTTGTTTCAAATGGTATATCTTCTCCAAGGCGTATTTGGTAAAGGAATAGGGTAACGTTTTTTTTTTAATTTTAAATAAGTGTTATTTAACGGATCTGAGATATTAGACAAACATATTATTTACCTCACACTTTTTTAGTCATGCATTTATGCGTGAATCGTTGTTTGAGTAAAGACAAGTGGCGAAAATTTCTGTGTACGTCAAGTCGATTCGGGAAGATCTTTTCAAATGAATTAGGTAGCAACTATTTATTTCAATTTTTTGGGGGAAAAGGGTGGGGGGCGTTGGCTATTTTTTTTCAGAACAAATTTTGGTGACAAGTCGAAATCAGTTTTACCATTATATAAAGTGGCAGCTGAGGGTGATAGAAACAAAAAAAATTTCAGGGCCAAAAACGAGAAACATTTTTTTTTCCAAAACAAAATCCATAGCCCACCACCCAAACTCCCTGCCTTTATGTTTTATACTCAACTATAATAGCCCCCTCCCGAAAATGAATTGGTTGCTGCCTTATAGGTTCGTCAATGATGCTGCTTAGTGAGTCTTGATCAGGGGTTGATATAGTATGTTAACAATTTTCAACAAAAAAAACTGTAAAATTTAGACAACTATTTCTGTAAAGAACTATACTAATAATTATCAAAAATATCAATTTTACTCAAAAAAAGTTTTCTCCTTAAATATATACACGGTAAAACAAATGTCCTAAATGCCTAGTTTTGTGTACACTTAACCTACACAAGGCCTTCATTGACTATCGACTGTGTGTAGATAAAACATGATCTAAACTACATGTAAACATTGAGTTTTATCAATGGGAACGCAATTGTGTTCAGTTTACGTGTGAGTTACACTTACACAGCACCGAATTTAGGTCAATGTGAACACGGCCTAAGTCGATACGATATTCCAAACCTTGCATTTTTCATCATGATTTCCCTGAAAGAGGATTGGATTTTTAAAAGGAAGACATTTAACCAAGAGTTCAAGTTTTGGAGTCGAAATCATCAATTTGGAAATTTGACTGACATCATTACAGACGGGTTTGCTGTAATAGAATATATGTTTCATAGATGGCGATGGATATGTTCCCATTGTCTTAACTATAATCCCGTGTTCTTTTCTTCAGATGTAATCTATCAAATCAAGCTAGCTGTGTGTATAATTACTTTTATGAGTTTGATGTTTCTCAGTGTTTTTATGTTGTGTTGTGTATACTGTTGTGTGCCATTATAAACCTTTTTTTTGGCCTAAGCATTGTCAATCTGTTTTTGAATCTCCATTTAGTGTTTCTTGCCTTTCTTCGAAGGAGGACAATCGCTTGCAATTTGTTTTTGGCGTTTTCGGAACGCCCTCGAGATGTCCGGTTTTTGTTTAGTGATGATCGTACTCAAATAAAGGATAACTTAGTCATAGAAAGTATTTTTTGGCAGTCTCTACATGTATAAGTTATTTTGTTATGCAATAGAACGCACTAATAAACGCACGTCTATAACAATTAACCTCATAAACCAATATTGCAATGCTTGAAATAAGATAAAACATCTATCTATTGAATAAAAAAACTTGTTAAAAACAAATAGGAATTGTGATAAAATAAACTACTGATAATCATGCTATAATGAGTTATCTGATAACATATTTATCAGATGACTTTATCACAACTGTGTTTTTTTTCAAAATGCTATGAATGGTTTGATAAATATATAATCTCCCACGAACTATTGATAATATAAATAAAAATTGACGTCAACGACGAAAGGAATGGTCGTAGGATAAATCTCTAGAGAGTATACCAGTTGGAGAACAGCTTATGTATCAATCTAGGTTATAGATAAAAATCTTTTTTAAGATCAAAACTAATTAGACATTTGAAATAAAAATCCATTCATAAACTGTACCATTATCTTCCTGTTGAAGCTAAGTCTGTAAGACCAATACCAATTAAAACACTGACGGGAAATATATAAAGCAAAGAACAATGCCGACGGTACAGAAAATCCAAATATTGGATTTTACTTGAAGCTTACTTATATTCCTCGTCGTTAATCAAGTCAATATTGCTTTAAACGTGAATGAGAGAAATAAAGTATCAAGACGCTGTGCATTAAGGAAACAAATATCATCTCTTCAAAGGTTTAAAATTGAATGATCTGGCCATTAATCATTTACTGTCTTCAGCTCAACTTTTCAGACTATCACAATGGTACAATTTATAATTCGATATTTCGCTTACTTGCAAGAATTATTTCTGCTAAACCTGTGATATTCTGGTTAGTGTCAATATGAAGAAATGTTCGGCTTTCTGTCGAGTTTTTACGATTTGTCGCGTACTAAATTATAATCCTGGTACCTTTGATAACTATTTAATTGTTGTATTCTTGCTTTGGTGGACTGTCTTTGATTCTACATTTTAACAGAAAATCGACGGAAAAGAAGGAGTATCTAAATCTATGTCAGAACCTTTAAATTGAGTATAATTTGAAATTTGTTTGCTAAGGTGACATTCATCTTTAGCTAAACAAACGACTAAGGATTCTGAATAGACGGACGTTGTTGCTAACTTTTGTCATTTATCTATAATACTAAAATTACGAAGTCCAATTTTTCAGCCGTCATCACGTAAACACGACGAATCAAAGAATTCAACTTTATATATCACTAATATAGTACAAAAGTATAGATTGAAAATTACACCTGTCCAGGCCCTTTTGTTTTCCACGTAATTAATATTGCCAATAATTAAGAAGTTCCGGGTCGAGTCCGATACCGATACCAATAGTATATTCACCTGTTACCTATTACCTAATCTGTACGTTCCGCATCTGACAGGCGCACCACCAAACAGTGTATTCAGGGTTAATATGCTATATACAATGTACACGGGTCATAATCACAGGGTTGACACTACTAAATTGTCAAATAGCTACCTATTGTAGTATTTTAATCAGTAAGACTTTCTAAGATAACAAGACTAAAAATGAGGAACAGTTCAGTCAATGTGTTAGTGGGCATACATGACGTAAAACAGCGAATCAAAGAATTCATCTTTTTTTATAACTAATATATAGGACAATGTTGTTGATTAAAAAACACTCCATTCCAGGACCTTTTGTTTTCTAAATAATTAATATGACCAATAATTAATAAGTTCCAGTTCGACGGGTTCAAACAGAAAGATTTGAAAGCAGAGAAAAACTGTGTAACTTAAAATCGGCATGACTTTATCAGATGACAATACTGATACTAAAATAAGGCTTGCGCATAGTTATATACCTTAATTCAGTCACAGACCCGCGATATGACGGGTGTGTTCTAGTTATTCTAAAAAATGGGATAGAAAAACAGCGAATGATTAACAAAATTAATTTAACTCAAACATTGAAAATAAACTGACAACATCATGGTAAAAAAACAAAGACAAACCACAGAATACATAACATGACATAGAATATTTTAAACTGAGTAACACGAACTCCATCTTAACGGACATGACAGTAAACCATTCATTAAGACCAGAGATCCTTTAATAGTATATATTTTACTAACCATTTGTGAGAAATTAAAAAAAGTAACATGATAGGAAACAATGAGGGCAATACTCTCAAGACTTATTACATGTATGTTTCCTACAATATGACGAGATGCATGACCGAAATGTATATTTCTGGCACAAAAGTAGCTTTACAAAAGAGAAATAAAAGGTCTTAAATTGACATTTTGTTCTTTTATACGTTTAGGAGTTAAGTGTGCCGTCAATTTTTACTGAACTCGTAAACATGTTTTGTTTTATTAGGACCATTTCGAAACAACTTTCGGGGGCGGGATTTTCCTATTGTATTGGAGACCTATGTGTGGCCCTGCACTCTATTTTAATTATTGGTCGGGTTTTTGTCTCGTTTACCTAACCCGTTTCCATTAACAATTAATCATAGTATGTGACCCACTCCCTCTTGTATCGTCTACCTTTTTAGTCGAAGAAGCTATTAAGACAATGATAGAATATCTTACTTCTTATATTCATTTGCAAAAAAATCGATTGTATTTATAACCTGACTGTTGGATAATATTCATAAAAAAGATGTGGGATTAAAACAGGTGAAACAATTTACCATTGAAAGACAAGGACTTAAACAACTACATGTCAACGTACTGCCTACAATATAAAATTGAGAATGAAAAAGGAGAATGTATCAAAGAGACGACAACCCGACCATAAAAAAACCAAATACATACCTTATATGGTATTTGAGACGGGTATTGTTTTACTTGAAATAAATCAATCTATTTATGAAACAATACTTGGAATATAATACCCTTGCAAGGTTATAAAAAAAGTACAAAAGAGATGATGGAAACAAAAAAGTGTGTCACGCATTATATATTGTATATCAAAGAAGTCGATGCAAAAAACATGCTGAGGTTCGTAAATAACAGAAACGATAGGATTGGATCGACGATATGTCTTTTAATACGTATTTGAAAAGATGTAATGATTATAAAAAATGAAATTTTTATCAAAGTTAAACATGTTACACATTGATCATGGTATGTGTTACCAGGACGGCATAGACTAAGAAATTATTGTTACAAATGAAAACAGAACATGTAATATTGTTATCGGTGATGCACTAATCATATATTTAGATAGAGATATACTAGATATGTTCATGAATTTTAAAAGGTAAAAAGTGATTTGTTGCACTTTTTATAGAACTTAGTAATAAAGTCAGCAACGAAAAGACAGGCAAAAGGGACACTCAACACATTAGTTGATAATAAAATGAAAATGACGACGTGCAAAAATAGAAAAGACAAAACGAAAAACAGCAGGTCACAAATTACAAAATATGAAACTGACGATTAAGCAACAATACGATCCCTAGCGAAAACCGGGTTAAGACTATTTGCTCCATATGATTATGCAGATACAGCTCCAAATGTGCAACCCGTTGTTCTGCTTATGTTTATACAAACCAAGTAATAAGTCTTATTTAGTAGGTCACGTTCGGGGAAAAGAGGACATGATTATCATATTTGGAACTGCTGATATTCCTTAATGGTCAAACTAACTCGTGATCGCGTTCATATAAAATTTTCGCAGTGGTGATTTTAACTTGAAAACTTGGTAAACTTGGTAAAATAGATTTTTTGTAAACAACAACAATAACCCTCTGACAAAGAAATCATGATAGGGAATAAAAACCATATCGTATCAACTGGAAGATATATACTCCATATGCAGGCGCTGTTAGAATACAGCTATATCAAAATAGAAAATTCACAACTGAGAAATTGAAGATATATCTTTTGTCATAATCTTTTGATTTTTACCGAACCTCATTGTCAATGTCTTGCTGTAAGTCAAGATATGAGACACACTTAACTATATCTGAGGAAATTATTGTTTTTGAAAAACTGAGGATTTTGTATCTCAGGAATAAATTACAATGGCCGTATTTGGTAAACATTTTAGGAATTTACGTCCTTAATGCTCTTCAACTTTGTACTCTATTTGGCCTTTTAAACATTTTTTTATTCCAGCGTCAGTGATGAGTCTTTTGTATACGAAAGTCGCGTCTGGCGTAAATATAAAATTTAATCCGGGTATCTATGATGAGTGTATTATATCACGCTTGATTGGATAGATGAGCACAGTAAAACCACCAGTTTTTTTAACTGTTTAGTGAAAAGACATCATCTATATAACAGAAGCTAAAGTAAAAGGATATTTCTGACTTCTTATCTGTCTTCCTGAGAAGCATATGTATGAAGTCAATCTCATATGAACACTTTTAACAGACTGAGAACATGTAAATTAAATTTGTTTAGACAATATATTTTGTTTGATATTAGATCATTATCATGAACCCAACTCAACAAGATGAAATAAAAAAATTCAGGTTGCCTTCTGTACCAATAATTTATTTCAAAACTTAAACTATGAATTGAACTAACCAATCCTTTGATATGCTATTGATAAGTCGTAAGTAAACGACAAATATGAATGTCATATTTGAATTATTAGCTTTGTGTATTTGCCAGACTTATTTCAATAACTGGGTACCTTTTGTGCTGACGTTTGACATTTCTGTTCCGGCTCTAATTATCATCGATATGATCATTTACTGCTACAAAACTATTGTTCTGTTGTGTATAATGCCAAAATCACTCGAAACATACTTTTTTATACCCTTCGCGTAGATGATATTAGCCAGTATTGGTTCATAAAGTAGAACCTTGTGGATGTTTTTGTTTTCCAATAAAACTATTCCGATGTCATATCTACTTTTGACTTTAATCATGACCTGTTTTGGTTCGAGCTGAAGTGATGTGTAAACTAAACACTCTTTTTAAGCAGTCTTAATTTTTAGTCTGATATCTGTCATTGTTGACTATTTAACAAACAATGTTGGATTAACAATTGTTAGATAACTGATATATTATTCAACATAAACGGACAAATAGACATCCACCAAACAAATGAACGAAACAATACAATTAAATGAAACACATAGTAACATGGAGACATAAGGGATTATATATGCAGATCTATTATTATATCGTTTTTCTGTCACGTTTTTCACAAATTAATAGACTTGACTAGAATTACATACTCCTTGTTTCTCTCTAGATGTCTTCACGTTACTTTTGTCATTGGGTATATCTAATTAACCTATTCTCAACATCACATTTAAGTCCTATTATCCATGGTATAATTAGTTAATATATATCTGGTCATGAATAATAAATCTAATAGATGCGTTCAGATTTTGCTTACGTAAAGGCTGACAATTATCACAATATGATTTGGTTTGCTTAAACATGTAAAAATTATGAGCATAAGTAATTCATGTTTGTTCGGATTATTTTTTAAGATAACTTAAATGATAAGCAGACAGTTCTATTTTATGATCATATTATTACGACCACGGTTAACTACTAACCATTGATATGCATATGTTGAATTAAAATACAAAATATATCATTAATAATTATTGCTTACGCGACTATGTCGATGTGAATTGAGACAAAAGAACCATCACGAAAAAAGGATGGTCTCAAAGACTTAAAGTCAAATGTGACGATTTTTTTAATATGATTTATCGAAATTACTGATACAATGCATGCATATATAAGTCCTATATACTCTAGTCTGTTTTAAATTTATCACAAATCTCTATCGTTTAATCGACAAATTATAATTTATTCAGTGATTGTTCATCGCAAGGTGAATAACTTTGTTGCAAATTTTTACTGGATCGTGATATAGATAAACAATCAACACAGACCACGTAGAGTCATAATATACTTTTTTTTAAATTTTCCATGCATCCTCCACAATTTTTTTTTACTAAACTGCTTTTTAATTGGTGTTAAAATGATCGTCCACGTACATTTTTTATTTTTAAACTTAGCCATTCGACTATATAAAACAGAATCAACTCTTTTTTTCTAATTTTAAGTTTAATAAGTCATTAAAGTTTAATATGTCATGAAAGTTTAATGACATGTCTTTTAATTATATCTGGTTGCGAAGAAATTAAACCAGACGAATTGACTATTTCATGAATATAATTAGAGACTTGTGTAACGAAGTCATTTTGTAAAAGAAAACTAAAAGGCATGTAATCTAGTTCCAGACATTTTCCATTAAAAAATGTAGTAACAAACATCTTAACAATCAGTTTAAAACGGTAATCCCCATTGCGATACACATCAGTCTTGCCATAAAACATGAACTGTTTAAAGACATAACATGACAATAATAGAACAAACATACCGATCTTCAATGTGAATTAGAAAAAAGAAAGTTCATTAAAAAATATTTCCAAAATTGAACATAGACAACCTACATGACCAACGAATTTTGTGAAAAACATTTTCATAATATTCCAGACTAAAATGGTGAAAATATTCTAGTTTTTATTGCTAGATAAACCTCCCACTCGTATTACAGTTTTGTAAAGGTCCAATTTATGACACCATTGAATGAACAGCATATGTTGGTTCACAATAATGTTGCCTTGAAAATCGACTTAAACCATGTATTAGAACGTTATTCAAGTATATTAAAAAGTCCAGCGAGTATCATCAAAATTGTGATTAGAATCATAAATATCATATTTTGGGACATAAAACAATAAAGAAAACAAATATGTTATTCAGGGACAAAAGATAACCACTGGATTTCATTTGTTTTCTGTTTCAACCAAATACTCGCTGCCATATAGAAGTATACATAATTCTAGAAAAAAATTTACAGCACCATGTGATATGACTAAAAATGAAAAAGACAAACAGACAACCTTAGGTACACGAAACACACCATGCAAGGAATGATTGATCCAAGGTGCTTCAGGAGGATAAAAAATCATGCTCCGTACGTAGCACCCGTTAAGTTGTTCATGTTAGTACAACCCCGGTTATAAGTCTTAAGTATGTCAAATTCGCGCAAATGACACGGATTTGTAGTCCTTGAAAACATAAAGAACTTGTCATCTGTAAAAAGAAAATTCCATACTGACCATACTGGTCAACCAACTCGTCATGGTGTTATTAATACCTACGAAGGAATGATTTCAATTTAACCACTTTGATTTCACGGTTTGAATTCATGGTTTGATAACTTCCTTATAAGCAACAACCATCTATCCAGGACATCGTAATAGGATATTCAATACCTAGTACATCTTATCAACTATGAGCTGTATACTCCGAATGTAGGCGCAGCTGAAATATTGATACATAGAAATAGAAACTTCACCATTGGGAAGCTAGAATAAGACCATTTTGTAAGAGAAAAAACGTTGTCACAGACCTTTTTTTGATAGCGTTTCTATAATAGAGATTACAAACATGTTGTACATACGCATATCATAAATCAAGTGGAGTGGCTGATAACAGATATCCTTCAATGATAAAAGTGTGTAACATGTTTCTTTTTAACAAACAAAACAAAACTGTTGCATATTAAGATAAAGATCTACCAAAACGTAAATTTTTAAGAGTTTTTAAGAGTCACTGATATGATTATGTTTATGACAGTAACGATATCAATGTTTCAATTCCAGTTGCGTATATATTCTGACTACCTACACCCGTACAGATATTTTCGAGGCGAAAAAGTTTGAATATCAATTCCGAAAATTTTATGATATTTTAAGCAACACTGTGTTTAATAAATAACCTTTTGCTCAAAAAAATCCGTCAGGGGCATTTTACCGGTAATCACAGACAAACGATTGTTTTGATCTAAGTCAATATTCGATATTTCATGAAGGCTACTAAGGGCAATGATGGTCCTGACCAGGATCCTAGATTTTTGTCAATAAAGACTTGAAAATTACCGATTGCGGCATTTTTGTTATTGTTATCTAGACATCGATTTGACAGAGAATAAATAACAAAAAACAAGATGACAATCTTAAAGGAAAAATCGAAGACAGAGACAGAGAAAAATAAAATCACAAAAATACTGAACTCCAAAAAATTCAAAACTGAACGTCCTTTATCAAATGACAAATCGAAAGCTCAAACACATCAAACGAATGGATAGTAACTGTCATATTCCTGACTTGACAGAAGATGGACAAACGAATGAATTGGAATATGTTATTTATGTTAAAATATTTTGATTTGAACCATCCCTGACAATTATATCTTTCTTGTGTAAATGTGTATTTGTGGCATTAGAATTAGAACACGTAGTGGTATTTTCGGACTTGCATTATGTGTTTGGCACTTGTTTATTCATATATTTTGACTTTATTGTACCGACCATCATTGTATGATATACTGACATTGTATTCCCGATCACGCTACAGCTATTAAAAACTCAACAACGATGAAGATGGATTTAATTGACACTCATTGATAACCGTAACCGTAACGCTGAACAAGATCTAGATATGGCATTTTGCATTGAGAACAGTATTTTCTTTTTCATTTTTGCTTATTTAAAAACAATTATTTAGACTTGATAACGAATATTTTAGCGTACTTCCATTAATTCAAGTAGAAATGCTAGTAGAATATTGATATTGTATGTAATCAATTTCAGTAAAATTATTAATGATTTATGAAAATGTTGATTAAAGCGCATCTCTCTAAATGTCAATGGAAGTCATTTTCATTTGCACTACAGTTTAATAGGACATCGGTCTTCAGATGTCTTGCAATAATTACCAAATAATTGTTATAAAACTAAAATTTTATATCATTATTTGTGTAATGACATTAATTTGATACAGTTGCATTCTATTCCCATGACATCAACTTTATTACATCAAATTATAATACAAACCAAATATTACCGTAATACACATATCTCACTACATTTCTATGCTCTGATTCGTTAGTACACTAGGGACGACCCAAGAGATTTTATGAAGATAATACCAGGAACGACGTTAATTAGAATTAGGAATATAAGATGAATGTACTTGATAGAAACGAACTCAAAGTAATACCATGCTTGAGAACTCTTCAAGAAAACATTTAGAAAATAAGTAAATTATAAATCTACATTACATTTAAATGTACTGAAATTTGTAATTTTAAATATAACAAAGATATTAAGTTGAAATTCTTTATGATGGAAAAAAAAAATAAAAAACCTGAACTCCGGGGAAAATATTAATCCAAAAGTACGCAATCAAGTGGCACATTCATGAGCTCAAGCACGTCATACGAATAGATGCCAAATGTCATATTCCTGGCTTGGTACTTTAATACTTTAATAACTACATAAACCTCTCACTTTTACATTGTTATATAACAGTAGCATAAAATTCAATCAAAAAAACAACGATGTCTGCACAAAACGAACAAACGCTATAGGAAAAAATGTCAAAATAGGTGTACAACAGTCAACATTGTGTTACACTCTTAATCACTATGAACACAAACAAATATGAAACAACGAAACGCTAACACAATGATGGGACGTATAAGTACAAAGCCACGTTATATGTAACAAAGAAACACAAAAAGACATATTGACAAAGCAAATTAGCAGAAATAAAAGACAAGAAAATAAATATTTTAACATGAATAATATCAAAATTACGGATGTACAGAGCCACGTCAAATCATTAACATTTGATAAAGAAAAATTTAAATTGATCTGACGTAAAGTAAACAAAAATGAAAAGGTTTATATATGTGTATAAATGATATGTGATTAGCGAAATGTTGTGAATGCAGCTATACAGACCACTCTCTCCATTTTGATTGATAAGTTGATAAAATTTCATACCGACAGCAACCTTTACTACAACTGAAATCAAACGACATCATTTGAAAACTCTGATAAGCGGGAGAAAGACCTAACTGACATTTCATAGATAGTATATATAGGTTGCCATCATGATTCGGTTGTTTGATTCTACATAGTTTCGCTCTCTAAAATGTTAGAAAATAAGTTTGATCGTTGGATCTGTAATTTTACAAGTGTTGCCTATTCCTGAAAGTGATAGTTTGATAAAGTGTGAACATACATGAACTCTCTATACAATCCAGATGTATTTCTTGTAAACGACATAGTATGTAGCTAAAAAGTAGATTTCATCTTACACAAAAAAGGCTCCGTCTTGAAGGCCGTTCATTGACCTATAATTGTTTACTTTTATAAATTGCTATTTGGATGGAGAGTTGTCTCATTGGCACTCACACCACATCTTCCTATATCTATGAATAACACTGAATCAAACTGTCCATTTGTATTAGAAAATAGAAAACTGGAGTCATATGGTATAAACGATTTTAATTGGATTTTTGCATCATTTCCGCTGATACCCAGAGGACATACAACAACCATACGTCGCGATCAGACAACAAACAAAACTATAACAGCTAAATATGAACACAAGCAACAGTCCACAAAACATGAAAAAGTTGTTAATACACAAAAATGTTACATATATATCAATTTAATTGTCCGTGTTATGTATCAAGTAATGGTGGTTGCTCAGTGCATATCAACATCACCAGCCCAGTAATCAGCACTTCTGTGTTTGACATGAAGTATTATTGATATGGTCATAATTATAAATTATTTGTTTACAAAACTTCGATTTTTTTTAATACTAAAGCTTTTCTACCTCAGGCATAGATTACCTAAGCTGTATTTGGCAAAACATTTAGAAATATTTGGTTCTCAATGATCTTCAACTTTATACTTTTTGGTCTTTTTAACATTGTTTTTATTCATTGGTCATTAGTGAGTCTTTTTTAAAGAAATTTTCAATCTTGGTATATTAGATGAGTTTATTTACTTCTTTCTGCCTTAAACAATTTATTTTATTCACCGATGAGTCTTCTAGCATACAACATTTCAAGCCTTGTATATTTTGTAATTGTTTTTGTTAACATTCGAATATTGAACCAAACGAGAAATATACACTCCATTAGAAGCGACAAATACACCATTACCATACAGGAAATAGAAATTCTCAGTAGGAATAAATAAGGTTGTCATAAATCTTGAAGATAACCATGATAGATGTTCGCATAATTGTCCATTAAGGAAAATGATATGTTTTTAAGTTGAGTATATTTCGTGTAAGATGAATTCAATAACTTTCTATAAACATACTACTTCATTTAAAAAATATAAATCTGGAAAGTTCATATATACATACTTGTATATTAATCTAATAAATTATGTTTTGTTAGATTAATATTAAACTACAACAATGAACTGCAATTTATAAGTTTCATTTTACAATTCTTTATAAGAGGGATAACTGATCGCCAGACAGCTATGTCATATGTTATCTCGAGCTCACTCTTTAACTTCGTCTTTTATCTTGAATACAGGTGTTTGTCTAATTGTTGACTTTTTGTGTCAGTTTGTTTTTTATCTTAGTATCTTTCGTTTATCCTTAATATTACTATATATGAAACTTTTGTTTTGTCAGAAGCTTTTGTTTTAGTTGTTCTGGCTTCGTTAATGTTAATTGTGACTTTAATATCTGGCTTTTGACTTGTTTTGTTCGGTATTGGAAGTGATGTGAATTAACTCTTTAATATTAGAGTATTATGTTGGTGTTATTTTTTTTTTATTATCTTTGTACTATAATCATACCAATGGCACGAAGTCAACGAAAATAACAGGAAGAATCAACAGTGATGATTCATTAGCTCTTTAACGTTTCCGTTTTATAAAGAACTTTTTCTAAAATATACAATAAGACAAATTATATTCAGATTCTGAAGCTCAAATCGGTCTTTCCTGATGCTAGTACATCATTGTACTTTTGAAAGTTAACATGCTTTCGTTTATTTATGACTGTGTTTCATTAACTGTCAAATATTGATGATGTTTCAATTGAAAGTAAATTGATATACCAAATTTGAACAAATAAATAAGCGTATATTAAGCGAATGACAAATTGTAATGGTAAAAGGAAAACCAATACACTCATTACATTTGTAAAGTTAAAGCAGATCATTACTATAGGTTGTTAAAATTAGACTTTTGAGATATAACTATAGTACAGAAATCGACAGCCCAGAATAACTTCCATGTTGTACTATAGCACCGACAAGACAGAGAATGTAATTAAATAATTCGTATTAATCAGGGACATATACTGTTCAATCTGACAACACCATATTACCCCCAGTCACTATGATGAATTTGATTTTCACCTCATGAGACGTTGCATGATACCGTCAGCAGGAGATACCATTAAAATAAAACCCAGAAGCAATTACATTCCTATATCGATTCTTTTTCAGAAGACTTACTAATTGGATACTGCAAATGCACTTTTAAATCATGTCATTGAAAAACAAAAAAAAACATGTCAAGAAATATATATTTGCTAGAAGCTGTCCATCCCTAATTACCAGAAATGTTTTTTGAATACTTATTGACATTTTCAAAAACAAAGATGAATCAAAGGGAGGATATGGTTCGTAATTTGTTGTCATGAATGATATAGATTTGATGTGAAAGTATTACGTTTATGGAAGTCAAACACGGAATGTTTACGCAATGAAGAAAAGCATTAGACTCTTGTAATAAACCTTCTCAACTCATTAACCTTAATGCATTAAACATATACAATGTCAGAGTGGACAACACACGTTTCTGAAATAATTTAAAGAGATATGCGAGCAACCAACATTCTTTAAAAGGTAAAGACAAATGTTTATCAAAGCTAACCTAATTTCTCAGCTAAAAACTAGCACAGCCATCGTTTATAAAAATCCATGTAACACAACAGTCTCGTAAGTGGTACATTGGCCATTAGGGAATAGTTATGTAACGTATGATGGTCGTTATTTATCTTAAACCCATTTTGACAAGCGATACAGTAATGACTAAATTGTTTATAATGGATTGAGTGTTTGCGTTCTATTTAGTGTTAAATGGTTCATTCCTTTCCAAGACAAGAACAAGTTTGTTCTTACAGAAAAATTGTTGTTGTACAAAGCGAGTCTACGGGACAAAGTGCGTGAAATTTGAGATGACATTTTAAAACTGGGAATTTATACTACGGATATGACATAAACAAAAGTTTAACTACGGAACTTTAATTATAGCTGCAAGATATGTGTTTGAACAGAGGTAAACACCACGAGTATTACATGAAGAACACGTAGTGCGTCCCGTTCCAGAGTGCCCGAAATTTCCTTCGATAGCTATTTAATTTGCTATGGTTTGTTTTTAAAAGGTTGTTTTTCTTTTGTTTTCGTCTCGTTATTTTGGCTCGTCGTTGTAAAATGTTCATCGATATTGATTTTAGGAACCAGGTGATATCATCCGCCTCTTTTTTGCTACTGCAAAAGAACAACGTTTTGACATCCTAGTTCTGATCCACAGTGTTTTCACAATTATCAAACCAGAGCAACGGAACTAATATCTATTCTATAACATCCTTTGGATAATTGTTTTTGTACATTTTATGATATTTTGCTCACTGACATTGTTTTTATTTCAACACAATGAATTCAACCAGGTTCCATTTTCTATCTATGTATTATTTACTTCTCTAAACTAATGTGTCCTCAACAATCAATTTAGGAGACATATCTACAGGACAACATCTATTCACATTAAGATATACATCTAACAATCAAATTGTATATAATACATGAATAGGGATGTGGTTGGAAAGCGATTGATTAGTCGAGTTCCATATTTGATATGTATTTTAAGCACATATGCAAACATTTAGCACCCAAATGACCTTAATGTTTTGTCAAATAGTCTAAGATTATATTCCTGGGGAAGAAAAGCTTAGTTTTTAGTTATGTAAAGGATTCATTTATAAATAATACCATATATAAAGGCAATAGTAGTATCCCGCTGTTCGAAAGTCATAAATCGATTGAGAGAAAACAAATCCACGTTACAAACTTAAACTGAGGTGAACACAACAACTATCAGAGGAAAACAACTGAAGTGCAACAAAAAAACAAAATGACAATGCACACAGATAGATAAAGATAATAAAGTTAACACAGAAGTGCTGACTACTGGATTGGTGATACCCTTTTGTCATTATATAAGGCATAGTTTTGTAACTAAGGAGTTCAAAGCTGTATTAACGGTGTTGAACGTGTTACTCTATATTGCAGAAGCGAATATTTGCTGATATTACCTGTGTTAAAGAAATATTGTCAGTCCGCAAGATAATGTTAAGTGACAACATCATGAAAGACTAAATATCGATTCCATATAGAGTTTTTGCCTTAGTTATATTCAAAGTCAAACTTACAAGTGAAATGACAATATTGATCAGGAAAGCGCTTTAATTTATCGTTTCAATCTACCAGTATTCTTGATTTACATTAACTAATGAATTAAACTAGATGCTGAAAATTAACAAGCTCTTCAGACAAACTTATCCACGTGAAAGTACCCAGGAATCCATGCATGTTCATTTCACACAATAACTTCAAAGTAATTGGTACATATAAATAAAAGGCAAGGTGTTGATATTTTGGATAAAGGTTATGAGCTATGCTGAAGGAGAGGAAATCTAGATGATTTCTTATGTAAGATTCGTTGAAAGCGGTATAACCTGGATGTTATATCAAAACATATTTAGTGACTGCAATCTTTCAGAAAGAATATATTTAATTATTTCATACAAGTACAGTTTTACAGGTAAGTTTACTCTTCAACTTCGTACTTTTTTTGGACTTTTTAACTCTTTTGGGTTCAAGCTTAATTGTTGAGTCTTTTGTAGACAAAATGGGCGTCTAGCGCAAATATTTCAATCCTGGTATCTATGATGAATTTATTTGTATAACTTGTTGTTTGGACCAAAGACGGGACATTTTAAGTTCCTAATGCTTCTTGTCCACTGAATGCAAATAGCCTGCCTCATTTGCACATAAAGCTATAAGGATACACTGACATTATAAGCTGACTATTTTTCAAATTTTATATCTTAATGATTACACTGCAAACGTTTAATGATAATTAAACACCACTTTCTAACCTACAATGAGTTCATCAGCTCGTTATTATATGAAGATAAACTACTAACTTGAATATGCGAGCAATTCAGCTTCTTCATATCATACTTCGAATGTGTTTAAATCGATTCTGACATAAAATAGATAATTTCCTCGTTGAGGAAGGAATTCATTTTTTTATTATTAGATTAATATAATTCAATTACATCTTCATTGTATATTTTTCTACAAGTCAGGATATATAAAATCAATACAGCCAAGATGGCAATATCTATTGATTCCAAGTCAAACTAAATGTGTAAAATTCAGGTTATAATTTATTACACTTCAAATTGATCTTTATACTATCGCTTGGTTTCGCTATGTTGTATACATAACAAGTTTATTTCCAGGACAATGACATTTGACACCTTGATAGCAGATACTCGCACAAATAAACCGTAAAAAGTTCAAATCAAGTACTATTTGCACAGCATTAAGTACCCGAAAATACGTAAACATTTTGAAGGGCATGTTTGGAAATATACACATTTATTCTAAAAACTAACTGTTGGCATGATACGTCTGTAAGTGTTATGGTCTTCTCATATATTTATTATCAGTTCAATTGAGGTCTTCAGCTGGCATGTCAGTTACTGATTGTAGTCTTATGCTGATGTATAAAGTATGGTCATCCTACCTAGTTTCTTGTGTTTTCTTTTCTGACAATGGACATATTTCTGTGTGTTTGTTTACTTTACATTGATTAGAGGTATAGTATATGGTTGAGATCTCACACAACATATGTCATCCCGCATGTTTGCATCTGTCCCCTTTCAGGATCTTCTGATTTTGTTAGTCCTAATAGATTTACCTTTGCTATGTCAGCATTTAACGAGAATGTTTAAATATTGAACTCCTGTAAAAGATTATAGCAATATGACGTCAGAAGCGAAGTATTGACTACTGAGCTGATGATATCCTCTGGGACTGAACATACCTATAGTTGTAGATTGATTGTTCCTGATGATATCCTCTGGGACTGAACATACCTATAGTTGTAGATTGATTGTTCCTGATGATATCCTCTGGGACTCAACATACCTATAGTTGTAGATTGATTGTTCCTGATGATATCCTCTGGGACTGAACATACCTATAGGTGTAGATTGATTGTTCCTGATGATATCCTCTGGGACTGAACATACCTATAGTTGTAGATTGATTGTTCCTATGATATCCTCTGGGACTGAACATACCTATAGCTGTAGATTGATTGTTCCTGATGATATCCTCTGGGACACAACATACCTATAGTTGTAGATTGATTGTTCCTGATGATATCCTCTGGGACTGAACATACCTATAGTTGTAGATTGATTGTTCCTGATGATATCCTCTGGGACTGAACATACCTATAGTTGTAGATTGATTGTTCCTGATGATATCCTCTGGGACTCAACATACCTATAGTTGTAGATTGATTGTTCCTGATGATATCCTCTGGGACTGAACATACCTATAGTTGTAGATTGATTGTTCCTGATGATATCCTCTGGAACTCAACATACCTATAGTTGTAGATTGATTGTTCCTGATGATATCCTCTGGGACTCAACATACCTATAGTTGTAGATTGATTGTTCCTGATGATATCCTCTGGGACTCAACATACCTATAGTTGTAGATTGATTGTTCCTGATGATATCCTCTGGGACTCAACATACCTATAGTTGTAGATTGATTGTTCCTGATGATATCCTCTGGGACTCAACATACCTATAGTTGTAGATTGATTGTTCCTGATGATATCCTCTGGGACTCAACATACCTATAGTTGTAGATTGATTGTTCCTGATGATATCCTCTGGGACTCAACATACCTATAGTTGTAGATTGATTGTTCCTGATGATATCCTCTGGGACTGAACATACCTATAGTTGTAGATTGATTGTTCCTGATGATATCCTCTGGGACACAACATACCTATAGTTGTAGATTGATTGTTCCTGATGATATCCTCTGGGACTGAACATACCTATACTTGTAGATTGATTGTTCCTGATGATATCCTCTGGAACTCAACATACCTATCGTTGTAGATTGATTGTTCCTGATGATATCCTCTGGAACTCAACATACCTATCGTTGTAGATTGATTGTTCCTGATGATATCCTCTGGGACTGAACATACCTATCGTTGTAGATTAATTGTTCCTGATGATATCCTCTGGGACACAACATACCTATAGTTGTAGATTGATTGTTCCTGATGATATCCTCTGGGACACAACATACCTATAGTTGTAGATTGATTGTTCCTGATGATATCCTCTGGGACTGAACATACCTATAGTTGTAGATTGATTGTTCCTGATGATATCCTCTGGGACTCAACATACCTATAGTTGTAGATTGATTGTTCCTGATGATATCCTCAGGGACTGAACATACCTATAGTTGTAGATTGATTGTTCCTGATGATATCCTCAGGGACTGAACATACCTATAGTTGTAGATTGATTGTTCCTGATGATATCCTCTGGGACTGAACATACCTATAGTTGTAGATTGATTGTTCCTGATGATATCCTCTGGGACACAACATACCTATAGTTGTAGATTGATTGTTCCTGATGATATCCTCTGGGACACAACATACCTATAGTTGTAGATTGTTTGTTTCTGATGATATCCTCTGGGACTGAACATACCTATAGTTGTAGATTGATTGTTCCTGATGATATCCTCTGGGACTGAACATACCTATAGTTGTAGATTGATTGTTCCTGATGATATCCTCTGGGACTGAACATACCTATAGTTGTAGATTGATTGTTCCTGATGATATCCTCTGGGACTCAACATACCTATAGTTGTAGATTGATTGTTCCTGATGATATCCTCTGGGACTGAACATACCTATAGGTGTAGATTGATTGTTCCTGATGATATCCTCTGGGACTGAACATACCTATAGTTGTAGATTGATTGTTCCTATGATATCCTCTGGGACTGAACATACCTATAGCTGTAGATTGATTGTTCCTGATGATATCCTCTGGGACACAACATACCTATAGTTGTAGATTGATTGTTCCTGATGATATCCTCTGGGACTGAACATACCTATAGTTGTAGATTGATTGTTCCTGATGATATCCTCTGGGACTGAACATACCTATAGTTGTAGATTGATTGTTCCTGATGATATCCTCTGGGACTCAACATACCTATAGTTGTAGATTGATTGTTCCTGATGATATCCTCTGGGACTGAACATACCTATAGTTGTAGATTGATTGTTCCTGATGATATCCTCTGGAACTCAACATACCTATAGTTGTAGATTGATTGTTCCTGATGATATCCTCTGGGACTCAACATACCTATAGTTGTAGATTGATTGTTCCTGATGATATCCTCTGGGACTCAACATACCTATAGTTGTAGATTGATTGTTCCTGATGATATCCTCTGGGACTCAACATACCTATAGTTGTAGATTGATTGTTCCTGATGATATCCTCTGGGACTCAACATACCTATAGTTGTAGATTGATTGTTCCTGATGATATCCTCTGGGACTGAACATACCTATAGGTGTAGATTGATTGTTCCTGATGATATCCTCTGGGACTGAACATACCTATAGTTGTAGATTGATTGTTCCTATGATATCCTCTGGGACTGAACATACCTATAGCTGTAGATTGATTGTTCCTGATGATATCCTCTGGGACACAACATACCTATAGTTGTAGATTGATTGTTCCTGATGATATCCTCTGGGACTGAACATACCTATAGTTGTAGATTGATTGTTCCTGATGATATCCTCTGGGACTGAACATACCTATAGTTGTAGATTGATTGTTCCTGATGATATCCTCTGGGACTCAACATACCTATAGTTGTAGATTGATTGTTCCTGATGATATCCTCTGGGACTGAACATACCTATAGTTGTAGATTGATTGTTCCTGATGATATCCTCTGGGACTCAACATACCTATAGTTGTAGATTGATTGTTCCTGATGATATCCTCTGGGACTGAACATACCTATAGGTGTAGATTGATTGTTCCTGATGATATCCTCTGGGACTGAACATACCTATAGTTGTAGATTGATTGTTCCTATGATATCCTCTGGGACTGAACATACCTATAGCTGTAGATTGATTGTTCCTGATGATATCCTCTGGGACACAACATACCTATAGTTGTAGATTGATTGTTCCTGATGATATCCTCTGGGACTGAACATACCTATAGTTGTAGATTGATTGTTCCTGATGATATCCTCTGGGACTGAACATACCTATAGTTGTAGATTGATTGTTCCTGATGATATCCTCTGGGACTCAACATACCTATAGTTGTAGATTGATTGTTCCTGATGATATCCTCTGGGACTGAACATACCTATAGTTGTAGATTGATTGTTCCTGATGATATCCTCTGGAACTCAACATACCTATAGTTGTAGATTGATTGTTCCTGATGATATCCTCTGGGACTCAACATACCTATAGTTGTAGATTGATTGTTCCTGATGATATCCTCTGGGACTCAACATACCTATAGTTGTAGATTGATTGTTCCTGATGATATCCTCTGGGACTCAACATACCTATAGTTGTAGATTGATTGTTCCTGATGATATCCTCTGGGACTCAACATACCTATAGTTGTAGATTGATTGTTCCTGATGATATCCTCTGGGACTCAACATACCTATAGTTGTAGATTGATTGTTCCTGATGATATCCTCAGGGACTGAACATACCTATAGTTGTAGATTGATTGTTCCTGATGATATCCTCAGGGACTGAACATACCTATAGTTGTAGATTGATTGTTCCTGATGATATCCTCTGGGACTGAACATACCTATAGTTGTAGATTGATTGTTCCTGATGATATCCTCTGGGACACAACATACCTATAGTTGTAGATTGATTGTTCCTGATGATATCCTCTGGGACACAACATACCTATAGTTGTAGATTGTTTGTTTCTGATGATATCCTCTGGGACTGAACATACCTATAGTTGTAGATTGATTGTTCCTGATGATATCCTCTGGGACTGAACATACCTATAGTTGTAGATTGATTGTTCCTGATGATATCCTCTGGGACTGAACATACCTATAGTTGTAGATTGATTGTTCCTGATGATATCCTCAGGGACTGAACATACCTATACTTGCAGATTGAGTGTTCCTGATGATATCCTCAGGAACTCAACATACCTATAGTTGTAGATTGATTGTTCCTGATGATATCCTCTTGGACTCAACATACCTATAGTTGTAGATTGATTGTTCCTGATGATATCCTCTGGGACTCAACATACCTATAGTTGTAGATTGATTGTTCCTGATGATATCCTCTGGGACTGAACATACCTATAGTTGTAGATTGATTGTTCCTGATGATATCCTCTGGGACTGAACATACCTATAGTAGTAGATTGATTGTTCCTGATGATATCCTCTGGGACACAACATACCTATAGTTGTAGATTGATTGTTCCTGATGATATCCTCTGGGACTGAACATACCTATAGTTGTAGATTGATTGTTCCTGATGATATCCTCTGGGACTCAACATACCTATAGTTGTAGATTGATTGTTCCGATGATATCCTCTGGGACTGAACATACCTATAGTTGTAGATTGATTGTTCCTGATGATATCCTCTGGGACTGAACATACCTATAGTTGTAGATTGATTGTTCCTGATGATATCCTCTGGGACTCAACATACCTATAGTTGTAGATTGATTGTTCCTGATGATATCCTCTGGAACTCAACATACCTATAGTTGTAGATTGATTGTTCCTGATGATATCCTCTGGGACTGAACATACCTATAGTTGTAGATTGATTGTTCCTGATGATATCCTCTGGGACACAACATACCTATAGTTGTAGATTGATTGTTCCTGATGATATCCTCTGGGACTGAACATACCTATAGTTGTAGATTGATTGTTCCTGATGATATCCTCTGGAACTCAACATACCTATCGTTGTAGAATGATTGTTCCTGATGATATCCTCTGGAACTCAACATACCTATCGTTGTAGATTGATTGTTCCTGATGATATCCTCTTGGACTGAACATACCTATCGTTGTAGATTGATTGTTCCTGATGATATCCTCTGGGACACAACATACCTATAGTTGTAGATTGATTGTTCCTGATGATATCCTCTGGGACTCAACATACCTATAGTTGTAGATTGATTGTTCCTGATGATATCCTCTGGGACTGAACATACCTATAGTTGTAGATTGATTGTTCCTGATGATATCCTCTGGGACTCAACATACCTATAGTTGTAGATTGATTGTTCCTGATGACATCCTCTGGGACTCAACATACCTATAGTTGTAGATTGATTGTTCCTGATGATATCCTCTGGAACTCAACATACCTATCGTTGTAGATTGATTGTTCCTGATGATATCCTCTGGGACACAACATACCTATAGTTGTAGATTGATTTTCCTGATGATATCCTCTGGGACACAACATACCTATAGTTGTAGATTGATTGTTCCTGATGATATCCTCTGGGACTGAACATACCTATAGTTGTAGATTGTTTGTTCCTGATGATATCCTCTGGGACTCAACATACCTATAGTTGTAGATTGATTGTTCCTGATGATATCCTCTGGGACTGAACATACCTATAGTTGTAGATTGATTGTTCCTGATGATATCCTCTGGAACTCAACATACCTATAGTTGTAGATTGATTGTTCCTGATGATATCCTCTGGGACTCAACATACCTATAGTTGTAGATTGATTGTTCCTGATGATATCCTCTGGGACTCAACATACCTATAGTTGTAGATTGATTGTTCCTGATGATATCCTCTGGGACTCAACATACCTATAGTTGTAGATTGATTGTTCCTGATGATATCCTCTGGGACTCAACATACCTATAGTTGTAGATTGATTGTTCCTGATGATATCCTCTGGGACTCAACATACCTATAGTTGTAGATTGATTGTTCCTGATGATATCCTCTGGGACTGAACATACCTATAGTTGTAGATTGATTGTTCCTGATGATATCCTCTGGGACACAACATACCTATAGTTGTAGATTGATTGTTCCTGATGATATCCTCTGGGACTGAACATACCTATAGTTGTAGATTGATTGTTCCTGATGATATCCTCTGGAACTCAACATACCTATCGTTGTAGATTGATTGTTCCTGATGATATCCTCTGGAACTCAACATACCTATCGTTGTAGATTGATTGTTCCTGATGATATCCTCTGGGACTGAACATACCTATCGTTGTAGATTAATTGTTCCTGATGATATCCTCTGGGACACAACATACCTATAGTTGTAGATTGATTGTTCCTGATGATATCCTCTGGGACACAACATACCTATAGTTGTAGATTGATTGTTCCTGATGATATCCTCTGGGACTGAACATACCTATAGTTGTAGATTGATTGTTCCTGATGATATCCTCTGGGACTGAACATACCTATAGTTGTAGATTGATTGTTCCTGATGATATCCTCTGGGACTCAACATACCTATAGTTGTAGATTGATTGTTCCTGATGATATCCGCAGGGACTGAACATACCTATAGTTGTAGATTGATTGTTCCTGATGATATCCTCAGGGACTGAACATACCTATAGTTGTAGATTGATTGTTCCTGATGATATCCTCTGGGACTGAACATACCTATAGTTGTAGATTGATTGTTCCTGATGATATCCTCTTGGACACAACATACCTATAGTTGTAGATTGATTGTTCCTGATGATATCCTCTGGGACACAACATACCTATAGTTGTAGATTGTTTGTTTCTGATGATATCCTCTGGGACTGAACATACCTATAGTTGTAGATTGATTGTTCCTGATGATATCCTCTGGGACTGAACATACCTATAGTTGTAGATTGATTGTTCCTGATGATATCCTCTGGGACTGAACATACCTATAGTTGTAGATTGATTGTTCCTGATGATATCCTCAGGGACTGAACATACCTATACTTGTAGATTGAGTGTTCCTGATGATATCCTCAGGAACTCAACATACCTATAGTTGTAGATTGATTGTTCCTGATGATATCCTCTGGGACTCAACATACCTATAGTTGTAGATTGATTGTTCCTGATGATATCCTCTGGGACTCAACATACCTATAGTTGTAGATTGATTGTTCCTGATGATATCCTCTGGGACTGAACATACCTATAGTTGTAGATTGATTGTTCCTGATGATATCCTCTGGGACTGAACATACCTATAGTAGTAGATTGATTGTTCCTGATGATATCCTCTGGGACACAACATACCTATAGTTGTAGATTGATTGTTCCTGATGATATCCTCTGGGACTGAACATACCTATAGTTGTAGATTGATTGTTCCTGATGATATCCTCTGGGACTCAACATACCTATAGTTGTAGATTGATTGTTCCGATGATATCCTCTGGGACTGAACATACCTATAGTTGTAGATTGATTGTTCCTGATGATATCCTCTGGGACTGAACATACCTATAGTTGTAGATTGATTGTTCCTGATGATATCCTCTGGGACTGAACATACCTATAGTTGTAGATTGATTGTTCCTGATGATATCCTCTGGGACTCAACATACCTATAGTTGTAGATTGGTTGTTCCTGATGATATCCTCTGGGACTGAACATACCTATAGTTGTAGATTGATTGTTCCTGATGATATCCTCTGGGACACAACATACCTATAGTTGTAGATTGATTGTTCCTGATGATATCCTCTGGGACTGAACATACCTATAGTTGTAGATTGATTGTTCCTGATGATATCCTCTGGAACTCAACATACCTATCGTTGTAGATTGATTGTTCCTGATGATATCCTCTGGAACTCAACATACCTATCGTTGTAGATTGATTGTTCCTGATGATATCCTCTGGGACTGAACATACCTATCGTTGTAGATTGATTGTTCCTGATGATATCCTCTGGGACACAACATACCTATAGTTGTAGATTGATTGTTCCTGATGATATCCTCTGGGACACAACATACCTATAGTTGTAGATTGATTGTTCCTGATGATATCCTCTGGGACTGAACATACCTATAGTTGTAGATTGATTGTTCCTGATGATATCCTCTGGGACTCAACATACCTATAGTTGTAGATTGATTGTTCCTGATGATATCCTCTGGGACTGAACATACCTATAGTTGTAGATTGATTGTTCCTGATGATATCCTCTGGAACTCAACATACCTATAGTTGTAGATTGATTGTTCCTGATGATATCCTCTGGGACTCAACATACCTATAGTTGTAGATTGATTGTTCCTGATGATATCCTCTGGGACTCAACATACCTATAGTTGTAGATTGATTGTTCCTGATGATATTCTCTGGGACTCAACATACCTATAGTTGTAGATTGATTGTTCCTGATGATATCCTCTGGGACTCAACATACCTATAGTTGTAGATTGATTGTTCCTGATGATATCCTCTGGGACTCAACATACCTATAGTTGTAGATTGATTGTTCCTGATGATATCCTCTGGGACTCAACATACCTATAGTTGTAGATTGATTGTTCCTGATGATATCCTCTGGGACTGAACATACCTATAGTTGTAGATTGATTGTTCCTGATGATATCCTCTGGGACACAACATACCTATAGTTGTAGATTGATTGTTCCTGATGATATCCTCTGGGACTGAACATACCTATAGTTGTAGATTGATTGTTCCTGATGATATCCTCTGGAACTCAACATACCTATCGTTGTAGATTGATTGTTCCTGATGATATCCTCTGGAACTCAACATACCTATCGTTGTAGATTGATTGTTCCTGATGATATCCTCTGGGACTGAACATACCTATCGTTGTAGATTAATTGTTCCTGATGATATCCTCTGGGACACAACATACCTATAGTTGTAGATTGATTGTTCCTGATGATATCCTCTGGGACTGAACATACCTATCGTTGTAGATTAATTGTTCCTGATGATATCCTCTGGGACTGAACATACCTATAGTTGTAGATTGATTGTTCCTGATGATATCCTCTGGGACTGAACATACCTATAGTTGTAGATTGATTGTTCCTGATGATATCCTCTGGGACTGAACATACCTATAGTTGTAGATTGATTGTTCCTGATGATATCCTCTGGGACTGAACATACCTATAGTTGTAGATTGATTGTTCCTGATGATATCCTCTGGGACTCAACATACCTATAGTTGTAGATTGATTGTTCCTGATGATATCCTCAGGGACTGAACATACCTATAGTTGTAGATTGATTGTTCCTGATGATATCCTCAGGGACTGAACATACCTATAGTTGTAGATTGATTGTTCCTGATGATATCCTCTGGGACTAAACATACCTATAGTTGTAGATTGATTGTTCCTGATGATATCCTCTGGGACACAACATACCTATAGTTGTAGATTGATTGTTCCTGATGATATCCTCTGGGACACAACATACCTATAGTTGTAGATTGTTTGTTTCTGATGATATCCTCTGGGACTGAACATACCTATAGTTGTAGATTGATTGTTCCTGATGATATCCTCTGGGACTGAACATACCTATAGTTGTAGATTGATTGTTCCTGATGATATCCTCTGGGACTCAACATACCTATAGTTGTAGATTGATTGTTCCTGATGATATCCTCAGGGACTGAACATACCTATACTTGTAGATTGAGTGTTCCTGATGATATCCTCAGGAACTCAACATACCTATAGTTGTAGATTGATTGTTCCTGATGATATCCTCTGGGACTCAACATACCTATAGTTGTAGATTGATTGTTCCTGATGATATCTTCTGGGACTCAACATACCTATAGTTGTAGATTGATTGTTCCTGATGATATCCTCTGGGACTGAAGATACCTATAGTTGTAGATTGATTGTTCCTGATGATATCCTCTGGGACTGAACATACCTATAGTAGTAGATTGATTGTTCCTGATGATATCCTCTGGGACACAACATACCTATAGTTGTAGATTGATTGTTCCTGATGATATCCTCTGGGACTGAACATACCTATAGTTGTAGATTGATTGTTCCTGATGATATCCTCTGGGACTCAACATACCTATAGTTGTAGATTGATTGTTCCGATGATATCCTCTGGGACTGAACATACCTATAGTTGTAGATTGATTGTTCCTGATGATATCCTCTGGGACTGAACATACCTATAGTTGTAGATTGATTGTTCCTGATGATATCCTCTGGGACTCAACATACCTATAGTTGTAGATTGATTGTTCCTGATGATATCCTCTGGGACTCAACATACCTATAGTTGTAGATTGATTGTTCCTGATGATATCCTCTGGGACTGAACATACCTATAGTTGTAGATTGATTGTTCCTGATGATATCCTCTGGGACTCAACATACCTATAGTTGTAGATTGATTGTTCCTGATGATATCCTCTGGGACTGAACATACCTATAGTTGTAGATTGATTGTTCCTGATGATATTCTCTGGGACTCAACATACCTATAGTTGTAGATTGATTGTTCCTGATGATATCCTCTTGGACTGAACATACCTATAGTTGTAGATTGATTGTTCCTGATGATATCCTCTGGGACACAACATACCTATAGTTGTAGATTGATTGTTCCTGATGATATCCTCTGGGACTGAACATACCTATAGTTGTAGATTGATTGTTCCTGATGATATCCTCTGGAACTCAACATACCTATCGTTGTAGATTGATTGTTCCTGATGATATCCTCTGGAACTCAACATACCTATCGTTGTAGATTGATTGTTCCTGATGATATCCTCTGGGACTGAACATACCTATCGTTGTAGATTGATTGTTCCTGATGATATCCTCTGGGACACAACATACCTATAGTTGTAGATTGATTGTTCCTGATGATATCCTCTGGGACTCAACATACCTATAGTTGTAGATTGATTGTTCCTGATGATATCCTCTGGAACTCAACATACCTATAGTTGTAGATTGATTGTTCCTGATGATATCCTCTGGGACTCAACATACCTATAGTTGTAGATTGATTGTTCCTGATGATATCCTCTGGGACACAACATACCTATAGTTGTAGATTGATTGTTCCTGATGATATCCTCTGGGACTGAACATACCTATAGTTGTAGATTGATTGTTCCTGATGATATCCTCTGGGACTGAACATACCTATAGTTGTAGATTGATTGTTCCTGATGATATCCTCTGGGACTCAACATACCTATAGTTGTAGATTGATTGTTCCTGATGATATCCTCAGGGACTGAACATACCTATAGTTGTAGATTGATTGTTCCTGATGATATCCTCAGGGACTGAACATACCTATAGTTGTAGATTGATTGTTCCTGATGATATCCTCTGGGACTGAACATACCTATAGTTGTAGATTGATTGTTCCTGATGATATCCTCTGGGACTCAACATACCTATAGTTGTAGATTGATTGTTCCTGATGATATCCTCTGGGACACAACATACCTATAGTTGTAGATTGATTGTTCCTGATGATATCCTCTGGGACTGAACATACCTATAGTTGTAGATTGATTGTTCCTGATGATATCCTCTGGGACTGAACATACCTATAGTTGTAGATTGATTGTTCCTGATGATATCCTCTGGGACTGAACATACCTATAGTTGTAGATTGATTGTTCCTGATGATATCCTCAGGGACTGAACATACCTATACTTGTAGATTGAGTGTTCCTGATGATATCCTCAGGAACTCAACATACCTATAGTTGTAGATTGATTGTTCCTGATGATATCCTCTGGGACTCAACATACCTATAGTTGTAGATTGATTGTTCCTGATGATATCCTCTGGGACTCAACATACCTATAGTTGTAGATTGATTGTTCCTGATGATATCCTCTGGGACTGAACATACCTATAGTTGTAGATTGATTGTTCCTGATGATATCCTCTGGGACTAAACATACCTATAGTAGTAGATTGATTGTTCCTGATGATATCCTCTGGGACACAACATACCTATAGTTGTAGATTGATTGTTCCTGATGATATCCTCTGGGACTGAACATACCTATAGTTGTAGATTGATTGTTCCTGATGATATCCTCTGGGACTCAACATACCTATAGTTGTAGATTGATTGTTCCTGATGATATCCTCTGGGACTGAACATACCTATAGTTGTAGATTGATTGTTCCTGATGATATCCTCTGGGACTGAACATACCTATAGTTGTAGATTGATTGTTCCTGATGATATCCTCTGGGACTCAACATACCTATAGTTGTAGATTGATTGTTCCTGATGATATCCTCTGGGACTCAACATACCTATAGTTGTAGATTGATTGTTCCTGATGATATCCTCTGGGACTGAACATACCTATAGTTGTAGATTGATTGTTCCTGATGATATCCTCTGGGACTGAACATACCTATAGTTGTAGATTGATTGTTCCTGATGATATCCTCTGGGACTGAACATACCTATAGTTGTAGATTGATTGTTCCTGATGATATCCTCTGGGACTCAACATACCTATAGTTGTAGATTGATTGTTCCTGATGATATCCTCGGGGACTCAACATACCTATAGTTGTAGATTGATTGTTCCTTGACGACATTCATTAAACATTTATATTATTTGTTGTCTTTTTAGATATATAAATCAAACAGTTCTATGGATATTTCTATATAGACTAGAAATAGTTCTCATAGATTTAAAATGAAAGTGATCTGTAGTTTATAATCTTGAATATATATATATTGGTATGACGTAGTGCTATGACATATTTTTGTGTAATTAGGTACATTACAAACAACATGTCTGCTTTCTTTGTCTTTCTGAAAAAAAACTTGGTACATTGAATTAATAAAAACATGAAAAAAGTTTAATTACAGTAATAACATTTGACTCTTAGCGTGTAATACTGTGATTGGGACTGTGGCTTTAAGTTGAAATACGGTGATTATGCTATCGGTGTGACTTTAGATTTTAATAAGGTGAATTTTACTGCGACTAAAGTTGTGATACGATTATTATCGTTATGATATCACGTTGGCTTTAAGTTGAAACACAGTGATTGGTCCTTTGGTTTTGATTTGTAATGCGATGATTATCACGATAATTTTAAGTTGTAATACGGTGATTATCGTTGTGACTTTAAGTTGTAATACGATGACTATAACATTTTACTCCAATGTAAATATTGCTACGAATGTGCTAAAGTTTTTGTACATAGCATAGATATCATATTGACGTCTTGAGAGTTTATATTTATCCGTTTTTAATTACATTGTATCTCATTTATTCAAGTATAAACTTAGGCAATTGCAGTTTTCCGATGTGTATTCTCTATATACGAGTAAGAACACAAATCAAGTCTTAAACTATTAAAGTTATCGCATCAACTCCGATAGAAACGAAACTTGTAGCATTGTTAGTATAAGTGGTTCTTAAAAAAAATGTCTTTTCTGCCACACTTAGTCATAAGGAAGGCCATAATGATGCATACTATATAATCGGCTGACCAAAATACACTCTGGTGGCAGAATACGAAAACATGCCACCTTAAAAGACCTAGATGATAAACGAAACTACAACTACATTAACTAGTAAAGAACAATCATCGTGAACAAAAGCATTATTTTTGTCTGTTTTAAACTCTTCAATTTACATAGCATTACCACAACTGGTGATACCTAGTATTGTCTTGTCAATTCCAAAGTCCCGGGTTTTCTTTGTGTCGTCTTTAATCGCGAAACATGCTGGTGTCTATTTGATGTCAAAGTTCTGTATTCTCTTTGATTTTTTCTCTGAATTGTTTTGTCACATCCAGACAAGTACTGCTATTAATTAGTAAATGTTGTGAACTGGAAATCTAGTTTGTCAAATCTTTTTTGCTTATTGACTGTCCTTCTGGTATCTTTCGTCCCTCTTTTCTCCCGATTATGAAATAAATGCCTCCTTTTTATGACAACTGCTCTAACTGAAAATGTATTGTAAACACTCTAGGTACATTTTTGAAATTATATAACGTGTTTCTAATCCGTCAAATACCTATATGTGTTGACAACATACAAATTTCAATGTCCAATATGCTATTGGTTATATTTGAAGTGCGAGGCTTAAATATGAAGATGATGTTTCGTGAAGGTAGATTGCCTTTGCCAGGCTTACTGCATGTACAAAATCTCTGCTGAAACACTTTGAGAGACATTTAGGTGGACTGTTGTATTGGAAAAATCTGTGCTACTTTTTTACATGTTGTCTATTATGCTTGGTGTGTATATTTTCTGTTTTTATCCATCTTGACCAACTTTACAGAAGTTATCTACTAGTATATATATATATTTTAGATGAGTTCTAGTTCTAGAAATGCATGACATCTTTGCGACTGCACACTGGGTTTATACAAATCAACCAAAAAATCAAAATGTATTTGAAAATTGGGTTAGCTTATGTTTTTATCGGTCTCGCCATTGGACTTTTTAAAAACTTATAAACATTATTGAACGAGAGATGCTTACTCGGTCGATCCATCCTTTCACTCTCCGTTTAGAATTCACGAGACTAGCCACAGTCAATTTTTAAGTTGAACTCTCTGAATTGATTAATAAGATCAAACCATTTGAAGATTTCCCAAATTGAATGGTCATTACATCTTAGATGTACCAATTGAGAAATATGGCATTTGCTATCTAATAGTTCATTTATATGTATTCTGCATTGTCTTTTGTTTTTTGTTTGACTTCAGTGTTCTGTTGTGTTGTTGTTTTCCTCTTACAGTTGATGTGTTTTTTGATACGCGGATTTGTTTTCTCTCAATCGATTTATGACTTTTGAACAGCTGTATACTACTATTGCCTTTATTAAGAAAAGTCATACCATTTTATGATTGTTTAAATAAACAATAACAGCTTGAAGGATTTATTTTTAGAGTTGTTTTCTTTAAAAGGAATCACATTTATCAGATTGCTATACATTTTATCCAATGTATCAAATCATTTCTTGTAAGTACATATCAAATTCATAGTTTTTATTAGACTTCTTCATACAATGTGAACATGCAAATGTCTATTTCATTTATAATGAAATTGTCATTGATATCTTTAAAATAGATTTAAATTCAAATTGTATATATAAAAACATTCAATTGATATCTTAATTCCCATCGAAAAGATTTAATTTAGTGCTCTATGAATTCAAATGTCTGAAATATATGTCTACTTGTCGCGCGAAATTACTTTCAGCCAAGTGGAATACGTTTAATTGATGATCATGTTTTTATTTGCTGTTTAACAATTGCTTATGAAATTAATGAAATGAAATGAGTATTATCTTATAAGCGATCGCATTGGTGTACTAGTATTAGGTGGACAAAAATGACTACGAAATGTTTTTCTAAATGCTTTATAAAACAGAGCACAGGAATTCCCGTTCTGTGAATGAATAATGCAAGGTTGTGTGGACACGGTGGCCACTCATATCCCTTTGGATTTGATTCTAATGATTTCGTCGATATAGTAAGCATAGAAACAAAAAATTTTACTTCCTATCTTGACTTTCACATTGAAACACCAGTGACGCTAGAAGCCTAGTGTGACTAAGAGTAAGCCTTGGCGTTGTTTTCCAATTGTAAAATTTCAGTTTTCATACAACCTAAAAGACACATATTCAAATATTGAATGTATATATGTATCTCCAATTTTAGAATGCATAACAGATGTAGCTCCTGAAGATGCTACAACACCATGGTTATAGTTGATAAAAGTGAGAATTTCTCTTTGGCTGTATATTGATTCCTAGGTGAGTCGGTTGACATTTATAACAGATTTGTGTCGCAAATGACCACGAATATATTGTAAGTTGTAACAACCTTCCATCTGTTTTTTTTACATAACTTTCATATTGTCAATCGCCAAATGTATCTCATCACCGTATTATCTTTATGTAACCACAAACACGATGCGTATTATTCAGAGACCATAACCCGAGAATCCTCTCTGAGTAGCCAGGTTTCCTTCAATGTTCTGCTAATTGTGCTTAAGAGTTTTTGCAATGTTAGTGTTATCACCATTTGTATTCATCTTGTCTTTTCATGGTAGTTTTGATAACCATATGACAGCTGGTTTAATTCTAACGAAACAGAAATTAAATGTATGTCACTAATTTGCTTAGCTTTGCTTCTTTTCAGCTTAAATGACTATCAAAATTTAATACGTTTCGGTTTAAAGGTGCCTTAAAGGTGTCGCTTTTTAATACGGTAAACATGTAACGATTGATTGCAAACATACTCTCACACTGCTTGTATACATGTTCCGACAAAGAGCACTTGTAGGATATGCTTAATCTTCCAGAGTTTCAGGTAAAATATATAGATATAGGAAGATGTAGTGTAGGTGCCAATGAGACAACTCTCCATACAAATAACAATTTAAATACGGATTGTAATGCAGTGCGTATTGGCCAAAATACTTGCTATTGATGCGGCCGTGTGTGTCCGTATGTGTTTGTTTAGATAAATCTTACTTATTTCATTTTCATTTTTTTTTTATATACAACAGATATTGCTATAAATTTTTCGCTAATATATTTTATCACAATAATTATAACTAATCCAACTCCGATATAAAATAAGACAGTGCGCATAATACATATGATCATATTAGAGTGATATATAAGTTAGCAGATGAAAATTAACATAATAACAAACCAAGTGTATCATTTGAGGTAAACATATTTTGCCTTAAAAAAGGAAACTCGATATAAACCATGTATATTAAATAACCGTTAACATGAATTTAGGTTTTCAAATTATCTTATGAATGATACATTGTAGCTATGATGAAGTAGTCTACAAATGCACACACAATGAACTATCACAAGCTTGTAAGGTGGTTCGAGCTGATTTTGGTCGTTTTATCAATAAAAACACCCTTTTATTTAACACATCGAAACTAATTTCAATCATACTTAAACATATGTGTTCATTATTGCCAAAAAATCTTTTAACTTTCTCAGTATACATACATGCATTATTGTACTGAAGTTAAGCTTGAAAGCCCTACCTTATGCCAGAATTATAACAACATCGATAAAATGTTTTAAAAAAAGGAAGCAAAGAAGCCTGTAAGTTCAATTAAAATGATAATTACATCTTATTAGCATGATAATGGGGTTTGTTTCATGGGAAAATCATTGAATGTCTTTTAATAAGCATGACTATGTTTGCGTAGGTAGCTTCGTTTTCGAGATTGCTAAAATAAAAAAACTCTAGTTTCAGCGACGGTGTGTTATTGTATACATTAACAGAAATAAAGAACACATTACTAGCTTTATCAATTATACCATGGTGGTTTGTTGGAAGAACAAGAAAATCCTTTTTAATTTTTTTTTAATGGAAGTACAAAGAAAAAAACTAATGAACTGATTTTGCTCGAAATGTACTGTAACGAATATTTAATATTATCATTAATGACTTTGCGTGAGCTTTCTACATTATACAAGACGATATTCTCGTTTAATAGTTTCACGTGCTTTCCAATTATCAACATCAATTTATACTAAAATATCAGCGTTATAATATGGTTTTGTTGTTAAAAATTAAAGAGGTAATACAACTACAAAACCAGCTGAATTATAAAAATTTAATAACGGGAGTACAATATTAAATATAGAGCATACTATTAAGAATGGAAATGAGGAAAATGTCAAAGATATAACAACCCGGCTCAAGAGCACATATTGGATAGAGCATGAATGTTTACATACATCACTTAACCTACAGATACCTGACGTGTAACGCAGTCTATTTAGTTAGATTGTATTGTGTTTTTTCGGAGACTCTTATGTTAGTCTCTTATCTAAACTGTTGTATGATTCTTGTTTTTAGCCCTGTCTATTCGTCTTGAGTTAATTTTCATTCATATTTCCGAATGAATCAATTATAGTATTGAAATTGTTTCCTTTATGTTGTTTCATTGTAACATCAATATTTCAACTACACATAAAGACATTGGAGTAATCTGTTATCCAATACGTTTCGACAATCTAACTAGTTCCACTTCATGTGTCTGTCTTTGTTGTAAATTGAGGTTACAATTGCTATATGAGTATTATTAATGGATATAAAGGGTTTCTATAATAATATTTTAAGATAGTTTTGAAAATCAAAGGAAGAGCTTCCGTCAGTTTTAGTTTGTTACGCCAATTTTGTTGTTTGTCCATAGATTTATGAGTTTTGAACAGCGGTATACTACTGTTGCCTTTATTTATTCATGGTTGGTTCATTGTGCATATGCACGATGACAATTGTTTGTTACTGACATACCTTTAAGTATATGTGGTATGATTGTCGATTTGGCAACTATCCAGCAGAAAACCAAAATGAACAACTAAATGAATAAGGCATTTCACAATAATTAGCAAACCCTATTCTGTAAGTAATTTTAAAGGTCTCTGCTTCACCTTTTGATGTATGTGCCGCAATATTTTCTAAAGGGATTTATTTAAGTAAAGAATGTAGCAGTTTTAGCAGTAACGAAAAGTAAGTTAGGTTTTTTTCTGTAAAATATCCTCTGTATACAGTATAGGTTCAACCATTATTTTAGTCAAAGTAAGTTCCAACATAATTGGATTTAACTTTGCTGTTTGCATTTATTCATGCATATACGTCCAGATGAAAAAAAATGTAACGATAAATTACCCTAGGTTATGTTATGGCTATCGTCGTCTTAAGCCAGAAATTAAATGATTATTCTGGTATCTTTAAAGGACACTAGAGATGTCCTTTAGGAGAACCAAAGCTATGATAATACACCAATTAATGTAGTAAATCAGTGAGACGTTATTTTGTAAGTCAATCGATGTCTACATACGTCAGCTGATCCTATAATTGATCATCTCATCAAGGAAACTTAAATTCAAAACACCAACTTCGGAAGAAATGCGATGTTGGCACTTTTGATCTATATTGTGTATTTGTCCTTTTATCTTAATTGAGTTAATCATTTTCGTCTTCGCACAAATAAAGAGAGTGTAAAACTTGACATTTGCAGAAAATTTGAAATTTGATAGTTCATATTAAAACAGAAAATATGATATTGTTTGAATTATAATGTATTTATGAAGCTGATGACAAGCAGAACAAATAACAGTACCGATTGCTACTTGCGTGTAAACCGTTCATAAATATATCATTATAAATTAGTCTTACTTTATACAAATTTGTTATCTTGTATATCTTTAATTGGTCTTTCTTTCTGACATAGTCACGTCCGTCAGTCACCACAATAGAAATTAAAAGATGTGGTGTGATTTAAAATTAATGAGACAACTCACCGACAGAGACTGAATGAAATAGAGGTTGTCAACTATAAGTCACCAAACGTCCTTCTGCAACGAACAAAGCATACTCAGACATAAAAGGCCTTGAAAATGATTGTGCATCTTATACTAAAATTTCAATCAGTACACATACAACATCTTAGTATAAAGACGTTTTTCTGCTGTGAGAGAAAAACATGAAGTTGTGCTATGCCAAAATAAAAGGTATCGTTGAGCAATAAATGTGCAAATGAATATAAGAGTAAGAATAATGTTTAGTTTGATTTCAATTTACTGATAAAACAATCGATATTTATACCAATAAAATCAATATTCAAACATCTTTTTAAGGTGTTGAATTGGTTACATTTTAGAAAAAGTTCATTTAAAGACTCGCTTAAACCTAGATCGTATCAAAATATCAGTGCTCGATAAACAATGTCTTTCTAATTATTAGTATGTGCTATCACATTTGAAACAAGTGTTAAGCAGGTATTATCCCTTTGTATATTGATACTTTAAACGTACTAGTTAAGTATAATAAATATATGGATGTGATATTCACTGATGGGCGACTCACTTGTAACAACCAGATCCGATATACAATGTAAGATACAAAGTGTCCTACATTCAATATACATTGTCTCTCTGGTATTGTTCCGGTGGCTGCTTCCTATCAGTCTAATCCATTTCTCCTTTGAAATCCGGAAATTACACTTTCTCGATAACAAAGAAAACCAATATTTGATCTACCTTATAAATGACCACTTCAGAAAACAATCTTTCAGTAATGAAAACAAATTTTCTTTTGATTTGAGAGTGCAATCGCTATGTTTCCTCTTCAGTTAATCTTTTTAGAGAATAATTTACAACAAACTTCCCGTTTCAAATGTGAAAATAGCATTCTCGAGAAGAAAAAAGTAATTTCAAACAAGAAGTTCATCGAGGTTACAATAAACCATTGAGTAACATAGGAGCAATTATTGAATGAGGATGACATGGCTTTAAGAACAGACAGATCCTGATTAGTTTTTGAGTTCTTTTGATTTTTGTTATATTAGACTATTTGTTGACAACTCAATTATGGAAAACACAAACGAATAAATGCCCTGAAATATGCAACATTATTTTGGAACGCAAGCACGTAGTATTGGCATATTTGTTTCTAATTTTCAACATAGTTTTGTTATGTAACAAAATAGCGAATGGAAATGGGAAATACGACAAAGAAACAATAATTTCTCGACCAAAGAGCAAAACACAAACGAACGCCACCAATGGATCTTCAACACGAGAAAAACTCGCACCCGAAATCATGTTTCGGCTGGCCTCTAAACAAAAATGTGTATTAGTGCAGTGACTTGTGAAGATCAAAGTGCGGCGGGGTTAAACATGTTTTGTTAGCCAATGTAAAAAAACAAACACACATTAATACGTACAGTAAAACTCAGTTGAAAAGAATTCCGGGTCAGATTTCAAAATAGGAATCTGATGTATAGTAGTTGTTGTTTGTATTTGTAATTTATATGTGTTTCTCGTTTCTCGTCTTTTATATACATGTAGATTAGACCGTTGGTTTTTCCGTTTAAATTGTTTTACACTAGTAATTGTGTAGGTCCTTTATAGCTTGTTGTTCGGTGTGAGCCAAGGCTCTGTGTTGAAGGCCGTATATTTAACTTTAATGGTTTACTGTTTTGAATTGTTATTTGAATGGAGAGTTGTCTCATTTGCACTCACGCCACATCTTCCTATATCTAACCAATCCACTTCTAAATTCTGAATTAGGAAAATCCATGCTAATATATTGGGCGGGAAGTTAAATCAGCATTCTGTGAGCATGTTTTCACAGCTCGGTACGATGTGTTTATTCACGTGAACTATAAACAGCGCAACTGCTTGTGTGTAAAATATGCTAAATAATGTAAAAACATTATAACTTGATTAGAACGCGTTTTGAATTTGATGATTCAAATACAGAACATTCGAAGGTGATACAGAAACACATTCATATTTTGGTCTAGGATTCATGACTTTTTCATAACTAGTCGTTATTAACATTGACGTCTCTTGTATTGAATAAACTCATTGTAGATACCAGGACTAAATTTTGTATAAACGCCAGACGCGCGTTTTGTCCACAAAAGACTCATCAGTGACGCTCGAATCCAAAAAGGTTAAAAAGAAAAATGAAGTACAAAGTTAAAGCATTCAAAAATTTGTAAACAGTAAATTTATAAATAGAACCAAATCTATGATAATTCATGTCAGCATAAAAAGTGCTGACTACTGGGCTTGTGATACCCTCGGGAAATAAATCTCCACCAGCAGTGGCGTATTGACAGCAAGTTCTCTCAGATCATAGATCTGTACTTTGTGTCTCAAGGTGTTTCACTGGTTTTTTATTTTCTTACTTTCAACTGATTTTGACGTGTGTCCTTATAATAGAAAAAAAGGATATGAGTTTATCAATACATGGCTCAAATTCATCATATGCACATTTATTCAGTAGTTACTATGCGTTGCTGTATATCATATTTTTTGTTTATTTACTTTATCGTCCATTAATCATGCCATTATTTTGTACTTGTCCTGTTTGGAATTTTTTTAGCTTTCTATGAGGTTCGTGTTTTGGACTATGATTATGGACTTTCCGAATTGATTTTCCTGTTCATTATTTTTGTGATTTTAATTTTTGCTTATTGTTGAGGTAATAAAGGTTCATAGGACGAGCTGTAGTTGCAACAATATTTGGTTTACTTATGGACAGAAAGTAAATAATTGTTTCTAAAATGTCATGTTTTAATTTTATATTATATATATATAAAATTACGCAATTTTCCTGTGACAAAGTCAATTGAATAATGAAAACTAGGTTAATTGTATTTAGATTGATTGACTGTTGTTCCCTCAACGTCAAGTGGCAAATTTTTCATGAATTATCAATACATAAATATAATGTAATAGGTATATTCTGCAAAGTGGACCAACAAGGAATATCAGTATTTTGAATACCATTGAGAAAAGAGTATATATTTGATATTCAATATGCAATATTGCAAAAAAAACACCAAGCAAATCGATGAAATGAGAACTGAACCCATCGGTCAAGATCTAAGTTTTTTTACCAAAATACCAGATTGATATGACACCAAGACCGCACCAGGTTATGAACATAGTTAGACTTTTTTATACAAATTGTTGACAAAAGATGAACAACAAGTTTCTCCTGAAGTCAATTTATATCACACAAGAGCCATTCTCCTAAATTTAAATCTTTTCTGAAATGCAAAGTACCTCACAGCTGTATGTTTATACTTTGAGGTTTTAATAAAAGTGCGGTTCGGTTTTTATTAACATCAAGCCAAATTTGGAATGTGATGTCAAAATACAATGTTGGTTAACATTTTAATTATAAGAAACGTTGGCAAACTTTCTAAGATTTTAATATATGGCTTATTATATTTAAAAATAAAATGTATGAGAATTTAAAAAACTTTTAAGGTTCTTCACTGTGAGTAAGCAAATAAATGGAAAATCGTCCATACTTTTGTACCTTCATTATCAAATGGATTAGCATGTCGTCTTGTAATAAAAATTTTAATCAGTTCTCGGTCTGTGTACGAGTCAATGGTACGTTGAAATATTTACATAAAACTTATTACAGATGAATAAGTCATCCTTTATTCTATGACGTCATTGACTGATAACTTTGAACATATTAAGATATTTTGGTCTGCTTGTTTCTATTTATAAAAACAAATTAAGTTCAACCGACGAATAAATAAATTGCCATGCATGTTAATCCATTAGAGTTTTCAATAAGCAATCAAGTATATTTGCAATCAATAAAAAGGGTGATAATAATCTCAGATAAACGACATAAAACAATTCATTCTTAAATGCCTAGAACAAACAGCTTTTCACTTCAGTGACAAATAGATTGTAAATGTACATAGACAAATCACAACAACAGCACGTACAGAACAAATGTTAAAGCATAAAAACAGCACTATTTTCTTACTTATGACATCACCGATACTTTTTACTTAGTCTGTATTTGTACTTTTATAAACAACATGACGGTAGTCACATGGGAGCAGAAACTGCCTACTCATCCATAACACCTGAGTTCACTGCCGGTTTGTTTTTGATAGAGTTCGCTTTACTCAATTATTTAGTTTTCTGTGTAGAATGTAGTAGATTTGTTCGTCTTTTATCGTTTTCCGCTTTTAAATTTTGTAATGGCGTTGTCCTCGGCCTCTAAGTATTAAATATTCCTTTGGTATTTACTTTCCTCAGGAGAAAAGACAAATTGCAAATAATACATTGTTGTATAGCAAATTAGCGATCGAGAACAAAGTTAAATATATGGCTTTCATTAATGGCACACACATACCTATTATCTAAAGGAAACCAAAGACATCTTAAGCGTTATGAAACGTTGTAGCACAAATTGTATTTGTGCCGATATGGGAATACTTTTCAGTATAACTTTTTCTTTATAGTTCAAGCGTCTATTAATTATGAGTTTTTACGGTAAAATATTAAATAATCTCAACTTTTAAATTAAAATAATGAACATTTTGAAAGTCATTCACTTCATTTTATTTGTCATATACAATCGGTTTAATTTTGGTGTATAGGTGGTATACTCGATCAGATGTTGATATTTTTAATGAACGGGATTTACGATGAATGTATCGTGCAATATATTGTTCGTATCTTGCTTTTTTTTCTTTTTTTTTTTTTTTATAAAAGAACAAGAATACGTTACTATAATATGAATGAAAAGACGCCTAAGGATTATGCACCTACATAATATATTTTGTACATTATTGAGATTTAAAATGGCTATTTTGTTGTTGCTGTAAAATTTTCGATTAGCAATAATGATTTGTATGCTGTTTCTTATATTTCTAAATTTAATGTTTGTTTGACTGCATCAAAACAAAATTATTTCTATTTTTGTTTCGAACAAATGTTGCCTTCAAACAAGATATTAGAATCTGAAACTATTTAATTTCCACGGAAAGGGATCTTCCTGGATATTTTCAGATGTAATGAAGACAAAGAGATTAATTCAAAAATGTATGCAAAAAGCAGAACACACCAATAGAATTTCTACAAAGTGTCAAAAAGAAATTTGAATAGCATTTTATACAGACATTTAGGAGACTATATGCAAATAGTTTTAATGCATTGCTAAGGAAAAGTCATAAGGATTCCACAACATAATAAAATATCATGTTGAATTTATATAAAGCTTTTTTCAATGTATGAAATCAAGAATCAGCATTGTAAATGTCTTTTTTTATAACTTGGCCTCTGTGGGTGAGTAGCGCGATGAAACCGAATGTCTAGAAACATCATTATTTTTCAGAATGTTTACCCTTTAAATAGAGCGATTCCATATCCTGGTTTTCAGTATGTTTTACATCATATTGTCTTCAGACAAATTGGTCAGGTATTTGACTATCCGTTGACGTTAATCCACAAATTGTCTGAATCGATTCTGATTCGGATCTTTATGTATCGTTCTTGTCAATTGTTTAAAATCCCTTTGCTTACTGATTATTTTGGTGTTTTGTGTAGTTTTAGTGTTGAATCTCAGAAAGGTCAACCAAAACATTTTTTACATACATTTTAAAAACTGCTCTAAAATTTTAAATTGCACAATGGTATGGATATCAATCATTACAACTTATACTTGACCATATTGACAATGAAGCTGTGTCAAAGAGTCAACTATATGAAATTATAATATCGCGACCGTTAGTATAAACGTTGATTATTGTATAATTGCATGTCTATATCAAAAGACTGTTTTGTTTGGTGCATTCTAGATGTTTTGAATTGCTCTGTTATATTTATACATACCTAACATCTCTTTTTGTTTGCATCGACGATTTTAATGATGATTTTTAATTAAAAAAAAAGAATCTTTCATTGATTTAAAAACATGAAAATGCCTTTACAAAATGTAAAAAATCCATGTATTAATAGTTTGTCATATTTTTGAAGCATTGTTTTCCAATATATCGTATAATTTAAGGTTTTCTTAAACAAAGGTGGGATCGACTGAGTGACAACGTCACGACATGCCAGTAATATTGATTCCACAGAGAAAATCTACCTTATTTATATTCTACTATAGTAATGTCATACTACCAACCGATAAGGCAAGGTTCTTTTAATATTGATTGCTTCAACAACTTAACGTCGATTATAAGTTCTTTTTCATTAATATTTTCCGTCTTAATACATCAGATCTTACAGTATAATGAATCAATTGGTTTTTCAGGATAATCAGATTACAGCCCTAGGTGTACAAGTTCTCAACACAGCGGCATCATGATCAAGTCTGTTATTTAATCGGAACACATGCCTCAGTGATGCTCTTGCAGACGACAACTTCTCAGCAGGTGCTTGTTTCAATCCCGCGTGTTTTTATCTAGTGTTTCTGGAATAAGTTAACACTGCAAAAAATCAACTATAATTCATATTGAACAATACGGAAATAATTGTGTATTTAGTTACTAGACATTTTCTGTGAGGAAAATTAAAATATTATTCGATTATATTCACTAAGAAGGATTATAAAAATATTGTTTTCTTTGAGGGATAATACTTCGCTAATACAAACAACTGATCAGCGCCGGATCGCACAAAAGTTGGAAAATTTTAAGGTAATTATTGTTCTCTTTATTCATTAATTTTATTAATTATTTTCATTATTTATGATATTATTATTGTCACCAATATTGTTATTATTATCAATATTATCATTGCCATCATCATTATTTTTATTTTTATTATAATATATCATTATTATTAGTATTATTGTTTGTGTGATATAGTTTTGGGTAAAAATTAGTATTGTTTTGCTCAATTTGATCGAAACCAATGATATCTTATATGACACATTCGTTTCTGTCCTGTAAATATTTTCATCAATATAACAAAAATCTTTTAACAATTTAGAAGTTTCCATTAATGTTGTATATATATCAAATAGCTACAACTCATTCATGGTCAAAATCTACAACAACAGTATTAGCATGTATAGTTATACCATTGTGTCACGGAAATATAGCCGCCTGTTTTAAAAGACCTATTATGTAGTGCATCGTTAGGGAAACTGACTTTTTAATAAAACGTATATTGACTTGCTGAAAAATTTATTGCATTAATTCAACAGCCTGGGTCCTTAAGGAGAAAAACTTAAAAAAATGAGATTAATGTAAATTGCAAAACAAGATCAATACTCGCGTTTTTCACATCAGGTAATTCTTGTCACAAAAATCAATACTAGAAAGATAGTCTATTGATTACTAATAAAGATTTACTTTTTGATAAGCTGCTAATGACTTATAAAAAATGTCTTTTATGTTGACATACTCTTTGTGACTGTATATGGTAGATATGTTTTTGAACATGAATGGCCATTCAGATTGGTTAAAGTGTATTTGTACAATAACATTGTGTTTACATATGATATATGTAAAGATAAAAAGGCCGTACATTTACCTATAATGGTTTACTTTATTTAAATTGTTATTTGGATGGAGAGTTGTCTCATTGGCACTCACACCACATCTTCCTATATCTATATATTGTAAATGAGACAAATCTTTTCCAGAGACTAATTGACGTAAAATTCGAAGTAAACAACTAAAGTCCATCGTACGGCCTTTGTCAATGAGAAAAAAAAGCTGACCAGCACAGCAAGCAATAAAAACCCATCAATTAACAACTGTAAAATAACAAAGAAACAATTTTTAAAATGTTCATGACCCTAAAGCAAATACAGAGAGTTTTGCCCTTTTTGGTATAAAGTTTAAACTGCATTCTTTTTTATGAATGGCACATAACTGTTTTGAATGTTGCAAGGATCAATTCTACGACTGTGAGTGGTTTGATGTTAGTAATAGCGGATCTATTGAACTGTTGGATAGGAATTTTCTAAATGTTTATGAAAATTACATCATTTAAAAAAAAAAATCTATTGTGCCTTTTAAAATTCCCAAAAAAATCATTCAGTCGGTCAACCACCTAGTCTTCAAATCAACGTTTATTAATGTAGATTAATGTATTAAAAATATCAGTTTTAGCCCCGTAATTTCATTGTTTTCATGACCAAAAGAAGGAAATAACAAAACAAAACAAATAAACAAAAAAACACTTCAAATGTTTTAAATTGTACTAATTCTTTGATACACTTATTATTGTTTACAGAATTGTTGTTGTAACGTTAAAGAAGATCTATGTAAACGAAAAAATACTATTTAAGGTTTATAGCTGTAAAACAAGGATTAATACACCATTCTCGTCATAAGTAAATGCCGGTATCAAGTCAGAAATATGACATTTGTTCTACTTTTGTTTGGAGTGTTTGGGCTCTTCATTTTGTCATTTGATAAGAAACTTTACGTTTTGAATTTTCCTATGAGTTCGTAATTTTTGTTTCCTGATATATTCCAGTTGTTCTTACCACAATGACGTTCTCTTTTTCCTGATTGTGACCTTTCGAATTGACTTATCACCGGGTTTGTTCTTACAAAAGGAAAACGATGGGTGCAGCATGTGGAGCAGGATATGTTTACTTTTTGTAAGCACCTGAGATCATCTTCGATTTGCTATGGGGTTCGTGTTACTCAGTACCTAGTACTCTATGTTATCTTTTGTGTATTACCTGCCGTTTGTCTTTTGGTCCCCTTTGTCGTTTTGTCATGGCTTTGATAATTCTGTTTCTCAACTATTGAGTTTTAATTTCTATTTGTTATATGCCGCTTCTATTTTTTGTTTTTTGCTTATCGATGAAAGTTATACAGTGATGTTCACGTTATTTCTCAGATTATATTCTCTTTCAATAAAACAATAATGAAAAACGAAATAATACCGTTAACAAAATCAAACTCGGTTGATACACTTTTTCGTCTGATTCAACATGGATGAGGTAAACTGATCATCAATAATTGTAGCTGTTGATTTTGTTAACTTACAGAAAAAACAGTTCCCATAAAATAGTAAACTGTTTGAAATAATTCTATTAATTTTATAGAAATTCAATCCCTAGCTGCTTAATGTTAAATAGTATCATTGAATTCACATGTTATATTTCAGTTTGGAAAGCATCAATTGCGTGTCAAGCCATTTGTCTGAGATATTGATTTCTTGTGGTATTTAAAGTTGATATTTCATTTCTTTCACAAGTTTTGAAGCAAACATGTTCAAACTACGCGATTATTCAGAATCTAAACAACGCTAAACTTGGTTCATATAAAATTAAACAATAAAATATGGTAATACATGTTTCTTGCTATTTTTACAGTCCATTGTGCATGCGATTTTGATTAAATTTCAATTTCATGTACATATTTCCGGTGCTGAACAATTACATTTGCATTATAAATGTGTGCATTTAAAACAATATCATTTCGAAAAACAAACTTAGCAAAATGTTTATTTGAGTCCAAGTTAATTGATTTTAATCACACATATATGTCAAAACGTGAATAGGCTCACGTAGTACAAAAACCGCCTATCTGAAATGAAATAAAATGTTAGGATGATGGCAAGTCTGTTAACATAAAACTTGTCGACCAAGCTTGAAGTGGGAAGCAATATCTATATATGGCATTAGGACGTCATATTTCAAGCAGCATATTGTCAGCTTAGTATTTTGAAATAGTAAAATGGTGTTTAAAAATAATGACTGAATACCTATATTACAGGACTTGGGATTAAAAATCACAGGCATTGATTCATAATCAGTAGCAGAAAATATCTAGATATTTAGACCAAGCGATGTCTGCTTGGCTGGTTTGTGTAATTTCCTCAAACCATCAACTGCACTGGCCTAGAATTAATAGCATAATTGTAAAAGAACAGATAAAGGGAACGCAACGTTTGTCAAGCTTGTTCGTTTTGAAATGTCGATAATTTGCCCTTATACATCAGTGGTTCTGGCCTTATATGCGTTCCACATAATCATAGCGATGTAACCTCAAAAACCCTATTTCCAAGCAAGATCGTGTCTTCATCTTAGAGACATCAGCGTAGTGTTGACAATACAAGATTACAAGATAAAGAAATTCTTACAAAGCTTGTTCGTATTGTCCAATGCCTATGTTATGTTTTTCTTAATTAATTTAAACGAATGTTTTAGTATAACCCGATTAACGAAGTCAGCTATTTATTTCCTATCATTGATTGTGAATTGAAATTGTTCGGTAATATATTGATTCTTGAATGTTAAAACTAACAGGTTAAGCGGTAAAAACGTATAAAACTATTAACAATATAACGTGTCCACTTGATTGATTAAAGGAAATGAGCGTCATCAATTGTGAATACCATTTTTTATATTATGGATAATTGGTGAAGTGCAAATAAGATTACTCATTACATTTTATCAAAGCATAGAGACATGTCTATCACACCTAAGCACAATACCTATAGGACAGAACGTTAGAAATTAATGAAATGCATGCTTTATCAAATCAATGCTAATTCACGGTGTTTTTCTATATATTTGTCCATTACATTGTTATGATATCATTGTCATTTTATATACTACTTTTACTATCCTACTAACTAGTAAATGAGTCAGCGATTTATCAAATGTAAATTGCCGTTTGATTATGAATTTACCAATCAAATATTAATAGAGACGATTCCCTTGGGACACAGGTATTACGTTAGACACAATGTGAAATCTCTTATACTAATATTTGCCATGTAGCTACAAATGAATTAGATCGTTCAATGTTCTGTATTCTTCTATGTAAATCAGATAACTGTATAAGCTTTAATCATGATAACATAATATATATCAAATGAGCAATGGTCATATAACCCATGCTTTATCAAGACTTTTTGTAATGAATAACACGTATAAATCCATCGGCAGTGATGTTACATATCATAACTTGAAATTAATAATGTATAACACAAATCTAGGCAATAAAAATATGTTCTCCCAATGGTATCAAACAAAGGTAGATGCTTGATTGTTTCTTGTAACTTCGTCACAGTTTGTTAACTCAATAATATGTTTTCGTTTGATTTTCAAATGTGTCATACACTATCATGTATCATCGTTATATTTCAAATGTATGTCAGGACGTCGGTCATAAAGTCACTGGGAACAATGGATAACATTCATTGGAATATTGAAATCATATAAAGTAAATGAATGTCACCACATATTGCTTGCAATTTACAAATTTTGATCTTTTTATTTGTTGTTTTTTCTTAGAAACACAAATATAACCATAGTTAAATTATCTATATATATGTTAGCGGCAATATGTAAAATTAGGCATTAAGCTTAAATCCTAGGCAATAAGCAAACGGTTAGGCATTAAGCTTATTGCCTGAAATCTGATGATGATTATTCATCCTATTGCCGAACATAATTTTAGGCAATAAGTAAACTCTGGAATTTATGTATATTGGGTGAATTATTTTTGATATAGTTTCGTTTTTTAATTATAATTTTACATTTATAAATATACATTCATTTAACAGGTTTTCAAATTTAGTAAGTTTAATTTAGTAATTTAGCAGTTGAAAAACAGAATTAACTCATACTTTTTCATATTGTGAGGTATACTTTCACTTCATTAGTCGAGCTGGTTTGAACTGGTCAAAAGTAGACCAAATTAAAATATGATTTTTTTTATCACAACATTTTCCTTTTTTTTATTCCATAAATAAATTGTCTTTGTTAATAATTCCACAATTTAGAATAACAAAATGATTTTTTAATACAAATTTCTCTCAAGTTTTTATATTTCTAAATTAATATTTGATGCATTTTAATATAAATATTTCATAAGTGAATTTATTTCTGGTCTCTTGTGTAGATTTGTCATAATATTGGCAATCATGTCACATCTTCTTTTTTATATTTAGGATGACACTGGGCCCTGAACTTTTGCATCGTTAAAATCGGTGAAATTCGTTTTTTTTCTTCTTGTCATTTTCAAACGTATATTATTTGCAGTAATAAAATACAATAGTTGAAATATTCAGTATTTATATGAAAAATACACAAAATTTTCCTATGAACTTTTAAGTATGAAACCGTGACAGTTCGAATTCAGGTCCCTCAAAGCATAAAATGATTTTACCGATTATGTATTCAATTTTAACTATTTACAATTATTTTGTTCAATTCTAATATAAAACATAGTTATATTTTTTGACTTATATTTTGTTTCAAAGAGTTTAGATCTACAATTATAATATAATTTTTTTTTATAACCTTTCATTTAAAACTAATTGTTATTTTCTAATAATTAACCGGTTTATGAATTACAGTTTTTGGTGGAATTTAATACAATATTTCATTTTGTTTCATTTGCTGTTTTCTTTTACGCCAATACTTAGGACATCCAAACTAATATAATCCTCAGATAGCTTCGATGTGCTGCATGCTGAGAAATGTCGAAAGTCGAACCTAACTATATCATATTTACTGTCCTAAGAATATCTTATAGAACTAATCTTGGGACAGTGTCGATAAACAGGTCGTAGTTATCATAATGTAACAAATGTATTTTTATTTTAATGAATAAATGTCTTTTGTTAACTCGCATTTACATTTTAGGCATTAAGCTTAATGCCTGCACACATTTTTCAGGATTTAAGCTTAAATCCTTGGATTTAAGACTAATGCCTAACATCATTTAGGCAATAGACTTACTGCCTAGGCGTTAGCTTATTGCCTAGGTTTCAGCTTAATGCCTAGTTTTACTTATTGCCGCTAACATATACATGACTACACAAAGGTAAACTTTTAATATTGGATTAATGACTGTTTTTGGATGAGTATTCATGTTCACTAACTTTGGAATAAATTCTACTGCATATGTATGCAATCGTAATGAATAAGTGTGTATTTGTTTATCAAATATTCAGAGATATTGCATAACATTGTCAGAACTGTTTTAACCTGTTATGCAATGAACATTATATATAAATTTTCAAGGTCTCTGAAAACGAATTGTAGGTGCGATTGCAAGATAATCAGCATATACGCATTACGTGTTGCTTTATATAGTACAGTTTCCTACGAGGTCATCATCGTATAACAATTTTTATCAAATATTTTGGTTCGAGGATCACTAATGCAACAACAATTTGTCATGCTACAGCATTACGTGATGTCTAATTGGTATTGACACGACATCCCCTTTGATTCATAATTAACATTGAATAGGAACTTCCCTCTTGTTTTGTCACTCACTTCCTGAAACATATACAGTTACCAAACAAAGGTATTTCTCATGTAGCTTTGATCATACTGTGATTTGTTGGTGTAATATACATATGTATATGTATTTGCGTCTAACTATACTCCACAACTTCAGTACTAGTTGACTTTTTGTCTACATATATTTATAAAACATCTAAAGGAACGAATGAATAAGTGACAATGCGAGATAACATTTTTCGTGACGCTATCGTATTATAGCAGCAGACTTTTAAACCTTCATTACGAATAAATCAATAAATAAAGCAAAAATCTTTTACCTATATGCTGTTTTACATTTTTAACTGTATTAAACACAACTTTTTGGTCCTCAGTGCTCTTCAACTTTGTACTTGCGCGTCTAGCGCATTAAATTATACTCCTGGTACCTTTGATATCTGAGTTGATGCCACTGCTTGTGGAAAGGTTGTCCCCGAGGGTATAACAAGCCCATCAGTCAGCACTTTGGCTTTGACATCAATATCAATTATATGATCATTTTTATAAATTTCCTGTTTACAAAAGTATGAATTTCCCGAAATTCTAAGGATTTTTTTAATCTAAGCCATCAACTACCTTAGCTGTATTTGGCACAACTTTTTGCAATCTTGGGTTTTCAATGCTCTTTAACTTTGTACTTGTTTGACTCTATTACTGTTTTGGTCCTGAACGTCACAGATGAATCTAATATAGACGAAACACGCGTCTGGCGTATTTAATTTAAAGACTGGTACCTTTCAAAACTAATAAGCGTTCAATCAGAAATATATTTTTATTAGAGTAATAGATGATCAATAACAACAACATTTCGCAAATTTCATGCGTTTGCAGTCCTTTTGGGGATTTCTCTGCATTAGTTTATCAATGATGTTATAATAACTTTGAAAGTACCAACTCACTGAATAATGAGTTGATAGTACTCTCGAAATTGACATTGTACTATCAGCGTCATAGACCTAGTGCTAGTAAATATTGGTAGCATTTTATTAAACTTCTAGCGCCCAAATCGCTTTTCTTGATTTACTTTCTTTATAGAAACCCTAGAACCCGAACACAACATTCGAGTTACTTGCATTTGATGTGCATTAGTAATTCTAAGGTAAAATACGTTCATCCCATCTATATTTATACATTCAAGAATCAGACACCGTTGCCACATTTATAGTTAATGGTTAATGCTATTAGAGTTATTCTTTTGATTGTACTACATGCCATCTAAGTGAAAGAAGTTCAAATCAGCAGAGAAAATTTGACACAGATCAGTTCATTCATGCTACATAATCTTAATCTAATGAATTATCGTTCACTTAACACAACGGAAATTTAACCTGAGAATTAATAGAAATTTGCATTATACGATATTAATGAATACCAAAAATCGATGACAGCTATTAATTAAAACATCGCCAAAGCATTACAACTGACCCGTAATGTTGGTCGATCGACCTGCTGTTTTCTATTGTAATAAAACGTTATGTAATCAGTTATGTTGTCGCATGCCAGATCAAACATAAATATCAATATATATTTTTTTCTTAGAAATAACTGTTTAATACTTATTGACCTCTATATGAGATTTTTATATTTGTGTCACTGAATTCCTGTCTCGCCGGACATGTACCACAACATCCCATTTTATTTCGGATCAGTTAATAGTTATCAAAGGTACCAGGATAATAATTAAGTAAGCCAGACATGCGTTTCGTCTACATAAGACTCATCAGTGACGCTCATATCAAAATATTTATAAAGCCAAACAATTACAAAGTTGAAGAGCATTGAGGATCCAAAATTACAAAAAAGTAGTGTCAAATACGGCTAAGAAAATCTATGCCTGGAATGAGAAAATCCTTAGTTTTTCGAAAAATTTATAAACTTTTGTTAACAGGAAATTTAAAAAAAATGACCACATTATTGATATCTATGTCAACACCGAAACACCGAAGTAAAACATTAACGATAACAATTGTATATGCTAGCGATAAACAAGCGGTTAAATTCCATTCCAGTATCAAGACAATATATCGTTCCCAATGTTTATAGAAGTACATTATTTTTACATTACATGTTTATATTTACAAACAATACTTAATGTTTAAACTGCAATTACCTTGAATAACTATTTCAGGACATTAAAATCTTTCAACATTTTTTCTCTCTGTTGATTTCATTTTATCGTTTGCGGATGTGTCTGAAACATTTTTTTCTTATATTTTAATTTCATTTCACGTGTCCTGATCTTGTTTATTATGTAATCACTTCTAAAAAATAATACATCCGGTATTCCCGGAATTTTCTTATCAATCTAATCTGAAATTTACTGTGAATTTTATTAAAGTAGTTGTCATTATAAATTTTTAGAATTTTGATTTGTTTACAAGTCGTGACTTTATTCATAGAACGATCAAAACAATTGATTTGATGGAGTCGATCCTTTATTTTATATTGCAACGATTATCTTATTTGCAATGTTTACTATGGCATAAATTGGCAGTTATTGGGACTAATTATATATTTAAACACATAAACTGCAAGTTATTGCTTTAATATTGACAAGAATCCACAATACTGACAATGAAGTTTTTACATGACATCACTAGATCAGAAACGATAAATTAACAGCTATGTAGTTCTGTTTCATTGATAAGTATTTCTGTTGTGCAATTAACAGTTATTCTCAAAATTAGTGTCACAAATGGGAAATAATTGACGTTTGCGAGGGCAAATTGTTCGTTTAACATATACAAGCCGAAGTCACATAGAGTAAAATCCATTAACAAGCAACAAAATACTCAAAAAAACCTAATTCTCAAAATTAATTATTTTCTAGAAAAAAACAATTATTCAAACAAATAAACCGACCTCATGGATTAACCTTTGAATTAGTTTAAACTTTTAACCGAGATGCAATGTCATTTACTCTCAACCTACTTAGGTCATTTGCTTTTTTTCTAGCTACGATTTCTATTTTCTTTATATATATATTATGACATGATTTGTTACACTTGCAGACTATGCTTTATACGAAATTCTTAACATTACATCATCATGATCCAGACCGTTCATTTTAATATTAATTCTGAATTGTCTATAATAATATTATAGTTCGTTTTTGTGTGTGTGTTACATTTTAACGTTGCGTCGTTTGTTTTCTCTTATTTTGTAGTGTAAATTTACATTGCGATAAGACGTGTCACGGTACTTGTCTATCCCAAATTCATGTATCTGGTTTTCATGTTATATTTGTTATTCTCGTGGGGTTTTGTCTGATGCTCGGTCTGTTTCTGTGTGTGTTACATTTTAATGTCGTTGTTCTCCTCTTATATTTAATGCGTTTCCCTCGGTTTTAGTTTGTTACCCCGATTTTGTTTCTTGTCCATGGATTTATGAGTTTTGAACAGTGGTATACTACTGTTGCCTTTATATATAAAGCGATATATCTGGTCTTACCCTATTCACAGTTTAAAATATTCCAACTCAACTGTTAGAATTTTTTTTGTGTGAGGGCTTACGACCTTTTGACCTGACACTGCTTTAGTATATTCTTTATGAAGAACAAATGGACATTAGGGATATTAATTGAAGACGACTAAAATGTTTTCAAATCTGACCAAATACAATAGTTCTAGAGTGTTACTATTACTCAATTTATTTCACTTGACTGGGCGGAGTTTAACCGTTTCGTTCATAATAAACCATTCTATCTATAGATAGGTGTTTTAGGATAAACTCATCAATGACGTGTCCAGTAAATGTTTTTGTAAATTCCTTTGATGACACTGATAGGTGATTAGAAATCAGTAATAATTATAACGGAAATCATCCTAATCACACACATCTTCAAATAGACTGTCCTTATGCAAATCAAAACGTAAGCTCCGCCCGATCAGTTTAAATGACATTGGTAATATATATTGATAATACCAAATTGTCCATAAACCATATTAGTTCTTTAGCCACAATGGAATGTCCTATGGCTATTATTGGTTATGATTTGATGTAATTGCACATCCGGGAACCTTTTCAGGAGGGAACCATTTATCTCATAGCAAGTGCGTGTATTGTCAGCCACATTCATATGCAGTCTTTTAAAGATAGTTTAATTTAGTAATTACAGTATCAGATATTGTTTAGATTGTCTGTGTCATTTACGTCCTAGCACGTAGAAAATTAATTTATTAACTATCAGACTAAAACCTTATTATGGTCACAATCAAAAACAAATAAGTGTCCAAGTGTTTTTTGTCGAATGGGATAAAGAAAATCGACATTATTACAAAAACACATTGAGTGGTTTCTGCGGTTAAATACAAAACACATGTTTAACTAAATACAATAATAACAAATATTGCCCAAAAACACTGAATGCAAAATCATAGTACATAACTCGGTGATATGAAATCATACCGTCCTTTATCTAATGGTAAATTTTGTATATTTGTCTTAAAGTATTATCCTAGTCTGTATATAACGATCAATAGAGCTTTAAGTTGAATACCGATTAACCTAATACAGACATACATCGGATGCGCCAATTAAATTGCCCTCGACAAACAGTGCTACAAAACATTACAGACACATAATGACGTCCAAGTATTATATGGTTGTCTTATTTAAATCTTATGGTTATGAGAAAAGCGAAAAACAGTGTAAACCATGTCCTAGAATTTTTGTATAACAAATAGTTGACCATTAATGCATTCCTATTATATACAAGTTTGGTTGTAGTTTATAATAAGGACGTTCACACGAACATCATAAGAAGATATGTTGGAAGAATTGTTTTTGACTGTAATGTTTAACTCAGCTATATTATTCTATTGATATCAAAACATTATAAAACACGGTTTTTGCTATAACTTCAAATATAATATATACCGATGTATGCATTGTCTTTTCTGAAGTGCGTAGCGGGTACAATATTCATTTTTGAAGCATTATTATGTTATAAAGGGAATGCATGCGTTATTATGGAATGATTAATCCACCTCACCTACACCTGCTTTGTCATTTAGTTCAATCAAATTGGAATATCATTTATAATAGAATAATAGTATTACTTACTATAAGTAACTAATTGGAAAGATTTACTATAGAGTGCGAGAAAGGGTTTATAATACACAAACCATATCGATGTAAAGTATGTCTAGACAAAGGACAATACCTTGCAACACTATTTACAAATAATGGATAGAGACAATGTCAGATTCATACAGCTAAGCCTAATACTATACTGTTCATGAAGTTATAATAATTGTAAAAAAGTACAAATGAAACTAATGGACATAGTGATTTTACAGTAACTTTCATTACTTACTTTAGTTTACTATTGGAAAAAGTGATTTTACAGTACATTTCATTACTTACTTTAAAATTAAGAATGGGAATGGGGAATGTATCAAAGAGACAACAACCCGAACATAGAAGAAACAACAGCAGAAGGTCACCAACTGGTCTTCAATGTAACGAGAAATTCCCGCACCAGGAGGCGTCATTTAGCTGGCCCCTAAACAAAATATATACTAGTTCAGTGATAAAGAACGCCATACTAATTTTTAGTTTACTATTGGAATAAGTGATTTTACAATACATTTCATGACTCGCTTTAGTTTACTATTGACATGATTTGATAAGCTACAGTTCGAATAATGCATATGATCAAATTTCGTTCTTGTTTCGATTCATTAAAGTTTAGAGACGTACATGAACAATCAAAGGATAATAAACGTTGCACTCAAATTATGTTTGGTTAGCATATAGACAATAAACAACGTAGAAGAATCGTCTATATTGTAAACTAAATATATAATCAGCGTGAACATGCCCTCATCCTCTCCTAAATACATCGAAAAGACCAACAAAAACGTAGATTAAACAACAAAACAAAAGTAAAGTTTCAATCCTATAGATTCGGGTAAATACTTCCTATCGGATTGTCATTATTCATTACAATCACTCAGCTTCGTTACCTGTGCATCTCAAGGTGTATAATATCATATTTATAAACACTTTTTGAAGAACATATAATACAACCGTTCATTTACTGAATATATATGATAAGCCAATGCTGAAAGAATTATTGTTGGTCTAACATTTTAAAGATACCGATATGCTTTAAAATTATCTAAAACAATGTTTAATTACGTTCACCATGTTTATCGTTATTGAATCTTTTATCTGTATACATAAAAACTGGGTAATAATAGATGACGACCTGTCTGTTCTCTGTCTTTATCGTTAACTCATTTACATATCGAACAGCAAACCAATTTGTTTTAATTCATCAAATTGAATATGCGTCAGCTTGTCCTTTAATCACCCTGAACTGACAATATAATTGAAATATGTTTGCTTTGGTACCCTGTAAAATGATCGTCTGTCTAATTGTCTTCGAAAAACGTGCCGATCTTCTAACCTAATAACTTCCGTTAATTGCCGACTTAAGTGATTATCAATACTTTTTACAAGTTTTCTAGAAGTTTAATGTTCTGTATTCTTTGTAGTGGTAGAACGGAGTATAATAACATGGTTTTCTTCTTAAATATTAATTTCATTTCACAGAGGCAAATATAAATTGCATTAAATGATAAAAAATATCCGGATTTTTTTTTTAGATAATATGAAAAAACCCATGATTTAATTTTTAGTTTTTAATAGTGCTACATTACAAGCACATTTTTTTTCAATTTTTCTTATTAGGTCTCGGAACGATACGAATGTGTTGATTCATTCATATTTATTGTAGCATTGTTCGTTGTGTTAGAGTGTCTCACATGCAATTTTCATTATGTGATTTGAAAGGTTTCGTTGTTCAAAATTATATTTTTATAATTATAATTAAATTAATATTTTAAATCAACACGTGCCTAGACTTAGTTCTATTAGTTGATTGACATATTAAGGCGACAGTAGTTTTCTATGTTCAAGTGTTGCAAATCGATTAGGAACAAACAAATCAAGGTACCAAACAAAAAACTGAGCTTATCGCATAAATTCAAAAAGAGCGGGATCAGAACTTCCCTAGGTTCCATAGTCCCTTACAGCGCATGTTTAAAACAAAGGTTTCAGCTCCCTCAGACAAAGTTGGTCATTTGTGTATTTTGCTACTTTATAGGTCCTTTTCAATAGGATAGCTCTTAAAGTGCTTGTCTTCTTATACATTCTAGGCTTTCAAATATGTGGCATTGGGCGTTCCTAAATGGTGATGATAAATCAAACAAGCGCTTCGAACGCATGGAATTTATAACGTGTTGATTTCATTTGTTTAGATACTGATCTGCATTAAAACAGGACTATTCAGCTTTCCGTTTTCCCTTTTTGAACCAATCACGCTTACGTATCAACGCTGATTCAGTATATCAAGGAATGGTCACATTATTGCAATGTTAATAACATGTTAAACTCATGAACTACTGTCAAGAAACTTTTAAAATAACAAAAATACCAAATTCCAAGAAAAATTCAAAACGGACAGTCCATTATCAGAATGCAAAAGCAAAAACTCATACACATCAAGCGAATTGATCAGAATAAACTCATCATAGCGACCAGAATTAAAATATAAATTTGCACCAAAAATGTTTAACCGGTCAAATAAAGTACGAACTTAAAAACAACAGACATATCCTGATTTTGAACAGGCATTTTGTTATATAGATTGATTTATATCTTATGATTTCTCCATTTGACACCCGTTTAAAGTTGGACAACAAAAATCTTTAACAACTTATGACTCTCTTTCCGATTTGTTTCGATGTTTGATAATTTTGTCTACTTTTGTTAACATAGCATTATGTGTGGTATTGTTCTGGTTCTGTTGTCGAAGCGACACGGTCTACGTATGTAAAATCAGATTTGACTAGGACATTGAAAAGTACGAGATGAATACCCTATTGAATCTGCTGTCAACTTTATTTTATTTAGGAAGGTAGATGTTATTGTGATGGGAATACACGGTGTTAAATAAAGTTGTTACAAATGAAACTCATGATTTCCGGGCATTTTGACGCATTTCATGTTTTAACAATATAACCATAATTAATGAAAAGTTTTCAAGCGTCAATAATATTTTCATAGCAGTTCGCCAGACTTTTGAAATGATTCCCTAAAGTACAAAATGAAGATGTCATATGTTATGAATTTTCCATTGTCAATGCCTCCGGTACAATTGATCATTAATATAAGAATAGATGTGATAGTCTTCTGTATGAAGCCAGACATCACTAGAAATTAGGTCAATAATATCAGAAGGAGCATGTAATATGACGGGATCACTTCCTTATGTCAATCGTAATTAATCTGTTGACTTTGAAACTACAATGTCTTCGTTAAACAAGAATCAATTTACTGAAGACTTAAAACTTTGTAATCAATCTGTTCTTGTTTAATGTAAAGCAACAACCGTCATAAATTTAACTGTGTATTTAATTGTGTTTTTGTAGTCAAAAACTGTATGGACAAATTAATGTTGTGTATCATAACGTTGTTTTGAAGTACAAACTTTATATTCGTCCATTTCCAATTTTGAAGTACTTTATTTTCTTGGGATGTTACCCAAACAATACTATGAACAGTTATACATGTTCCTGTCATGTGTACATACTCCTTCGCAAAGGACAAACTTTAGTAAAACTTTTCCCTTTTGATCCTTTTTTCTATTATGGACTCCAGTTTTTCTTTGTGTATTGTATATTTCCTAATTTGTTCCCTGGGAATGTAGCTTTTACAGAACAAAATTAATAGATATATGCTTAATTATGCTGACTGTTTTGTATGTTTTCATTCTACATCTTCTTAGCGTAAGTTACTGTAAATTTTTAAAAAGAATGCGAGCATGTATTAGTTGCAATCTTGTCGTTTTAGACTAAAATGCGATTTTAATTTTTGCGATATTGAGAAAAGTAATGTTTATTCCAAATATACAAAATTTAAAATTGCGAGTTTAAATTATTGCGATTTTGACCTTGTCGCATTTATCGCAATAATTTCTGAATTTACAGTATTATCTGTTACATATTTGTCCAAGTAGATATCATAAGCTTCCATAGTACTAGTCTGAGGAATGTAGAGTTGAATTTCAATTGGCATTTAAAAATAAATCAATTTAATATCCAAAACGTCACAAATGGCATTCGAGCATTAACAATCAATGACACATATTCTTCTAATATCTTCATTATTAATAAGTCACCAATTTTTTTTATATTCTATTCGTGCTCAAGGTGGTATAGGAGTCTAAAATTAAAATGATAGAATCTGTTCATACTTTGCCAAAAGGTAGTATCTATTGATATATGTTGTAATATATAATAAAAATGATAGGTCACCGCGCATTTTCTCAAGCTACAGGACGCGACAAAATGACACATTTTGTAAGGATTATACAGGAAAAAACACCATTTTGTGGTTAGAAACTAAACAAAATGATAGAATTGTTAAATACTTAAGGAAAATATAGCTTTCAGACAATGCTTTGAGAATTTCAAAAGAAAAGATAAGGTCACCGTGAGTTTTTTCCGGCTAAAATACACAATAGGAAAATTCCATGTAGAATCCCTAAGAAATGCACTATTTTAGAGTTACTTCCCCTTAAAATGGCATTTAAAAAAATAAATTAAAAACAAACAAACATAATCAATTTTTGCAAAAATATTAATATGTATAAGGAATCTGATGTACAGTAGTTGTCGTTTGTTTATGTAATATATACGTGTTTCTCGTTTCTCGTTTTGTTTATATAGATTAGACCGTTGGTTTTCCCGTTTGAATGGTTTTACACTAGTAATTTTGGGGCCCTTTATAGCTTGTAATTCGGTGTGAGCCAAGGCTCCGTGTTGAAGGCCGTACTTTAACCTATAATGGTTTAATTTTTAAATTGTTATTTGGATGGAGAGTTGTCTCATTGGCACTCACACCACATCTTCCTATATCTATAAGTTATATTCTTATAAATTGGTTCTTTTAAATAAAAATTCATATTAAATATCTGCATTCCTGCATCAAATTTTGCTAACTTGATAGAAAATATGGACCTTTGGTTCACAGTTTTTTACAATCCAAGATGGAGGAAGACACCCAACCACCTTAATAACTAAATGATTATTTCGCTGTTTTATTGTATAGAATAAATTATTATCCTTCCATTATTGTTCTTCCAATAAAACACTGCAAATATTTCATGTTTTATATCCATAACAGAGGATAGTCCTAAGAGGTCATATCTTCAGACATGGTTTTGTCAAAAAGTATAATACATATTTTGATAATTGCTGTATTTGTTTAAAATCCTTGGAATTTGGTCTTTATTGAAAGTTTTCTCATTAAAATTTATTCTACAATCACTTATTTATAATAACTTTATAAGATTACACGAGAATGGATGCATCTATATTATCTGATATGAAATACGGGTCTCTTCTATAAATCTGCATTGAATAATTTAGAATGAAAGTGCTACCTACCCAAGCAACTAACTATCTTTAACATGTTCTTGTTCTAAATCACTTATACTTTTTTGGTCAATCAATTGTTCTGGCTGTTTGCAAGCCCTGTTCGTGTTCTCAGTGAATATATATCATACATTGCTACTACGTGCACTTGTCTTTCTAATTGGATTAACTTCTTTCGTGTGTTGTCCTAGACATTTGATGTGACTGATTTCGTGACATAGTCTTCTTCATTATAAACAGTCTTAATCTTTAAAATTTGTTTGTTCAATGTTCTTGCATAAAACCACTTATGTTTATTAGTTTAACCGTTTTTGCATGTACGATTGGTTTATTTTGGGAATTTAACAGCTTTTGACATTGCGTGTGTATAGATACTGAGTACTTTTTAATTGATTAATAATCCTACTTATTACAGATACAAACTATTATAAGATACATTTGTTCTCCTTAAGTGGAACGACAAATTAGTGCTCCAGGACGTACCATGGCTTAAAACCTAATTAGCTACTATAAAGATAAGGATATTAAATCTATTTTGGAAGAATATTGTAAACGTATTGATGTAAGCAAATATTAGTAAAACTATATGTTTAATCAAAGATTATAAAATCTTTTAAAGGTAACCACGAGGGTGATACATTCAATGCTCTAAAATGATTTCGAAAATTTATAACAGCGAATTTTAATTTACAGTCTATCTTTAGAGGAATTGACATAGTGGTAATAACAAAATTAACTGTACCAATTTTACTGCTTCTAATGGCAGTAGTTTAAAAACGTGAGACGTGTCTTTTGTTTCTCGTGAATTGTGCAATGCAACTATCGTATCAATTTGTTTGATGTGTTTGAGCTTTTGATTTTGGCATATGAGTAAAGTAAATACGTTCAGAATTTTCCTCGAAGTTCCTGCACAAGGAAAGGGAAACAACTCCCACAGTAATTGAAGAAATAGTGATTCAGTTTACTATTGTGTGACAGTTGGATAATACTAGAGACACATTTCAATAATACATACATCCTCAGTGATATATGAATACCTAACACTTAATGTAAACGTTCAAGACCTGAGTTACCAACAAGAACCAAACCAGGACAATAATTCAGAGCTATTTATGAGGGAGATATAATCATTAATTTAAAATGATAACGACTACATCAAATATAAATAGAACAATATCCGTATATTCATGGCAGTACCGAAGTATGATCTGATTCTAAGGGGTGATAATCCAAAACCATTTGAAGCATTTTATTGAAATTGAAAAATCAGGAGATAAACTAATTTTTAAGCTATTTTCATAACATACAAAAACATTTGAAATTATCATTTTAGATCTGAAAAAAGAAAAAAAAATCTACAAAAAAATGGATTTTTGAACAAATATTTTTAAAATCCGTCAAGATATGATTAAATTAGTGCCACATCAGATTGTTTTGTGAGAGTTGCTTCTTACAAGAAAGCTATTAAGCCAAAGGTTCCAGGTTGTAAAGTTGAAGTAATTCCTTCGAAAATTGTAAGGACGCCATTGAGAATTTTTTAATCGTTATAAATATCTGTTTCCTGGATGACGACGGTAATATTTTAATGCTAGTAACCATATTAGCATTCTGTTTAAACGTTTGTGTCATCACTGAATAAGAATACAACACAACGCGTGCCTAATGTTGAACATGGTATATTCAAGAACCTTCTCTGAAATAATTTCTAGTTTTTGGTGGTAAACCTGTTGCATAGACTTTAGTTATCTATGTAGTTCGAACAACTGATTAACTTGAACCAAACATAAGCATGGAGTGAACTCAACAGCAACAATAGGGTCGGTTTGTAATTGCCTGCGATACATGTTTCACTAGTGTTTCATAGATATTTTTTGTACATTATGAAAATAGCTTAAAAATTAGTTTATCTTCCAATTTTTCAATATCAAGGTAATCGAATTCGTGATTGTAACCATAATATTAATTACAAACATGTGTCTCTATAACTGTCTTGGTTCAGCTTTGTGTCAGTAGCACACCTCTGGTGATTAAATCCGTATTATTGTGAACATACACGAGCGTTACGTATCAAAAGAGGGACTTAAGATACCAGGGAGACAGTCAAAGATGTATCTATTCATCATACGAACTAATTTATATCGTTTGTTGTTTTTGTTATGGCCGTCTCTATGCTTGTGAGTCTTTCGGTTATGTCAAACATTTTTTCTGTGTTATTCCATAGTGTACAGTTGAAACCGTTTATGTTGTTATTCGTTCCCTTTATAATAACGAATCGTTTAAATTACGAGAGGAAAGCAACTACTAATCTATATAGCATTGGTTCTATTCTACAATTAAAACTTGAAGACACATACGGTCACCGGATAAATTGATGTCGTGTTAACTTTATTCATTTTATTTGTAGATCACTACTACAATGCGTCTCGTGTCAGTCTCTTAACATGAAACAAGAATTATATCTCCATTGAGGGATTGTTTATTGCGTAAATCTTTTTTGGCCTAGTTGTTTGTTTTTCTCGGCAAATGGCTATAAAACACAATTTGATTAAGTAGGTAAAAATTTTTAAGTTGTGGACGAAAATATAAAACTTTTAACATTTATAGTCAGTAATCACTATTGGTATATCAAATTGACATATTATGTCTGGCGTACACGGTACGTAAATAGAATCAATGATTAAATCTATTGTAAGATTGAGCGTATAATGGTGATGTCTTTTCTGTAAATAAATTGGTAAAACGCAATGTTACAGATATAGATTTATTTTAACAAATGATTTGTAACCAAGAAAACTCAAATAAGCAAAACCAAATAGACAAAAGAATCAAAATTTGGACAAATAAGCATCTGATGTTGAAGTTTTCAGTAAGATACTTGATTGTTTACGTCAACAGAGTTGATTCTGTAATTTTGATTACATGTACTAGTATAAACTTTCTTTTCTTTCATTCGAACATTTATCAACGTAACCTTTGTATTGTCTTTTTCTCGTAAAAAATAATTCGGTTTTTTGTTAAATCGTATGTGACGTAATAACTGCAATAGTATAAATTGTTCATATCTGATCTTTGGTCCATTAACTTGTTACTGTACCAATATAACACTATAATTATCTGTTAATGACTAGGGTTATGGCATTATACCTACTGAGTAATAGTATAATAGGTTTACAATGTATTAATTATATTTATCATCATAAAGACTATTGTTTATCTGTGTTTCAGACACGCACCTGTCAAGGCAAATATGTGAAATGAAAACGTGTAGAAAAAGGTTAGTACCATTCTACTTAATTCAATCTTATATACTAGATTTGACTCGCTATGTTTACAATCTACTTAATTCAATCTTATATACTAGATTTGACTCTTAATGTTTACAAAACATTTCTTCTTTATTATATTTGTTAAATTATTTGTATTTTTACGTTTGACGTATGTTTATTTGATCTGCAGTAGTTTGTATTGTATGTAGTAATTAGTCTGCAGGTGTTAAACTTTGAGTATTGAAAAATGTACAGAAAAACCGTATATCAATTCTGTGATTTGGACTAGCCTGGAAATTTGACAAGGCTTGGTGACATCGTTTTCTGTCGCTGTAATTACAGTTTTCATACACCTTCATTGTATACTTGAAGTTATACCCTGCTTAGATGGGAGCGTAAATTGAACGATCGTTTCTTGCTCGTAATTGATTTTTTATTTGTCTGTGGATCATGAATATGGACAGCCATTAACGAGTTGTAAGTTTTGTTAGTGAATATGCAGTTGTACAGGTATTTTCATGAAGCAGGTGCGATATTGTCATTTTTATCACTTCTAAAAATAAAATGTACAATCGTTTGAAATAGAGAGATTTTTTATGAACAAAGTTTAACATGTTTCATCAAAAGTTATGGAAAAGAATTCAAGCTGGTTAAATTGTATTACGTCAAATTTGATCACGATATAACTTAAATTTGTGAGGAAAGGGTACACTCGCTTTTATTTTAAAAATATTCGATAAAGTAACATCATAAGTGCCCGGTATTGTACGAAACGTTAAGAGTTGTTTCAACTTTAATATCATCTCGCCCATTCATAATTCTATATTGAATGTTGTAACGACTTCCTTCTAAAAAGAACTGTTACATGTATAAATAGGACAGTGTGTTCCGCAAACATATCCAAGAAGTATATATTGAAAAACATTGATTAAGTATTTCTTACTTATCATGAACGCAGATCACAATAACAAATATGTAGAAATTCATGGCGGAAAAAGAAAAGTTTGAACTCGATAGTACTTGGGTACTGTTCGTTGTTAAGGTCAAACAGTGCCATGATGAGTTTATTTACAACCACTGGGTTGATGCCACTGATGGTGGAGATGTATTTCCCCGAGGGTATCACAAGCCGTGCAGTCAACACTGTTTGTGCTGACATGAATTATCATTGATATGGTTATATTTATAAATTAACTGTTTACAAAATTTGGAATTATTTGAAATTCTAAGGCTGTTCTACCCCAGGCATATATTACCTTTGCTGTATTTGGCAAAATATTTAGGAATTTAGGTCCTCAATGCTCTTCAACTTCGTACTTTATTTGGCCTTTTGAATTTTTTAGGATTCGAGCGTCACTGATGAGTCTTTTGTAGACGAAACGCGCGTCTGGCGTATAATCAAAATTTAGTCCTGGTATCCATGATGAGTCTATTTATTGCCAAACATACCTTTTTTTGGCATCTAGTGAACAGGTTTTAGATTAATAATCATAGCTCATATTCCCATTTTATATGCAAATAATAATATAAAAAAAGGCAACAAAACCAGCGATGAACTTGAATGACCCTAGTTGCTCCAATACTGACATGTCATTTTATCGGCTGTCATTTAATTACCTTAAATATATATGCCTTATTTAAAATTTGTACTTCTGCTTTTTATCTCAAATAAATTACTATCTGCGGTGGTAACATGAAGCTTAAGTCTCAGTGGAATGGTAATTTGCAGATGGGTTCAATCTGTTTGTACTCTTCAACGATACGTTTCGATGTTTCTATGAAGTGAAAAGATTGTTATGTTTTTTTTAATTGTCATTACAATATGATAACTAGTACCTCGTTTTGTGGCATATTCACGAAAATTTGCTTATCTTGAAAAGCATATTTTCTAATACTTCTGATTACTTAGTAGGTGAAAACATATATGATAGTGACATTTTATAATTGTGTTTAACTTATATCACCAGATACCCTCTTTGTAAATTCTCATTTTTAATCAATAAGTATTTTTATGTTTGTCGAAATTAAATGTCGTTTTTGTAGAAGGTTGTTTGGTTTTTTTCTTGATAGAACAAATTATGTTTTATTTTGATAAACTAGTGGCTATCAAATGTAAAAACTGTTCTGTTGCTTAACTTGAGGTTCCTTTAGGTTTTATTAGTTCTCTGCCTTTCATTAAGAAATATATATGTTTTACCTCGACTTTACAGGCGTAAAATTAGCTGTAGAAATCGCACCTGATGTAGTTAAAATTGGCACCGTTAACAGTATTGTACATCAAGTACATGTGACTAATCTGATTCGTGATATAGATTTCATCTATGTCTGGTGTTTCAAGAATCTACACGAGTCATTCGAAATATTACATGTCTTGGCCTAAAAGGCATACTTTCAAATTAATGACATTCATTTTCCGATGAAAGTACATGGTAGTGTTAATCTACAACTGTGTTCTTTTTTTCTGTCTATTATTAATTTTGTTATTACAATTATTATAACTCACGTGTGATATACATATAATTTTCAACAATGTATAAAACCAGTACGACAACGAAAAGACAACGAAGATGATAATGACGATTTTCTCATTATGGACAGAAGGCATCGGGTTTGAATACATATTATAAACACCTACATGCAATTGTGTTTAGTAAAGCTAAATATATATACATGAAGAAGGAATTCTAAAGTAAAATGACAAAAAATAATCAATACTGTATACGTACATTGCACTTTCCATTTAACTTCATTTATGTGATTTACTGTCAAGTCTGATACTACATTACCCAATATTTGTTCAGTTTATAGCTCCTTCTTATACAATCGTGTTATAAAACAGCAGATTAATGGCTATAAAAGAATACTGTTTCCATCAACTATTCTCAAATGGCAGAAAGGAAACCCATGCAAAGTTCAAATTGAATGAGCTTGTTTCTGGTACTGTAGTATATCGCAGCGATTTATAACAAAACAGATTTATAAAGGTTTTATCTTTTTTTATATATATATTCTTCTTTGAATACTTTTATTTCTGCTGATAAAACGTAAAACATTGTATGGTTTTGCATTTGCTTACAGTAAAAAGTAAACATGATATTAACACAACTGCAACCATTATAACAAACAACACTCTGAAACTAAGAACGCCGACCAAAAGTGACAGGACAAGGCCCATTGTCTTTCATCTAAGACACGTCACACAATGAACAACAAAAACACACACAGCAGCATATAATAGTATCAACAAAACACACACAACAGTGTATAATAGTATCAACAAAACACACACAACAATATAATAGTATCAACAAAACACACACAACAGTGTATAATAGTATCAACAAAACACACACAACAGTGTATAATAGTATCAACAAAACACACACAACAGTGTATAATAGTATCAACAAAACACACACAACAATATAATAGTATCAACAAAACACACACAACAATATAATAGTATCAACAAAACACACACAACAGTGTATAATAGTATCAACAAAACACACACAACAGTGTATAATAGTATCAACAAAACACACACAACAGTATATAATAGTATCAACAAAACACACACAACAGTGTATAATAGTATCAACAAAACACACACAACAGTGTATAATAGTATCAACAAAACACACACAACAATATAATATTATCAACAAAACACACACAACAATATAATATTATCAACAAAACACACACACAACAGTGTATAATAGTATCAACAAAACACACACAACAGTGTATAATAGTATCAACAAAACACATACAACAGTGTATAATAGTATCAACAAAACACACACAACAGTGTATAATAGTATCAACAAAACACACACAACAATATAATAGTATCAACAAAACACACACAACAGTGTATAATAGTATCAACAAAACACACACAACAGTGTATAATAGTATCAACAAAACACACACAACAGTGTATAATAGTATCAACAAAACACACACAACAGTATATAATAGTATCAACAAAACACACACAACAGTGTATAATAGTATCAACAAAACACACACAACAGTGTATAATAGTATCAACAAAACACACACAACAATATAATATTATCAACAAAACACACACACAACAGTGTATAATAGTATCAACAAAACACACACAACAGTGTATAATAGTATCAACAAAACACACACAACAGTGTATAATAGTATCAACAAAACACACACAACAGCGTATAATAGTATCAACAAAACACACACAACAGTGTATAATAGTATCAACAAAACACACACAACAGTGTATAATAGTATCAACAAAACACACACAACAGTATATAATAGTATCAACAAAACACACACAACAGTGTATAATAGTATCAACAAAACACACACAACAGTGTATAATAGTATCAACAAAACACACACAACAATATAATATTATCAACAAAACACACACACAACAGTGTATAATAGTATCAACAAAACACACACAACATCGTATAATAGTATCAACAAAACACACACAACAGTGTATAATAGTATCAACAAAACACACACAACAGTGTATAATAGTATCAACAAAACACACACAACAGTGTTTAATAGTATCAACAAAACACACACAACAATATAATAGTATCAACAAAACACACACAACAATATAATAGTATCAACAAAACACACACAACAGAGTATAATAGTATCAACAAAACACACACAACAGTGTATAATAGTATCAACAAAACACACACAACAGTATATAATAGTATCAACAAAACACACACAACAGTGTATAATAGTATCAACAAAACACACACAACAGTGTATAATAGTATCAACAAAACACACACAACAATATAATATTATCAACAAAACACACACACAACAGTGTATAATAGTATCAACAAAACACACACAACAGTGTATAATAGTATCAACAAAACACATACAACAGTGTATAATAGTATCAACAAAACACACACAACAGTGTATAATAGTATCAACAAAACACACACAACAATATAATAGTATCAACAAAACACACACAACAGTGTATAATAGTATCAACAAAACACACACAACAGTGTATAATAGTATCAACAAAACACACACAACAGTGTATAATAGTATCAACAAAACACATACAACAGTGTATAATAGTATCAACAAAACACACACAACAGTGTATAATAGTATCAACAAAACACACACAACAGTGTATAATAGTATCAACAAAACACACACAACAGTGTATAATAGTATCAACAAAACACACACAACAGTGTATAATAGTATCAACAAAACACACACAACAGTGTATAATAGTATCAACAAAACACACACAACAGTATATAATAGTATCAACAAAACACACACAACAGTGTATAATAGTATCAACAAAACACACACAACAGCATATAATAGTATCAACAAAACACACACAACAGCGTATAATAGTATCAACAAAACACACACAACAATATAATAGTATCAACAAAACACACACAACAGTGTATAATATTATCAACAAATCACACACAACAGTGTATAATAGTATCAACAAAACACACACACAACAGCATATAATAGTATCAACAAAACACACACAACAGTGTATAATAGTATCAACAAAACACACACAACAGCGTATAATAATATCAACAAAACACACACAACAGTGTATAATAGTATCAACAAAACACACACAACAGTGTATAATAGTATCAACAAAACACACACACAACAGTGTATAATAGTATCAACAAAACACACACAACAGTATATAATAGTATCAACAAAACACACACAACAGTGTATAATAGTATCAACAAAACACACACAACAGTGTATAATAGTATCAACAAAACACACACAACAGTGTATAATAGTGTCAACAAAACACACACAACAGTGTATGATAGTATCAACAAAACACACACAACAGTGTATAATAGTATCAACAAAACACACACAATTGTGCATAATAGTCTCAACAAAACACACACAACAGCATATAATAGTATCAACAAAACACACACAGCAGCATATAATAGTATCAACAAAACACACACAACAGTGTATAATAGTATCAACAAAACACACACAACAGTGCATAATAGTCTCAACAAAACACACACAACAGCATATAATAGTATCAACAAAACACACACAGCAGCATATAATAGTATCAACAAAACACACACAACAGTGTATAATAGTATCAACAAAACACACACAACAGTGCATAATAGTCTCAACAAAACACACACAACAGCATATAATAGTCTCAACAAAACACACACAACAGTGTATAATAGTATCAACAAAACACACACAACAGTGTATAATAGTATCAACAAAACGCACACAACAGTGTATAATAGTATCAACAAAACACACACAACAGTGTATAATAGTATCAACAAAAAACACACAACAGTGTATAATAGTATCAACAAAACACACACAACAGTGTATAATAGTATCAACAAAACACACACAACAGTGTATAATAGTATCAACAAAACACACACAACAGTGTATAATAGTATCAACAAAACACACACAACAGTGTATAATAGTATCAACAAAACTAAGGACTGAGCAACAAGAACACTATCATAATAAAAACTAAAAAAAGAATATTGTTTATTGTAGTTATTTGGGTGAATTGCAAATAGGAAAATTGTCCCGAAATCAAACAAATTTAATGTTAAAAGCAAAGAAAATTCGGGGAACCAGTTTACTGTGTCGTCCTGCAACCAAGTTTAGTATTGCACGCATATGCGTCTTGGTGCATGAAAGTTCTGTGGCGTAATTTTGCATTGGGCCTGATTCTGTGGTATACGCAGAATTGATCAGAAATGTCGTACTTGGACAAGACAGTAATCGTGAAGATCAAAACAAAGTGCTATATGCATTGTTATCTTGTTTCACTGTCACGTGTTGTATGGCCTTCATACATTCCACGAATGTCGTGTGTTGCTGTTCGTTTTATTCTGTTTTGGAAAGCCTACATCATAATTTGGTGTCTCCTTTGTTATCCTAGGGCACTTTTAAAGTCTACCGTACATGATTTGTTAGTGCTCATTGTTGACATCCGTATGGTGGCTTTCAGAAGTTCAGACAACAGTCCTTTTTTCTTTGGCGAAAAGCTATTCTATTGTCACGCATACCACATCTCCTTACATTGTATTTTGCCACCCAATCTGCTGTCATCAGGGAAGTTCCATCTGATAAGCTTTAGATTAGTATGAGTTTAGTTACATTAATTGCTGTATTTAATCCAATTTCTGGTTTAATATGTCAATTATTGCTTTTCTATTTATTAGAGTCTTATCAAATCACTCCGGAATTCACCACATGTTTCCTCCGTCATTCGGTTCTAAAAATCAATTGTTCCTCCAATACTCATCGCCAGTAGACTAGTTAATTGTTGGATAGCAAATCTTTCAAATGCTTGTTTTTGTTCTAATCAATTAAAGTAATGCAATTATTTCCATATTTTATTGACCAAAGTTAAGGCCTTTCTTCCTGTAAGAAATTGTGATGTCTTGTTTTGATTATTTACCATTTAGTTAAGGATTCTTTTTATATGATATAATAATAGATTTTATGATTTACAGAGACTATGCATCTTCATAAGAACTTTGAAATATTTTATTGACTTTGGTAATTGCCAACAAATCCAAAAATATTTTGAGGTGATTAATTCGTTATATTTTGTGTAACGTCATATATATTGTTTGAATATAATAGTCTTGCTGTAATGACGGACAGACCAATTATTCCTATATAAGTACATACATTTGTCGTAACAATTGGCATGAGTTATGACAGCATTTTTTTCTCTTCGAATCCTCATTAAAAAAACTGTTTTATGCGAATAGTTGAGAAACTAGAAACGGGGAAAATCGTGACATTCTTTTCTCACCAGTGGGTATTTAAATGTCTTAATGTGAAACATGTCTTTTGTAACTTAGAATATCAACATTACTATGGAAACGTATTTTATAACTTGAATTCTTTTATTTTCAGCCTCATGACGAAATGAGAAGAGATGTTGTGCCTAAAAGCACAGTTCCATCTTCAATAATTTTATCGAATAATCTTGAGATTATTAACAATACATCAAGTATTAATACGAACTTACATGATTCTGACATAACAGATCAGAGATATCTACTTGAAAAGGAATTTTACAAGACTTATGATCCTAACGTGGGATTTAATACAGCACTAGTGCTCGGAGTTATGTTGAGTGCTTTACTTCTATACGTTATTTATAGAACAAAAATTAGAAAACCGCTTCTTGCATTTGTTAAGCGTCAATTTTACGAGTTTCGTCACCGTGGTATGCCACGAGAGGTAGCGTCGTTAGTTGATATAGAGGTTCGTGACAATGTGGATAATAATGACAACGATGCGGGTGATACCGCCGACGGTAATGACGAAGTGTTCTACGATGAAGTAGAAAAAACACATCATGATAAAACTTATCATTTATTGCCGACTTTTTCTATTTCTGATGACGATAAACAACTTCCAATCGTTGTTATGGATATGAAATCTGCTACGGCTGACTGGGTACAACAACAACATAACTTTTTGGAACCAGGAACTTTCATACTAAAAGTCAAGTCCGATACAATATGTCCTCAGGGAAAAGAAATTAATCCGTCCAAAGTACACACGACGTCAAATATTCCTGGTGCTAGGTCTCAGCATTGTTTGTCACACGCAAGGACACACAGACAGTATATTCATAATTGTAAATATTCAAATGCATTAAACCAAAGTCTACCTACATTAAAAACGCAAGATTCAATTCGTTCGTCGGAAAGTGACGTAAAGCCTTCGAAAAAGACTCGGCTGAAAAATACAAAGCACCAAAGTATGTCTTCAGAACCTAAATCGCCTATGCCTCATTCTCATATCAGTAAGCCAGTGCATCTGACACCCATTATTAAAATTCAAAATTACGATAAATCACAACGAACTACAATTGACAAAAGGGAGGACCGAGATTCCGTAAGCAGCAGTTCCTCGGACGATCCTCAAATCCTTCGTATCACAGCTGATAACTGGAATAAAAATAAACAGCTTAAGATGTGCAGCTCACAAAGTGTAGATAGACGGGACGACACTTGTCCCTATTGTGAAACAACAAGTAAAATACCAGTTCTTAAGCAATTTAGTTTGGATATTCCGAATGATAAACATAATATTCTTGTGCCAGTGATAGACTATACAGGGACGTCCAGATCTTGTCAAAATATCACGTCAATGGAGACAACATTATGATATACGATCAGGGGCTGTGAAACAATTGTGATATGTTTTGCAAGTGTACGAAATATTTTTGTATCCATATCATTGTGTAATTATATAAGTTTCATCCATTCCAAGTTGTTTTTGTAGATTGTAAGTTAACATATTCATTACCAAACATGATGAATAATTCAGTCAGTGGTTAACCATCATAAGATTATCTCAGAGTTATACAATGACTGTAAGGCATACACGGGATCGAAAAACAATTTACCTTGCATATTTCCATCATAGGTGGATTATGTATATGCTTTCCGTCTGGCTAACATCAAATGTTTAACATCATGCTATTTGGGATGGGATTTCTAATACAAAAGTAGATTAAATATGTGTATCTGAATTGCAAAAGAGGTAATCACGAAATGGGTTATTCACAGCAGCAGCACTGTATCGATTTAATATAATATGTTTGAAAACTTGATATAATCAACTTTTTGCAATGTACCCGATTTTTATCCAGATGGAAAAGTTTAATTTAAATTGAAAAAAGTAGATGTGCTATTATTGCCAATAAGACAAATGTATTTCAAGCAGCGACCAAAATAACTTATTAATATGAAAAATCGAAATCAATTCAAATAGCAAACTATTCAAGGCCCTGACATGACAATTGTAAAATAATGCAAACAAGATATACGTACAAAACAGAATAAATGACAACCACTAAATTAAAATTTGATGAGACTGTCATCAAAGTGAGAGGTTTAGCGCTATAAAACCAGGTTTAATCCACCGTTTTCTACATTTCAAAATGCCTGTACCAAGTCAGGAATATGACAGTTTTTGTCCATTTGTTTTTTATGTGTTTGGTTATTTGATTTTGCCATGTAATTATGAACTTTCCGAATTGATTTTCCTCTAAATTCAGTTTTTTTGTGATTTTACTTTTTACAGTTTTCAAACCTGGCTCAGTGTTGAACCAGGCAACAGGAGAACAATTTTGAAGTTAACTATTAAAGTCGGTCGAAAAGGGCTAAACTCATTAGATCTATAAAAAGTGTAGAAACAACAAACAAAACACTAGACATAACTTGTCATAAGATACAGATCTGAGAGTACTTGTAGTTTCTGAAAGCTAATTGATATCAAATATTAACTAATACAATTCATATATCGAAGACAACCAATTAGTTTACTGACAATGGAATAAATATACAGAACTCATTAACTGCCAAGGGAAACATGAACTTGACCTGCAGTGCCTACATATAGGTATCGGACTGAATGTAGGAGCTTTAATGTTTAAGGCTATATACTGTTTCGATGGGTTTTCGTTTTGTCTTTCGTCGCCCAGGAAATTAGCAATTCTCATATATAGATATAGGAAGATGTGGTGAGACAGCCAATGAGACAACTTTATATCCAAGTAACAATTTATAAAAGTAAACCATTATAGGCCAATGTACTGCCTTGCATGTATCTCAAACTGATATCGTTGTCTTGTATCGCGTATCAATACAGAACGTCCCTCGAGTCCGGTAAAAAAAACTTTATGTGAAAATTTCAGTACTGAAAGAATACAATTTTCCAATTCAATCATAAACGAGTTACTCTTATTATACTTTCTAGGGCGTGAAGTAATCTGTTCAGGATGTAATGAGAAACTTGAATAATATATATTCCAGGAAAATATAGTTCAATATTGATATTTATTAATATGATTGCTTAGTTTATGTTGGGTAGATCTCGAACACGTTCTCTTGTTGGTCTATGCCACTATTATTCAGATGAAAAAAAACATGATAATTAACCGATACTTTTCAATATGTTAAAGTATTGCCTTCCTTGACTTTATCAGACAAATTGATATTTAATCTCGCTATTGTTATTGACGCTGACTACATTTTTTTTTAATTCTTGGTTAATAAAGTGTTACATTTTGAGAATGCGTACCACCATCTACCCATCTCAAACATACCAATAAGAAAGGAAAAAAACCTTTTACTCAAATACTCTTCTTTCTCGTCATTTTAAGTTGTATAACGCATTAAGAATAAAGATGAATAGACGACAGTTCCTACCCTAATATAGATAGTTTAACTTCTAACTAGCTTCTGTATGGTGAAGAAAATCAATATCGTAGAATGGAAGAGACAACATGTTACTGATTTTAAAAGAAATGAAGTCATTAATACCAACAATAAAGATGTCGAATTCACTTCCACGATTACTGCTGAGGAAGCGGCACACATTTTTTTCTGTTTAAAGAAAGAAGATTATATGTTATACGTACATGTAAAATTGAGAATGGAAATGGGGAATGTGTCAAAGAGACAACAACCCGACCAAAATAAAAAAAAAAACACAACAGCAGAAGGTCACCAACAGGTCTTCAATGTAGCGAGAAATTCCCGCACCCGGAGGCGTCCTTCAGCTGGCCCCTAAACAAATATATACTAGTTCAGTGATAATGAACGCCATACTAATTTCCAAATTGTACACAAGAAACTAAAATTTAAAAAATACAAGACTAACAAAGGCCAGAGGCTCCTGACTTGGGACAGGCGCAAAAATGCGGCGGGTTAAACATGTTTGTGAGATCTCAACCCTCCCCCTATACCTCTAACCAGTGTAGAAAAGTAAAAGCATAACAATACGCACATTAAAATTCAGTTCAAGAGAAGTCCGAGTCTGATGTCAGAAGATGTAACCAAAGAAAATAAACAAAATGACAATAATACATAAATAACAACAGACTACTAGCAGTTAACTGACATGCCAGCTCCAGACTTCAATTAAACTGACTGAAAGATTATGATTTCATCATATGAACATCAGGCACAATCCTTCCCGTAAGGGGTTTAGTATCATACCATCATAACATATATGAGAAGAACATAACCCGTGTCATGCCAACAACTGTTTTTAGAATAAATGTGTTTAGTTCCGATGCAAAGACCTTATCAGTGACTCAATATTAACGCCAAAATATGCAATCTTTAATGACTTGACAACAGTATCGTAATTATATCCCTTCTTAATAAGTCTATTCAAAGGTTTTGTAAGTTTATGAGGTGACATTTTAACAATCTACCCTAGGGTATCGATTCACGGACACTTTTTATTTAAAGTCAAAATACATGTACATCAGAATCAAACGCCTTACTAAAAAATAATCTGTGACGTTTGTGGTCAGGAAAATTGAAATAAGACCACTAAAATTAAATTAGGTGTCATACGACCAATTACTCCCTCAAATTTAGAACGTGAAAGTAGGCCTACTCGGACAAAAAATAGTGCATTTGATGTCCTTTTTTACTTAGACTAACCGACAAATTGGCAAAAATGAAACTTTTGGTGAAAGAGAAATATATTAAGACCATTTTGAGCTAAAATTTACTTGTTTATGAGTTTGCATTCAAATTTTTTTTTTTATCAAAAGCTGAATGTTATTCAAATCTTTTATTTAAAACGCTTTCTGAGCTCACTACATTTTGTGGATAATTGGTCATACTGTTATGGCCGAAACGCCTATATACAGACAGAGTGCTGTCAAACGCATATTTCTAAAATGTCAAAATTAAAATTGCAGAATGTGTCAAAGAAACAACAGCCCGACCAAAGGGAAGTAAACAGCCGATATTGTAGGGATAATTAATATACATGAATGGTGTCTGTTGCATCAATTCTATATGACAATCCTCACAGACATGAATCTTGTTTTCGTGGTAAAACTCGTATAAACTTGTTCCTTATCCGAATAGTTGAATGAAACTTTTCTGTAATGGGAAGGATTCAAGACGGATCACAATGTCTGACGCATGTCTGTAAATAACATTGTAGAAGATAAAACAGAGATTTCGTTTCGTTTTATATTCAGACTTTAAGAACTATAGATAGATTCCTTTGTATGTAATTTTCTAAAATCAGATATTTATCTTACCAAAAGAAAAGAAAAATGATAAAATTGGTTATAACGCAATTGTATATCATGGTTGATTTATGTGTTTTTTTTATCAATATAATGATAGTAATTATTATTGATAGAAAAATGGTAAAAAATAGAAATACTTTAGTACCAAGATTCAAACTGATCCACAGCTTGTGGTTATCTGTAGGTTTTTTTTTTATTTTTGTTGCGAAATACTCGAAAAACAGTGGGATAAAAAAGGTGTAAGATCCTTCAAAAGTGTGTAGGGATATAGAAAGCTGTTTTGTTAACTAAAATTCATTGTAAGACTTTGCAAAGTAAAATCAATAAAAATAATAGTTCCGATTTAGTACTTTTCTCCCAATAAATTAAGACTTTTCTTTGGCATAATCCAAATTTGAAATGAAACTTATTTAAATGCATGTTCTGTCTGTATTTGTTCTACGTCTACAGGATGACTCACAAGAACGTACTCAGTTGTTGTATCCTAATTTTAAGAAATGTCTACCTGGCTGGTAAACATTACAGTGCTTGAATACTTCAAGAAAATCTGTCAACCTTTAAACGGATAAAGGTCAAGGAGAAAACTTCACCATGACAACAACAGTTAACCCAACTACACAGAAAAATATGTAGTGTATGTATCCTAGGACCAAAGTGGTTATATTATTTATGATACCATGTCCTTAGTAAATACTTCCATGAATGTGCCAGGCAGAATCCAATAGTAGAAAAGTATACAAGACAAAAGCATAGCACCATAAAATTGAGAATGGAAATGGGGAATGTGTCAAAGAGACAACAACCCGACCAAATAAAAACAACAGCAGAAGGTCACCAACAGGTCTTCAATGAAGCGAGAAATTCCCGCACCGGGAGGCGTCCTTCAGCTGGCCCCTAAACAAATATATACTAGTCCAGTGGTAATGAACGCCATACTAATTTCCAAATTGTACACAAGAAACTAAAATTGAAGTAATACAAGACTAACAAAGGCCAGAGGCTCCTGACTTGGGACAGGCGCAAAAATGCGGCGGGGTTAAACATGTTTGTGAGATCTCAACCCTACCCCAATACTTCTAGCCAATGTAGAAAAGTAAACGCATAACAATACGCACATTAAAATTCAGTTCAAGAGAATTCCGAGTATGATGTCAGAAGATGTAACCAAAGAAAATAAACAAAATGACAATAATACATAAATAACAACAGACTACTAGCAGTTAACTGACATGCCAGCTCCAGACTTCAATCAAACTGACTGACAGATTATGATTTCATCATATGAACATCAGGCACAATCCTTCCAGTTAGGAAGGATTGCATATTTTGGCGTTAATATTGAGTCACTGATAAGGTCTTTGCATCGGAACTAAACACATTTATTCTAAAAACAGTTGTTGGCATGACACGGGTTATGTTCTTCTCATATATGTTATGATGGTATGATACTAAACCCCTTACGGGAAGGATTGTGCCTGATGTTCATATGATGAAATCATAATCTTTCAGTCAGTTTAATTGAAGTCTGGAGCTGGCATGTCAGTTAACTGCTAGTAGTCTGTTGTTATTTATGTATTATTGTCATTTTGTTTATTTTCTTTGGTTACATCTTCTGACATCAGACTCGGACTTCTCTTGAACTGAATTTTAATGTGCGTATTGTTATGCTTTTACTTTTCTACACTGGTTAGAGGTATAGGGGGAGGGTTGAGATCTCACAAACATGTTTAACCCGCCGCATTTTTGCGCCTGTCCCAAGTCTGTTTTTTTTTTATCAAAAGCTGAATGTTATTCAAATCTTTTATTTAAAACGCTTTCTGAGCTCACTACATTTTGTGGATAATTGGTCATACTGTTATGGCCGAAACGCCTATATACAGACAGAGTGCTGTCAAACGCATATTTCTAAAATGTCAAAATTAAAATTGCAGAATGTGTCAAAGAAACAACAGCCCGACCAAAGGGAAGTAAACAGCCGATATTGTAGGGATAATTAATATACATGAATGGTGTCTGTTGCATCAATTCTATATGACAATCCTCACAGACATGAATCTTGTTTTCGTGGTAAAACTCGTATAAACTTGTTCCTTATCCGAATAGTTGAATGAAACTTTTCTGTAATGGGAAGGATTCAAGACGGATCACAATGTCTGACGCATGTCTGTAAATAACATTGTAGAAGATAAAACAGAGATTTCGTTTCGTTTTATATTCAGACTTTAAGAACTATAGATAGATTCCTTTGTATGTAATTTTCTAAAATCAGATATTTATCTTACCAAAAGAAAAGAAAAATGATAAAATTGGTTATAACGCAATTGTATATCATGGTTGATTTATGTGTTTTTTTTATCAATATAATGATAGTAATTATTATTGATAGAAAAATGGTAAAAAATAGAAATACTTTAGTACCAAGATTCAAACTGATCCACAGCTTGTGGTTATCTGTAGGTTTTTTTTTTATTTTTGTTGCGAAATACTCGAAAAACAGTGGGATAAAAAAGGTGTAAGATCCTTCAAAAGTGTGTAGGGATATAGAAAGCTGTTTTGTTAACTAAAATTCATTGTAAGACTTTGCAAAGTAAAATCAATAAAAATAATAGTTCCGATTTAGTACTTTTCTCCCAATAAATTAAGACTTTTCTTTGGCATAATCCAAATTTGAAATGAAACTTATTTAAATGCATGTTCTGTCTGTATTTGTTCTACGTCTACAGGATGACTCACAAGAACGTACTCAGTTGTTGTATCCTAATTTTAAGAAATGTCTACCTGGCTGGTAAACATTACAGTGCTTGAATACTTCAAGAAAATCTGTCAACCTTTAAACGGATAAAGGTCAAGGAGAAAACTTCACCATGACAACAACAGTTAACCCAACTACACAGAAAAATATGTAGTGTATGTATCCTAGGACCAAAGTGGTTATATTATTTATGATACCATGTCCTTAGTAAATACTTCCATGAATGTGCCAGGCAGAATCCAATAGTAGAAAAGTATACAAGACAAAAGCATAGCACCATAAAATTGAGAATGGAAATGGGGAATGTGTCAAAGAGACAACAACCCGACCAAATAAAAACAACAGCAGAAGGTCACCAACAGGTCTTCAATGTAGCGAGAAATTCCCGCACCGGGAGGCGTCCTTCAGCTGGCCCCTAAACAAATATATACTAGTCCAGTGGTAATGAACGCCATACTAATTTCCAAATTGTACACAAGAAACTAAAATTGAAGTAATACAAGACTAACAAAGGCCAGAGGCTCCTGACTTGGGACAGGCGCAAAAATGCGGCGGGGTTAAACATGTTTGTGAGATCTCAACCCTACCCCAATACTTCTAGCCAATGTAGAAAAGTAAACGCATAACAATACGCACATTAAAATTCAATTCAAGAGAATTCCGAGTATGATGTCAGAAGATGTAACCAAAGAAAATAAACAAAATGACAATAATACATAAATAACAACAGACTACTAGCAGTTAACTGACATGCCAGCTCCAGACTTCAATCAAACTGACTGACAGATTATGATTTCATCATATGAACATCAGGCACAATCCTTCCAGTTAGGGGTTTAGTATCATACCATCATAACATATATGAGAAGAACATAACCCGTGTCATGCCAACAACTGTTTTTAGAATAGATGTGTTTAGTTCCGTTGCAAATACTTTATCAGTGACTCAATATTAACGCCAAAATATGCAATCTTTAATGACCATCATATAAACATCAGGCACAATCCTTCCCGTTAGACCATGTATGCACTATGATTTGAGGGTACAAAATGTATAACTCAGTCTGGCTTGAGTAAAATCACACAAAAACAGTAGTCGATAGTCGGTAGTTGTCATACATAAGACTTAATGATTAGCGATATTTAGAGAATTGGGTTAATGCCTAATCTTTGATTGCTTCTTATAGATTTATTTACAACTTTAATAGACTCGGGAAGATTTAGTATTTAATGTTCACCTATCCTTTGTAGAATATTACGGGTTGCCCTCTAGATAATGGCATTTGTGATTGTTGTCGTTAGTTTGCTGTGACATTAAAATGTATGTATACTCCACACCTTCTCTTATTTGTGTTTTATTTTGAACGGCATTTTCGATTACATTTTTTGTTAAACCTTAATCCCTACCTTAGGAACAGAAATTGCACATATGCAACCTTTGAATTAGAACCGAATCAAATTTTGAATGTATAGGTATCATTAAAAAAAATAAACAATGACGTTTTCAAGAGCTTCATACATATTTTAATTTCTATCTTATGTAAAAGTTTACTCCTTCAACATGTTCAGATTAGTTATATAGGATATAGATTCAGATCATTCAAAGGGGATTCTTTTTGCTCAGTCTTTAGTTTTCTATGTTGCGTTTTGCAGACAGTTGTTTGCATTTTCTTCACGCTTTGGTTTTTGCAATTGTCTTCGACTTCACCTTGGTATACGTCTCCCTCTCGTGTGATGTGAGAAACACCAATGTCAAATTCCGTTCAAAGGTACTAATCACATTATTCGTTTTCCTATGTATAAAATTGAGAATGGATATGGGGAATGTGTCAAAGAGACAACAACCCGACCAAAATAAAAAAATACAACAGCAGAAGGTCACCAACAGGTCTTCAATGTAGCGAGAAATTCCCGCACCCGGAGGCGTCCTTCAGCTGGCCCCTAAACAAATATATACTAGTTCAGTGATAATGAACGCCATACTAATTTCCAAATTGTACACAAGAAACTAAAATTTAAATAATACAAGACTAACAAAGGCCAGAGGCTCCTGACTTGGGACAGGCGCAAAAATGCGGCGGGGTTAAACATGTTTGTGAGATCTCAACCCTCCCCCTATACCTCTAACCAGTGTAGAAATGTATCTATCTCCTCGATTAACTTTTAGTGGAGAAAAGTAACTAGCCAAACGTGAAATGTCAAACCGAACATAAACAAAGCGTCAGATACATGAGGAACGTAGGATCAAACTAAAGAAATGAAATGAATATGTAAACTCGAACTATAACAAAGCGTCCAGTAATGTAAACCCGAACTATAACAAAGCGTCGAGGAATGTAGGATCAAACTTTAACAGAGAGTCACCTTCACACTCATAAAAAACACAGACAGGTTACACATAGCAGTATAGTCTGCATGTTGCATGCATTGTGGTTTTATGGAACATTAACATTATCACTCAACACAGAAGTCTGTAGCATGTTATACAGACCAGATGGAACAAGCTGACTTATTTCTCACCAGGTTATGTGAGTCATAAAGAAAGAAAATGTATATTACATAACCTTAATTAACCTTATCTGATGTTTATCTGTTAATGATAGGTACCGTACAGATGTAGTATATGATATGGTGCACCGGTAATAGGATCACAAATTACCTAACACTATCATCGGATCACCTGTAAAACTTACTAAGATGAAACGCATGATTTGTATGTGTGTGTGTTTTATGATTGTTTTCTTATAACTATAATGTACTTGTGAATGGGGAGTGCATGATCAATCATCAACTATTATACAACAAAGGTATATGTCTCAATAATTCAATAATAACAGTACAGATAATGATTTTTTTTGAATTTCAATATATAGCTGTCTATTTTCAGTCCCTAGAAATTAGAAAAAGATATATAAAAAATTAATTGAAAACATATTTGTTTTACTTTATTTATTCCAAGTGCAATCTATGATCTTTTTGTCTGATGTATAAAACATATTATAACAAAATGAGATAATTAAAATACTTATATGACAGTGTGACAAAATAAACCTACATGCGAGCCACCGATTATATTCTCAAATAGTTTCCGCCAACGATTAAATTTAAAATTTGAAAAGTAATCTTTACATGGAAATTGATATTTTTCTTTTGATTTTACCATATTTTGCTAATTTTATCAATATAATGATAGTAATTATTATATAATAATTATATAGCAAAAAGTCACGAAAACAATAAACTTTATGCAATTTTTGCGACTACATGTATCTTGAAAAAACTTATTAATTTGCTATTGAGCAGGAGTTACATGTCGTTTCTGTGTGTCTACTTTTCTATTGTTTTACATAAAATGTTCAGATAACTTCTCAACCAAAGATGAAAAAAGAACAAACGAACTCACACATTGAAGCGCTTTAAAAACTTTTCATTCAACTGACTTCTACAGGACTCAATTTGTTAACATCATAATATTTTTTGTTTGATATTTGTATAATTTGTGTTCTTCCCTGGTTTGTGGTGTGATGCTACAAGGAGGATTACTTTTTTATAACAGTTATTTTGGCCAGTTTTGTTTGTGTTTCTTTGAATAACGGTGCTTTATTGACGTGTATTCGTATAAATACATTGTCGTTATTTTCTTGCGTGCTGTCGTTTTATCACAGCACTGAATAAATTATTGCTCACAAAGTAAGGAAAGAAAGTCAATTGTTAATCCTGTATGTTTATTTTATCTAACTTTATTCATGGATCTATGTGATTTTTTTCGTAGTCTACCGCTTATCGATCACTAAGATTTTTACTTGAACTTTAAATATGGCTATGCATACAATGAGGTGTAAGGCATAATACGTCCATGAGACAGCAACGAATCAATACAAAATAAAATAATTTTAACTTCACCTTATTGGTTTGTTCAGTCCGGCGACGAGTGTTAAAACAATATTCCCAGCTTCAAATTGCACAGAATATACGAGAGAATATATAATAAACACGTTGTAAAATAAATTTATCAGAAATTATCCTTCTACAAACACCAAATTGGCGTAAATACCATCATATGCAGGCGCTGCTAGAATGTTGCTACATACAAATGAAAAGTTCACATGAATGTTGTATGATTATGACAACCTCGTGTAACGCGTATGAAACATTTTTGAAAAATGCATTTAAATGAAACAATTGTTAAAATGGCACAGTCGGCTCTCGTTTTCTCAAAGTTGGACTGATTCGCAGAAAAATAATAACTGAGATGTCAAGATAAAATTTGATGCAAATCTGCATTTTACTTTGAGATGGAAGTAAATTAATGTTAAGATCAAATTAGATTGTGTTGACAATACTTTCACTCGTGAAACTGCTTATAAATGTAATATACAATGACATCTGATTGATTTATATATGTATTTTTTATATAGTTCACAACTTCTCATTCATTTCTGTAGCTTTGTTGTCGTAAGCATGAACCATGTTGATATCTGTAAAATCACCATTACTATCGCTTTTAATGTTCTTTCTCTTGTTGTATCGACAGGTCCAGAGGAAACACGAACCGCCTAGCAAAACGAACATGACAGCTGCTGCGATTCCACCTATTTTCGCATTTTCTGTATATTTCGCCAAGAGGTCGCCATAGTAAGGTCCGTCAACATTTAATCCTTTACGTATAACATTTATGGAGTTATTGTTCATCAAGATGACACAATAATAGACACCGAAGTCTTCGTCATTGATACGTTTGATAGTTACGTTAAAACCCGAAGCATCCATTTCCCAACATTTTTCCCGCCTACAGATTGGAGCACTGTTGTCATTTTCATAAAGTTTTCCTGAAGGAAAAATCCACTGTCTTGTATTAATGTTAGACGGATCAATTTTTGTAGCATTTACAGATGTGTCCTGGCATTCTAAAGTGACTTGTTTAAAGTAGGGTTCTTTGATATCATTGGCTTCAATACAGATTATTATACAGACTAAAAGTACAGTTAGGTAAGAACTGAATGACATCGTGGTGCTGAAATAGAAAAAAAAGGGTGAAACTCAATGATATTGCCATCAAATCAAACGACATAAAGATAACAAAAATATTATTAAAACATGAATGTTATTCTCCGACTTTTCAAGCTATCAATACTGCTTGAATTCTATTTCAATTTCTGGAATTAATTCAAACTGATTGTTTTATACACAAATAACTGGTCTTTTCTAAAGTAAAATATTAGTTTAATGACTATTTTTATGTTATTTTTGCTCAGTATTTTAAGAATTATGTGTCAACGACTGATTTTGTTTTTTATTTATAACTTTTCACAATTCTAGACGATTCAGATGTTGACATAATGTATAGACATGTTGCTATTGTAGATGACTATAACAGATAACTAGATATCGTCTACATGTCTTGCGCTTTTTTGTATTGTTTGGTTGGTATCAAATCAACATATTCCTCACGTTTTCTTCTATTCATAAATAAGATATTAGCAATCTGTCAAAAAGACAAAAACAAATATATTGTTCTGTTGCACCACTGTCCTAGGATTAGAGGAGGATTGGGCGTCCACTTAAATGTTTAACCCTGTCATGTTATCTATGTGCCTGTAATTCAGTGGTTGTCGTTTGGTGCTGTGTTATTTATTTGTTTTTGGTTTATTATTTTGTATATGAATTAGGCACTAAGCTTTTTCATTTGAATTGTTTACAACCTTAAATAGCCGATTATGTGGTATGGTTTCGCTCATTGTCAAAGGCCGTACTTTGGCCTATATATATGAATATCTGTTTATTTGATCTCTTTTTGAATATTTGTCATTGGCAATCATATCACATCTTTTTTATATCAACAAACATGCAGAAACATGTTTGAGTGTTTTTCTGTTATTGCATATTGTGTCCACAGTTTCGGATCCGGGGGAAGGGGGGTCTGGGGGTGGAACACCCTTTTTTGGGCGATTAATGCATTTTGGGGACATATAGTTGGAACCCCCTTTGTCCTGGGTTGGGAACCCCCTTTTTAAGATGGCTTGATCCGTCCCAACCTAACATGTTTTTTTAACCATTCTCAGCACAAGTTTGTTTTCTTCAAACAATGACAAAACTAAGACCCTCTCCACCGAGAACCTCCTTACCCCGGGAGTTACAGCTTTAATTTAAAGTAATTGTACAAAAAATAAAAATAAAACAAATAACGTAACACATAAACAAACGACAACCACTGAGTTACAGGCTCCAGCTGACTTGGGTCAGGCACATACATACAGAATGTGGCGGGGTTAAACATGATTGCGGGATCCCAACCCTCCCCTAACCTGGGACAGTGGTTATAACCATAACGCTACAACATAAGAACGAACTATACAAATCAGTTGAAAAAGGCTCAACTCATCATCTGGACAAAAATACAAGTCGAGAATTGACAAAAGGGAAATAACTATAATTTAGTCAAGGAAAATTCCTGAAATGTTAGAATATTGGATCTGAGCATCGAAACTATAATGGTACTCGATACTGTAGCCAATTCGGTTATTGTATCCCCAATAATCATCCGTAAATTTTAGCATTTAAACAAAACTCCGTATGTATTCTGTTGGTAGTATTAGTGTGTTTCAGATAAATTTCCGATTATACATATGTTTGCCGAGAAAGTTGTCTGAACATTTCGCTTACATTGGGACCCCTGACCATTATTTATCTACCAGCGATATTATGTTCTGTTATAAAAAAAAAAAAGGTAGACTTGATAAATTTTAGTAACTTTCAACATTATATACCATGAAAAACTCACCTGAGAAAGAATAAAAATCCACAAAAAAGATTGTAAACACTTATTTCATTATCTTTACATGTACATGTACCTGTTGCCGAACTACAAAATATCAGTTGAGAATATTTAAGTAAAGGTAAGGGACTATTTACAAAGTACTTTGTCAAGTTTTATTTAGTGTATGCAGAGTCATATCTCATTATAACTGATAATATGGATAATGCGTTCTAGATAACATAGTACGGCCAGTATATACCATGATCAAACATTTACCTTTATTTATCTAACTTATCCATGCATATATTATAACTATTCGAAAGTAAGTTATGTATGTGAATACAGTACACTGTCATAAATCAAAAGACAAAATTTGCACATATACATTACATAAAAAGGAATATGCAGTTTGTCTAAAGTCTTCAAGATTGTACTTTTTGTTTGAAATACTCTTGATCTGAAGTCCGAAGTACAAATATCAATATAATAAATGAAACAATCGAAACACAGTGTTCAAAATATTTATTTCGTATAACATCTGTAATGGTTTATATATATATATATATATATTATTTAGAAAACAACCCCTTTACATCGGGGGCACCAGTCATCAGGGTAGAAGTGATGGTGCGTCTATACTATATTATTTACAATTAAATACATTATAGTTAACGGTTTCATTATAAAATGTCTTTGAAACAATAACATACATGGCACATTAATACGACATAATTAAAGATTTCTAAAATACATAATCATAATAAAAAAAGACAATTTAAAGAATGTTAAAATATATATGTAATTTAAAACACTCATAGACAAATATAACCATGCAGCATGTATAAAGCATAAAAACTAAGATCAATCAATATATAATAGTACATACGAGTAAGTTAACTAAAGGGTTATTTTGGTTCAACCATAGTTTGACGTAATCTAAATAATTCTAAGAGATACATTCTTCCATAAAACTTACATTTCTATTATTAAAAGAGGCAAATAAGGTGAAAATTTTAGACCTGGTTTGTTCAAGAGATGTACACCCGAGCAGAAAATGTTCTTAATCTTCTAAATCCCCTAAATCACAGGACATAGGTTGTCTTCGGACATTTGCATTCTAAAAAGAAACTGCTTTAATGACAAATAATTTGTTCTTGCGAGCAGTTTAAGACGAGATGAATTAAAATCGCTTATGACCTCTAAGTATAACTGGCTACCTGTCTTAATATAGCAGTGCTGATACAAATCAAGGCTACTTTTAGTAGTAACATTAATAATTAAACTTTCCCTTATGGCATTACCATACTGACAGTTGAAATTACCAGACCCAATACTTTCCGTGTAGGTGTTCATCTCTTGAACATATTTCCAGACACTTTCGTTAAATTGAACCATTTCACTAAAGACTCGCTTGCACAGTCTATCGGCTGGTAGGTTATTAAACTTTTTAAAGTACGCAACTTTTTGGCGGGTGATACATGCAGATGCGGGTTCCCATCCAAGCTCGAGAAGGACAGCGGAACGGGGAAAATTAATTTTGGTGTTCATAATGATCTTAGCTGCGCGGTATTGCCAACTGTCGATGATCGATATATTTGTAGCTGAAAGTGGCATCCAGACGGCGCATGCGTGTGTTAAAGAAGGCCAGAGCACTGAGTTCCAAATGGCGTCTCCAAATTTTACACGGTTAAAACTTCCATGCTCACCGAGAGCACGTAACAAATAGTTCAGCATATTATCCATCTTATCTTTGGTTTAATTTAGGTGTTCGGAGATTGATTCTAACCCGGCTTAAAGATAATAAACTAACTAATTCTTCACCTTTTGATGTTCAAAGAAAAAATATATAATTGAGAGAGACATATGTACAATCATCCTAATAAAATTGAGAATGGAAATCGGGAGTGTGTCAAAGAGACAACAAACCGAACATACATCAGTTAACAGCAGAAGGTCAATAAACAGGTCTTCAACATAGCAAGAAATTCCCACACCCGGCGTCCTTAGTTTAAACATATTTTATTGTCCAAAAACATTGACAATAGGATTAGACACAAGTTTTGCAACTTAGAACGTCTTCACCCGGCGTCCTGCAGCTGGCCCCTAAACAAATATACATACTAGTTCAGTGATAACGAACGCCATACTAATTTCCAAATTGTACATAAGCATGCTACATGAATATCTACTACTGTCTATATCTTTATACAAGATCTACAGTATCTATCATTAATATATATTTAAGAATTAGTCTTGCAGTTAAATTGCACCAATGGACCTCCAACAGTTCGTAAACATCAGCACCGATCTTGTGGTAGGTTAATCTCGTGTATGTTCTTTTAACTGAAAGATAAATTTTGGCAACCGAATAAATATTGAAACGCACTTTTGTTTTAAATATTGTTCTATTATTGCTCTATCAAAATAAATCGATAAAAATGCGAATGGAAATGGGGAATGTGTCAAAGCGACAACAACCCGACCAGCCGAAGGCAACCAATGGGTCTTCAATGTAGTGAGAAACTCTTGCACCCGGAATCAAACTTCAGCTGGCCACTTAAAAATATGTATACTAGTTCAGTGATTATGTCATATACAGTCATATGCGAGTATATTATAATATTAGTTTCCTATATGCAGAAGTATTCCTAGAGGGGTAAATTCAGTAAAAAAAATCTCCCATTGCCATTAATGCTAATCTATGTGTGGAAATAAATTTATACCTGATTTACCTTTAGAAATTAAAATCTTTCATATATCATTCATGAAAGTACAAATGTAGCCCTATCTTATGCAACAATAAAAACATAGGGTCATGCGGCATTTTTGGGCATTCACATGGCCTTGTTTACAAACAATGTAGATTCGCACTGAATTCCCATACTGACCCCCATTACTTTTCAACCCTGAAGGGAAAAAAATTAGTACATTCAGCATTTATTTTTTATTTTTTTTCAACTCTAGTTTTGATCCATCTACCAAAAAATATTTATTACAAACATTATCTGCCAATCAGAAGACCATATAACTTCAGTGTTATACAGAAAGCTCTCCCCTAAATGGGCGGTCCCTGATGACGTATATTTATTTACTGAATTTACCCCTAGAGCATTCCTTCACCAACTATTTAGCATACAGTTTTGGGGTCGCAATTACTCTCCATTGCGACAAATATTCATAAAGACAAACAAAAAAAATTAAAAAAAAGCAAAGAGGTTAAGAACTTCAGGTCACATTTTTTCATAGTTAACATAACATGAACCATAATCCAAAGAATCGAAAGAAAGGAATAAGAGTATACTAGTAGTGTAAAATATATCCCCATATAAACTTATACACACCTTAATTTCATCACTGTTGAGCTGCTGTCCATATACCTAAAGATTCTGTTTTGTAGTAGAATAGAAATACGTGCCGAAAATCTAAAAGTTTATTTATCATTTGGAACAATCGGAAAAGCAAAATTTAGATATCCAAGAGTTACTAAAAATTCTTTAACGTTACATATCACCACTGTTCCCTTCTAATTATTTTGTGGTAACAACATCCCTTACTTCATCATTTACCAGTTTTATGATGTTTACGTTTATTGAAACAAGTCTGTATAGACATGACCATGTACCAACACACTGAGCCAGATTTTTAACGTGCTAGTTCATTAGGTAACATGCAATTGAGAATGGAAATGGGGAATGTGTCAACGAGACAACAACCCGATCAAAGAGCAGAAAACAGCCGATGGCCATTAGGGTTTTTCAACACAGTGAGAAAATATTGCATCCTGACGCGTGATTTGACTGGCACCTTACATAAATGTGTACTATTTCAGTGATAATGAACGTCATACTAAACTCCGAAATATATAAATGAACTAAATTAAAAAATCATACAAGACTAACAAAGGCGAGAGGCTCCTGACTTGTGACAGGCGCAAAATGCAGTGTGGTTTAACATGTTGTGTGAGATCTCAGCCCTCCCCTATACGTCTATCCAATGTTAAAACACAGCAATACGCTCAGTAAAACTCAATTTAAAAGACGTCCGAGTCCTATGTCAGATAAGTTAACGAAAGAAACTAAACAAGATGACAATTGTACATAAATTGACTTTAGATGAATTTGGCTATTTTATTAGATACTTTTGACATATAGCTCTTCAACGGTTTCGGTACTTATACATCTTAGGGTTTCAAATGTTTGGCTTTAAGCGTTCCTGATGAAAATCCAGAAAACCGCGTCGGACGCAAGACATTATTTAACGTGTTGTTTTCAATTTTTTAACAAGGGACTACTAGCAGTATTTACCAAGTCAGGAATATGACAGTTGTTATCCATTCGTTTGATGTGTTTGAGCTTTTGATTTTGCCATTTGATCCAGGTCCTTCTTTTTCGAATTTTCCTCGGAGTTCGGCATTTTTTTTATTTTACTTTTTATTGACAATGCTAGCTCCAGACCTTAATTAAACTGATTGAAATAGTATGTCTTTATCATATCAATATCAAGCATAATCCCTTCCGTTAGGAGTTAAGTATCATACCATCATAAAATATATGAAAAGAACATAAGAATGATTTTACACAAATGATTTTTGGGGCCCTTTATAGCTTGCTATTCGGTATGAGCCTAGGCTCCGTGTTGAGAACCTTAAATTAATCTATAAAGGTTTACATTAAAAGAACACAGTGGAATTGCATTCTTTTTATGTGTAATAAATTCTCATTGATATGTTCATAATTATAAATTAACAGTTAACAAAACTTTGAATGTTTGAAATACTAAGGCTTTTCTACCATAGGAATAGATTACCTTAGCTGTATTTGGCAAACATTTAAGAAACTTTGGGTCCTTAATGTTCTTCAACTTCGGATTTTATTTGGCCTTTTTAACATTTTTTTTATTCGAGCGTCATTGACACAACATAGAAAACTAAAGAATAAACAACACGAACCCCACCAAAAACTAGGGGTGATCTCAGGTGCTCTGGAGGGGTAAGCAGGATCTGCTTACCCCTCCGGAGCACCTGAGACCTTCCTGGTGTTTTGTGGGGTTCGTGTTGTTTATTCTTAAGTTTTCTATGTTGTGTCATGTGTACTATTGTGTGTCTGTTTGTCCTTTTTATTTTTAGCAATATCGTTTTTAGTTTATTTTCGATTTTTCAGTTTGACTGTCCCTCTGGTATCTTTCGTCCCTCCTTTAGTAAATCTGAAAAGCCAATGTATTTGCTGCAACTCATTCACAGCCGTCTTCTCTAACGAAAATAAAATGAACATGTTAGGTAAACTAACTGTTGGTGTGATGCCATAATTGAAGCTGTTAATGTTCTCCTTAATAATATAATATCAATGTACATTTCGGCAATAAAGTTTATCGTCAGAAAGTGTGGATTCATATGGGCACCAAATACGCCCATCAAATAGGAGACTTGGTAACACTTATAGTTATCTTGAGGATATTTTTCGTTAAATATTCAAGAATTGTTCTAATTATACTTCCAAAATGTAATCAAAGGAACATACATTTCAAATAAAAAAATAACCACTGATAACTGTCCTTTCGTAGAATTAGATAATTCAGATTAACTCGGGGAAACTCTACAATAAAATTAAAACAAAATCTTCCCTAATTGTTAATGTTCCTTTTTTTGTACATTGGTGTTGCTTTGGCACCTTCTTGCGATGTTTCTATATCACTACTAGTTCGCTATGCCTGTGTCTTTTATATCGTTTTGGATTTCAATGAATACCAAGTCAGGAGCCTCTGGCCTTTGTTAGTTTTGTATTATTTTAACTTTTAGTTTCTTGTGTGCTTTGGCGTTCATTATCACTGAACTAGTAGATATTTGTTTAGGGGCCAGTTAAAGGACGCCTCCGGGTGCGGGAATTTCTCGTTGCATTGAGGACCTGTTGGTGACCTTCTGCTGTTGTCTGCTCTTTGGTCGGGTTGTCTCTTTGGCACATTCCCCATACCCATTCTCAATTTTATTACTGGTAAATTAAAGTCACGGATTTCGTTAACTTTATTTTTAATGGGAAAGCACATCCTAGTGTTTACGAAAATATTGTTTACAGAGTTTTTGTTAGATGCATTTCTGCTTTGTATCGATCTGGTGAGTTAAGCCGATGGGACTAACACAAAGGTTCCTGGTTCGATTCCCGTTTGGGATGAAAATTTCAGGAACTCAATTTTCGGCTCTCCCTTAACACCATTTGCGAGTATGGTCTTGAGGAAACGATGATAGTCCGTCGGAAGGGGACGATAAATGGCTGACCCGTGTTAAGACAGAGCCATTTCTCTTGCACGTTAAAGTCATCCTTGTAGATTTCGAAAAAGAGTAGGCTAATGCCGCTACAAGGCAGCACTCGCACCCGCAAAGTGGAAAGGGATTAATATAAGTTGCAAAACTTGTTTCACAATCCACTCTAAATAAATATGTTTAAACTAAGCCGATGGTAACTGATTTTTATCATTTGTTCGTATGTAGTGCTATTAACCACTGTCCAAGGATTAGATGAGGGTTGAGTACTCACAAACATGATAAGCTCCTCTAAATTCTGTACACACGCATTGAATGCACATAATGTTGTGTTCCTTCACACATAATATAATGTTCGATTTTGTCGCTCGAGTTTTTTTTTAATTAGTACATATTTGGTGAACAACTTACACAATTTATGTTTCAATTTTATTAACATGTCAATGATTTATTCATGTAAAAAATTATAAAAATAAAACAAGTAAACAAAATGATCATGTCTTCATAACAATTCTTAATTAAGATGACATAACAATAACACAAACACTTCATTTAATACATCTACAACAAACTAATGCATTGAGATAAATAATATGGCAGTAAACAGATAGAGAAGCAATCTTACAGATCAAGCCATGTATCTGAAAGATTTTGAAAATTATATGAACAAACAATGATGTTTCAATATTAATATTTAATTAAAAGGTGCATTTCAAAGTGGTCGAATTATGTTAAAAAAAAACTAAAATGTAGTTTTGATACTTTTTTTTATAAGGAACCATTTCATAAAGTAAACAAAAGATATTCGTGTTCATGGAAATGAAACTGCATGTATGCCACACCAACAGCGAACCACCTATACAATATCTGATTTCCTCACGACATTTCAATTTGTAAAACTAATAGTAACTAGTAATTACTATAGTTGTTGTTGGCCTTGTGGTTTTATACCCAACATTTAATAGTTTTGTTTCATTTGTATAGTTTTAGTTAGATATTTGCATATTAACAGAATAATGTACGCTACGTTATAAAAAGCTAGATTATGTGTAAAATGATATATGCAACATATTCTCGTATGCTTGTATACCCAATGGTAAAGAGTATATTTAATGAACTTACGTTTATAAAAATAAGCTCACATTGTTAAAAACAAATTAGATACACAGTATCATTATTTAAGAGAAACACTTATCCATCCACTTAATACAGCTAGTTCAGAAAATACAACTTAGAGACGGTACTACGATGTACATGTATATTACTTGCTTTTAAAATATGTTTGCCCGCTCCCAGCGTTCGAGTATTTAAATGAAATATCACAGTTCAAATCTTATTACAAATGTTTGGAGTAGCAGTATAAAATACAGATACTATATTTTTTGCTTAAAAACATATCAAATAATTATAATTTTCCCTGAAAAAAATGAAGTTTCGGCAAGGATATACAATTAATATAAAACGAACAAAGATACATATTTAATGGCTTAATTAACAACAGTTGTTCATGGTTAAAATTTATCGAAACTGCCAGAAAAATTAAATTGAAAACATTATCTTGATTGTATGCTTGAGATTCTGGTATAAAAATAAATTGATACAAATGTGATACGCTTGCGAGTGTATATGTATGTGTAAAAAAATCTATTGGTTTTAACCATATGAATAATGTGCAGTCTAAATAAGGATAAATAAATAGAAATGAAATGCAAGTACGCTGCATAATGTATAATGAAATGTTACAGGAATCACATATTTGATTTGAAGCAAAAATACTGAAAATTATATATAAACAAGTCAGCAATTGATTTTATATGTTTCACATAATAGTAAAAAAAAGTAAGTAATGTAATAACAAAAATACTTATTTCATAAGCAAAACAATATATAAAAAAGGGACAAACACATTTCCTGACACACGAGCTTTTTGTTCGACAAAACTGCAATATTTTACTCTGATGCCGCATTTTCAGCTTTAACGGATATATGTTTCTGGAATAAACATATGCATACACACCGGAACAAATGGTATAGAGGACAAATGCAATGAAAAAAACATATGTGAGCATCGAAATCAAATTAAACTTAACAGAACAGCTAAAACAATTGATATTGGCTCAACTTTGCCTAAATGAGTTTAACTTGAGTACTGTTACATTATTTGTTAATTGAAAACGTAGTTTGAAATTTAAAGGCAGAAGTACTTGTTTCTATGCAAATTGTTCTGTCCTCCTTTATGTTAAGACAGTTTTTAACTAAGAGCAGTATATCCTGTTTCTAAATAAATATTACGCTGATTTTAAATTGATTATGCCATTTCAGTCACTGTGAATATGTGTTAATTCATAAGAATTGATGAGCAAAATAACTTGATATTGTCTTACAAAATACAAAACAAAATATTGCATTTAGGATTTTTCTCTAGCTTGGAGATTTTCTGAGATCTAGTTATATTTAATATCAAACAATACATACATATTTACTGTCAAAAATATTCTATTTTGTACGAAACATCAAGATGTTGAACTTGGCAGTGTGTCAATGTGCACAGAATTACAGTCACCTTTCTGGTAAACAATGTACACATTTTTATCATCTGACATTCTCCGCACATTCTTTTGTCGATCTCCAGCCAACAAACCTACAATATGAAAATATTGGATTAACAATGATCCGACTCGAGAACATACAACTCACTTTAACAAACTGAATCGCTAACTGCAAACTAATGATTTATAATTTATTCCTCTAACTTAAACTTTGTAGTTAATCTGTATAAAACAAATTGATATGAGTAGTAAACATAAGCATGGTATTACAATAAATAATGCAAAACAGTGTATATTGTCGTCTAAAGAGATGAAAACTGTAATGAGTTTTGTATGATAGCACATATGTACCATGTTCTGCATGACAGCAGATTTGTTGCATATTTTTCACTTACCATCACATTCAAGTTGTGGATCTTCATTTTGTTCGAAGTCTGTACTTTCTGAAACTGTATTCAAAAACCAATTGTAGTAATAGTTATCAATATTTGACTGACGTGTTAAATTCGGAAATTTTAGGGGGGGGGGGGGGGGGAACAAGGCTCAGTTATATAAGTATTTCAAAATATATCCTATGGTAGAAGATGTACATCATGTATCATTTACTAAATACTTTATGATATCCCACATACGTAGTGTTTTACATGTACATTATCTTACGTTATAAAATAAATGCAAGCTTTATTACCGTCAGACTAATTAAATAGGTTATAATTATATAGTATACATAAATAAAGTCAACTCGTGTCCCTTATGCATCAATTAAAACTAGCTATGTCATTCAAAAACTTACGTAAAGCATTCACAATAGTCTGTGTAGAACCAACATGCACATGTCCTGGCGGGTTATCGTTCTTGTTCACTGATGACTTTGACTGGGCGAGTGTGCCCGCAGAGGTGGAAGCTGATACATCATGATACCCAATACTACAGCATGATGAATGTTTGATGACATAGTACACCAGGAAGATAATACAGAATGCAGAGAATGTTGAAATCATCAATATGACGACTAGTATGGTTTGAGATGTCTTGACATGTCCATTGTCTACTGCCAGCAGATTTGTTGTGCCTGGAGTTGAACTGAGAATTAGAACAACTGTTGTTGTTTCAATTTTCACTTAAATATAAAATAACATGTATTTAATGCAAGCAATGGAGATCGACTAGTCAGAAATATGTTATTCCATAAGACAAAAGCTGTTCTTTAAAGTTTCAACGTTTTGCTTTTTAACAATGAATGTTATCTCCAAAGGAATTAATAGCTTGTAAGTAATTTCAAAATTTAGTGTTTATTTTGCGTAACTTATTTATATCATTTTTTAGGGGAAGCTATTTCTACTTTTTTGTCGGGTTGTTGTCTGTTTGACACATTCCCCGTTTTCATTCTCTATTCTTTTCTCATGATTGCCTTCGAAATCTACCTACATGTAATTGCTAAACGCATACAAGTTAAATTTGATGCACGGAAACTGAATATAATTACATAATAAAAATTTTAAATAAAATGTGATATATTTTTTTAAACAAAATAAATCTCTTACCACATGCAGCATGTTCCATCCAGGATTTTGTGTACCTGAAGTGGAAAAATACATATTCATTCACCATACATTATTAGTATTAGATGCTTTAAAGAAAGAACAAAAGTAAAAATTGATAAAGATATCAAATCATACTTGTACATGATAAATAGAAAAGTCAAGACAAAACATTAAAATTATAGGTTAAACCTGCAATGGATGCAGTTCAAAGCATCAGGGTTTAAACAGTATGAATACATATATACTGATTCAAATCTAAATCTGGAGTTAATTGAAAGACAGAAGATTTTACAACCTTACCCTATTAGGCAGTCACCACATTCTGAATCTGTGTTCTGTGTACAGTTAGTTTTGAACTGTTTATTCTGTCCATGACAGTCAAGGCACTCAGTGCACTGGTGATGTGTCAAGGCATTACCAAAGTATCCAGGATCACAAATACATGGATAACAATCAAATGCTCCATGAAATTCATCGGTTGGTATTTCCTGTAATAATAATATTTTGTTATCACGAATTTAGTTCCCGTTTGTATTAAAGTCAGTTCAAAGTTAAACAACTTGCATATGTTGTTATACAATGTTAATTCGTTAATTGTATGAGTATATATTCATGCTCAATGTAAAAGTTTCTGCAAAATACGCACTAATTAATAATCTTTTTTAAAGGTATTAGAAATATATTACATTTATCTCATGAATAAATGATCAACTTTGTTGCTACTAACCTTGCTTTTATTTATATGTCCATGTGTATTACAGATAGGACACTCACTGCATCTGTCAGAATAATCGTTTTTAAACTTTACACCCAGCTTGCAGTAACAAGGAAAGCAGTCTAATGCACCGAGTTGTGGACGGATTCTGAAATTCTAAAAATGTTAAAAAGTATGATTAATAAAGGCAACTGTAGTATTCCGCTGTTCGAAATTTATAAATCGATTGAGAAAAAAACAAATCTACAAACTAAAACCGAGCAAAACGTACAAATATATGTATGATATTAAGATCCGTGGTATTTATTGTGCTAAACATTAATATGGATAATTTACTTCTTTGAGTTATTTAGCTCGAAGAAGTAGTGTGTTTTGTAAATGGTATGTTAATGGTATTTTGCATTGTTGTATTTCATATCTATATAGTTTGAATTAAAACAAAAAATGGCACTTTTAGGTTTTTTTCCATAAAGATAAATCGTAGTAGCTCTTTATTTCTATAAACTTTTTTATATTCTTTTTAAGTACTATCCTGTTGGTCCTATAACTTGTAATGTTTCATGAACAAACAACTTACAAACTGCAAATAGTTGGTAGCCTTTCTACAACGTGGACATCTTCGACATTTTTCTTGATCGAAGTCGTAGTATTGTTTGCCCTTGACACATCCAGAGGAACCTACACTTCTAACGACCAGTGTACTGTTTACATCTGTCGGAGTCGTTGGGGCTACCAGTTGGTGCAGTATATGCAGAGTAAATAATGGTAGTAGAAATAGTTCTACCATCTAACTTTATCCAGTGGATCTGAAATTGGAAATAAAAAACAGTTTGTTTAATTACTCTTCTTGAGTGGATAATAATATTGTTTTACTTTTTATACGCACGTTTACGAGACGTATTTTTGTCATGATACTGTTGACCGTCCGTCTGTTGACATTAGGTCCTTATCGATATCTTTTAATTTTTGAGTTAACGTTTCCTAGTAACAGGATTAAATTTAAAAAAATGTGTTTTTTTCAGTTTTTTGACAATATCCTTAAAGCACTTTCACCAGATTTCCTGACATTTTGGTGACTGATTTATAGGTGTTATATGTGGTAATTTTTAATAGCAATCTTATTTTAGACTTTTTTGGCTATTTATTTTACCAACTTTATTCAGTATAATTTTATTTTGATTCATTGATATATATGTTACAGTAAATAGGTGAAATTAGGAATTACACGTAATTACTAAACATTTCAGTAAATACCTGTAATTACTAGCCAATTTAGTAATTACATGTATTTACTAGTTGTTTCAGTGATTACTGGTAATTACTGATTTTTTTTGTCATTTTTACAGCTATTTACTAACTTGGTGTTTTTGATTTAAAATTAAAAACATAATTCAAGATACCAAATAAAAAAGTAAAGGGGTAGGGATTTTAAGGGAGCTTACTTTAGGATGTAGGAATATAAGGCACATCAAAAGTGCATACTCTTTAGTGTTTGTGAATTGAAACTGGCAAATGGTTGTTTTATAGGCCTTGAAACTCGGTAAATATATGCATGCAAGACAATGATATCAATCCAAAATTGATTTTTATAATTTTGTTAAACTAAATCTCAATCATTCACTGTGGTTTAACACTTTAAAATAACTTTCTCCAAATATCCTGGATTTCTACCAAATTTGGACAGAAGCGAAATGTTTATGAATATAAGATAATATCCGAAAGTAAAGTTTGTAAAAAAAAATCCTTTTTTTCCCTATTTTCCTTATAAACATGATAAATGAACTAGTTTTTCCAAGTTAACATTACATACACTCTGCAGTTAAAGTTTTTAAAACTTAAATTTTATAAACCATCCTGGATTTTTACCCGATTTTGACAGAAGCTTCTTATAGTACTAGTCATGAGGAAAATTTTAATACTTTTTCCTCATTTTTGTTGAGCCTGCGATTATCAGCAAAAGTAGACGAGACTATTTGTTCTGCAAAACCCTTACAATTTTAATAGCTTAATACATCGATAACCCATCTCCAGGACTAGGGTTGAATTGGAGGAGTCACAAGAATACGTATTCAATGAGGTTCAAATATTCACTCGCAAGTGCACAACTCATCAACCTTGTTTCTCAGCTAATTTAACAGAATAGAACCAGATTGGCTGCTAACAGTGAATTATAATTTCACTATATCGTTTATTTTTTTTTATATGTCAAAGCTAATGCACATAACAGTTCATTCCAGTTCTTATCCTACATAACGTTATCTTATCTTTATAAGGTAATAAGTCTAAATATTCTTCAAACTCAAGGTTTGTTTTAAAAAGTTAAAACATAATGCTTTGCGAGAATTTTCCATTTCTGATTTCCATGTCTGCTGAAATTGGTCAAAAAGTGACTCTGATTTAACCAAATATTTGAAAGTCAATATTTATTCAAGATATTTTAAATACAAATCAACCATTCAATATTTTAAGAGTACTAACTCACTTCTAGTTAGTTTTACCATAACTTTTGATCATCTGACCAAATTACAACATTGTTTTAGCAGTCAGTAAATAGGTGTAAAAATTCATTTTAAAATTAGTGATTACTGGTAATAACTGGGCCGTTTCAGGAAATACTTGTATTAACTAAGTGCATCGGGAATTACCTGTAATTCCTAAATTTTAGTAATTACATGTAATTCCTAATTTCACCTATTTACTGTAACATATATATTCCACTTTTTCGTTAAAATTTCCACATTATTAATCCTTTTATCTAGAAAAGTTTTAACACTTAAATATTTATTTTGTGTGTTCATGTTTTATATTTTTATCACTGTCTGTGTGTATATTTCGTTTTACATGTGATGTAAAGCACTTTGAGTAATATTGTTTTAGATTTAGAGCTATAGAAAAATTGTAATAATAATTATAATACCCTCCTTTTAGTTTTGTTTTATATTTATTTCTGATATGACATGTATGATATTAAGAAATTATTGAAATTCTAATTTATTCTTTGGAAAAACGACGGTCGTATCATGGCGCAACTGTTTGTTATCTTTTGTTTTGAATCTTCCCGTTTTTTTCATACCTCAATTGAACACTGATCAATACTGCTCTTGTAATCAGAAAGACAAGATATAGGAAGTGTTCGATTATACAGGTTGGAGAATTTCGAACAAATGATTCTTTGAACGTATGAAAATAAACTGATCTTTTCATATTTTCTTTCGAATGTTTAAACTCCGAAGATTGGAAATGAATTTATCATGATTTCGAGCAATTTCTTGCAATATAATTTGCTAATTTTGTCCTAATATATTTCAGTGCAGTTTTTTATGAAGTCAATTCGAATTATCTCCCTTTTATAACTAACTTTATATAAAAGAAGTCCTAATTTTTTCATTTTTCTTTTGACTGATACTAGTATTGTCCTTAATAATAATTAATAATTTAAATTATATTTTAACAATATTTTTAAACAACACATAAGTGGTGTGATAACACATTCATAATAAATTTGCTACACATAGTGAAATGGTCCTAATACGGAATATATCGGGTCAATAAAATTTATGTCAGAATAAGAATAAAATTATTTATTATTCCAATCAATGGCCCTTGATGGGCAGCAAAACATGTACACATAAAATAATACATCATGATTTGCAACAGAAAAACATTTTTATATAATAAAATGAAACAGTAAAAAAAAGTACAGACATATGTAGTTATCTTCATTCTATAAAAATCATATACATTTAATTCCAAGCAGGATCAAAACCATAAGATCATTACAATTATCATTGTTATTACATACATTAATTAACATTTCGTCTAAAATCTAGACATGTAATAATATAGCTCCCTAAATATTTAAGTGCAGAATTTTTTCATAAGTAAATAACCAAACAAATTTTGCCTCATTTGAAAGATGATCTATACAATGCTATATAAGGTGTTGCTTCGTCTAAACCGATATAAATTAATTGTAATGACCCGATAAATTCCCGTATACGGAGCATAGCACAGATCATTGCACACTGTGTAACGACCAATTTATAATGGATGAAGGAACGATTACAAGAGAAAATCAAACCAAAACAAAAACGAAACTTCGAACAATTTAGAGGAACCTTAGGTTGTACAATACAAATGGCACCAATAAGCGCGAAGGTTGAAAACTTCTGTTCCGTAAAAGTACGCGTTATTCGATCCATCAGTGGAAGCCGTGGTGTCGATCATAACAAATACTAAACTCATAAGATTTTTTTGAGTTTATATCAAATATTAGAGGCAACAATAAATTACCGATGTTGTAATCTAGTAAATTCAGAATATACATATCAAGATAACATAAAACAAACCGAAGGAATAACATAAACTCCGAATTACAGCAAGACCCATGAGATGTTTTAGCTAAGCCTGCATAACCCGCCATGTGAATCAAAACTTTGTACATGTATCTGGTTGTTTTCTTAATTCTATTTTCATTCGAACGCTTTTTGCAAATGGTGTTTTATATAACGGGAGACGGAAAACACTTTGAATTATAACAAAAACACGCATCTGGCATCAGTACAGCAGTGCAACACAGCTATTTACTGAAATTAAGATATATTAAGAATTTAAATCTTTTTACACTTTATTATACATTTCTACTGGGGAGTAAGACAGTTCTCATTTCCACTGCGACCACCGCTGTTTATTAAGGTCAAATTACAGTAAATAGGCTATGTCACAGATTTCAGTAAAATTTGGCATACGACTCTGGCTCGATGAAATTCGTTTTTACGGTATTCATCATTCAAAGTTGCGTTCTTTGTGAAAAAATCCAACAAAACGTCGAAATAATCGTAACGTTATCGCGTTGCAGGCCGTTGATTTATGACGTTTTTCACTACCAACAAGGAAACAAAATTGATTATTAGACAAAAAACGAAGTATGTGACCCTATGATTATTTTATATCATTAAAACCGAAATTTATGTGTCAACAATATATAGTTTTTTAAGAAAAAATCTATGGAGTAGAATTAGAGATTTGACGATTTTAAGACAAATTTAAGAAGGTTTTTCGACGATTTTATGTGCTTTCTATACAAATATTTACCCATATTAAAAGAAATCAATGTGCAATTTTTCAGATAATAAAAGAGATAAATGTTTAATTTTTTCGATTTTCAGTTGTAGTTCAACGAGCCAAGGTTTTATGCAAATTTTTAGCAAAATCTGCGACATAGCCCATTTACTGTTCCTTGACTTTAAATATAAACAAAAATGCTTATATGACTTATGTAATTGTAAATTGTACTTAGTTCTATATTTTACAATTTTATTCATGTCTTCAGCATTGTTTTCGGTTATAAATCAACAATTCTGTGAAGACGTCATGCTCTAGTAAACACAGACATAAATAAAGTAGTATCTATTTATAAACATCACATGACTTGTAATTTTCCATTTTAATCATTTTAACAAAGTAGTTGAAGTTCAGTCGATGGAAAAATTCAACATGAAACATAATATGTAAAAAAAATGTTTTTTTTTATATATTTACTAATAAAAAACGTAACTGTCGTAAGGCAATGTGGTCAGTGGACACTGGGACAAATTGGTTCAGTTGTTATGGAAATGACTATGTCACCATTATCAATAAAATAGCAAATGTCAGATTTTAATCAAGGTAAACTTAAAAGATTTTGAAGAACTACGATAAAAATGTGTTTGTTCAAAAATAAAGAAAACATCGGCAAAAATAAATAAAGAAAACATTCAGTATTTCATTCATAAATTCGAGAAGCACCTCATGTCACGTGGGTAGTTTGTTTGTAAACAAAAGAATTTCACTTATGGTCCTTCCATTAAATGTATTATCATACTATTCATTTATATCGAAAATGTATTGTTATCAAGATATATAAAGTGACCATCGTATAAACAATCATAATTACCGTAGCTCTTTATTATTTATCAAGATGTAGTACTACGTGAATGACCTAATTTTAATAATAACATTCAGTCTCCCGTTGCTTGTTGTGCGATTTTGTCATATTATTGTCAACCCTTACATGTTAAAATCGTTATTATAAAACATTTAACTATTTACAAGAAAATAATTCATTTTAATACATAGTAAATACGACATCTTACCGAATATAATGAAGAATTTCTCCTGAACAGACAATAACACTCATGATTGAACTTGACATTGAACGTTTCTCATGTGATCTCGGCTTAAACATCACTGTAGGCACAATGTGAATCGTACAATTATCCATTGTTGTACACAATGAGCAACCGAGTAACATTAGATATTAATAATAATTTGATGCATGTACATGTGTTACTGAAAAGGCATACGTTGTTTGTTTTATTTACTTAGATCTACTTGGAACATAAAAACTAAAAAGTACATAGTAAATTAAGTCCAGCAATGTCATTCTTATTTAAGGTAGATTGATGGTATACCGCCATCTTGGATTGTACAATCACAGTACAACATCGGTCTAGTTATTTGCCTAAATCTGCAAATTTGGAGACAGATTTGCAATTCAATTGTTAAATTTTTTTTCTATTTAAAGAGAATTTGTTAATTAACTGTATTATACAAAATATTTTAACAAATACCATTTTCTTTAGTTTAAAATCATTTTTTTCAAATGAGCCATTTAAGGGGAGATAACTCTTTTAGTACAAAATTTATACTGGGCTAATAGGGAAATTTTTTATATTTACTTGTAGCAAGAAAACAAGTTCGGTGACACCGTGTTTTCTTTTTATTTTCTTAAAACATATTATGAAACCTTTCTTCTCACAATTTATTTCAAAATTCTATCTCATAGAATTTTTTTTATGCACACTAATGTGTTTTTTCATGAACAAACTAACCAAATTTTGGCAATTTTCAACGACGCATAGTTTGAAAAATAGCACGGTGACCCATACTTTTTATTAAATGTTTGAAAAGAGCATAGTAAAATCTTCATTTTGGCAAATTATAAAAAAATTCTGTCTCAAAAAATATATACTGGTGATCTACCTTAACTCGGAGATTTACAGTTGGACTATATGAATGTGTTGAAGGGTAAGGGCAATAAAATTGAGTCACTATGGACTCACAAAACAAATATCTTATACTGTCACAGTTGTTGTAAGGTTTAGTTCTTATTTAATTTAGGTGTAATTCGAGGTATTTAACATCCTTTGCTATATCATTGGTAGCTTTATTCACGTATTATACAACAACTAAAGACTTTCGTGGATTTGAAACTGACAATTGACATATTGGGTTGGTCCTATCACATGAAATATGTTTTAATCTGTAGAAAGTTGTAGTCGTCATTTGTCTAGTGATGTTCAATGTGTCTGAACAGACCTAGTTTACCTATGTCGGCCCAATTCTACGGTGCACGTGTACGGCGGTCGTCTGTTTAAGATATAGGAATGCTAATATCTTTACTGATTGCCCCTCATTTCACTGTCGAAACTTGAAATCTCATCTAAGTGAAATATAGATCCTGTGTGCACGTTTGCCTTAAAATACAAATCTTGTGTCCACGCTATGGAACAAGATTGGTATTTTTAATCAAACACAGTCATGTTCATGGAACTCTAAGCATAAATCTGTAATTTTGAATTCTATTTTTTCTGGATTTTCTGTTCAGATGATGGAAGTGTTTTAAGAACTTGACTGGCTCATTTCCGTGCAAGCAAGGCTGTATAAAGGTCATTAAAAAACTTCTATTATCTGAACAAAAAATTCTGAGAAATAGAGTTTAATAAAAATTTCTGTGGACTATTTAAGTGTTCATGAGAAATGCTTCATTACTTCATTGATTATTTTTTTATGGATACATACTCATACTTTTAAACGGACAAAAGTTAAACTCGTATTATGCATTCGAAGTATTCTTAGAAAAAATACATAAATGTTTGAATATCAATAACCTTAAATAGGCTTGAACAGGAAGACAAAAGACATGAATGTTGAATAAACAACACAAAACCTGTTGCGCCTCCTTTCTTTTATTGAAAACATTATCTTAATTTAAAATTGCACAAAATATGAAGAAAAGAGATACACAATCATTTATTAGTAAACATCGTGCGTATTGCTTGAACCAGACTTGAAGACAGTTATTAGTTGAATCATTTTGATAATTTCTTTCATAAACAGATTTTTTGGCGTATTATGTACTTCATATTTAAAACAAAAAGTACATTTATCTTCATTTTCTTCAGTTTCGACGGGAAAATATGTTGTGTTAAGACGATAGTCCATCGGGTTGTCGTTCGGAATCATTTTCCCTATTGTTATATTGCTCCCTGTGTTCTATTGGAATGTGGGACTTCCCATAGTTTTACAGTGTATATTTATACTTGTGCACTTTAATTCATTTTGGCCAAAGTTGTTTCCTACACTTTATGTAAATATTGAAAAATATAAAGATAAATATTATTTCCATAATCATTTAGTTTAAGTATTAAAAACACTCGTGTAACAACATAATTAAATAAGTGGACACGGTTTAATTATGACGATTGTAAACAGTCAATGCTTAAATGGAAGCGTTTTAAGGAACTTGTCCTATGATTTGTCAATTTATCAATGTTTACACTCTCTTCGCAGATATCCTAATTGTTAGCAATATATGAATAAAAACCTAGGCGCAGATTGAAAGCTGAAATTATTTGTTACAATCTGTTCTAACATCATGTCAATATGGTCAATGTGACTTGTCAGCCTAATTGTGCCTTAATTAGTCCCTTTATAGTTTAATTTTGACCAAACTTATTATCCCTTTTCCTTAAAATAATGTATATAACATGTAGGCGTATTAATTTGTTTACAAACTCACCATGATAAAACATATCGTATGACTATCTTAATGCACAATAACATGAGTCCTAAACTTTTGTCATTTCCTATTCATTTTCTTCACGTTACCAATCTACACTTCTTGGATCGATTATCTATGTGTTTGTGCTATTCATTGCTTACTTATTATTTTTCTTTTATGTTCTTCTATAAATTCAAGTTTATATTCTTATTAACTTTTCTGTTTTTTTTCAACTTTGATAAACTGGAGGGATTATATAAACTCCAAAACGAACAAATTCGCACTGTTAACTTGGAGATTATATGTTCAATTCTAGATCAGACAATTCTGTACCAAGTTAGGAACATGACAAGTTTTATGCATTCGTTTGATGTATTTGACCTTTTCATTACCATTTAGTTAGGAACTTACAGGTTTTAATGTTTCCCTGAGTTCAGTATTTGTCTTATTTTACTTTTTTTAAGTACATTATCTTTTGAGCATGTACACTTGCCGTATGTATCCTTACAAAAATGTCGAAAGTTGGAAACCAACACAATTAAAGATTTTTTTGTTTTAAAAGATATTAGACGTCAAAAAAATATTGCTTTAAATTGAGAAATATTCACAACCTATTTCAAAAGTCATAAAGAAACCACGTTGTTGACTGTACCTTTACCCGGGTTTTTAACAATTCTATCTTGACTCGAACAATTTACAACTGACGGTTAATTTGAAATATGGTTGCTTCTTTAAACCATTGACTTGAAGTAAGTTTAAATGTACAGCGGAGAGCGATAGTCCTGAAAATTGCAAATTATTGGGTATTGGAACTGCAATTCAACAATATGTTGTTTATATGACGGGTGCCACACGTGGAGAAAGATCTGCTTACCATTTCGGGGCATCAGTATTTGGTGGGGTTCGTGTTGCTTAGTTTTTAGTTTTCTATGTTGTGTCTGCTGTACTATTATTTGTCTGTTTGTCTTTTAATTTTTAGCCATGTCGTTGTCAGTTTATTTTCAATCTATGAGTTTGACTGTCCTTCTGGTATCTTTCGTCCCTCTTTAATATGAAATACACAAGGCATTACTACATTAATTGTAATTATATATTCCCAATTTGAATAGTTTATCAATTTACTGATGGCTGGGATTATCTTTGCACTAATTGATAGTACATGTTTAAACCAGCACATAAATATTACTGAAATATAATTACTGTATTTAAAGTTTATTACATAGTTTTTTAATTTTAAAATACATATATAAGAAATCACGTCAATATAATTTTGTTCCTATGTTGTACTGGTATACCACTGTCCCAGGTTAGGGGAGGGTTTGGGATCCCGCTAACATTTTTAACCCCGCCACATCATTTATGTATGTGCCTTTCCAAAGTCAGGAGCCTGTAATTCAGTGATTGTCGTTTGTTAATGTGTTACATATTTGTTTTTCGTTCATTTTTCTACATAAATAAGGACGTTAGTTTTCTCGTTTGAATTGTTTTACATTGTCTTATCGGTGCCTTTTATCGCTGACTATGCGGTATGGGCTTTGCGCAAACCCCATCTTCTTTTTTATATGTTGTTGTGTCTTAATCAGCAAAGTGTCGACGTCATGATCTAGTAAGCACAGACGAAAATAAAGTCGTATCGATTTTTATATATCACAAGCCTTGTAATTTTCCATTTACTGGTAGTTCAAATTAATACCTACAATGACCTGTGTTAATGGAAAAATTTAAAATGTATTTACAAATTTAATAAAGATTATTATAATTCTTTGATTCATTATTTAGTTACGTGAGGCAATATTCATTAACATTGTATGAAACAAAATAACAAAAGTACCACACTCTGTGCTATTGATTTTGCTTTTTGATAAATAAGGTTTTTCAATTTGAGTTTTCCTCTATTAATCAGATGGCAAAATCAAAAACTTGGTACAGGTATTTTCTTAGTAAAAAATGATGAAACAGATACAGTTTTAACAGTTTTGATAGTACAAATAGAAGAATTATCAAGCAATTGCATATACTTGATATACTAAATAATATGAGATTACAAGATTTTCTAGAAAATATGGTATAAATTATTCAATCGAAAATTCTGAAAAACATTAATAGAAATAGCATTCCTTCATTCATTCATAAATCCAATTTACATCACATATCAGATCATTTCACGTGAATAGTTTGTTTATAAACAAACAAATGTTTCCCATAATAAACACATGCAAACCTTGATCATAATTTTTATCGAATTTATATTCTTATTAAAGTTTAAACTGATATATTTATATAAACGATTGCCTGACAAACAGCAGTAATGCCATATATCTTATATTTGATATTAAATGCAAGTATTAACATGATGAAGAAAACCCACTACATAAATGTTGTACGCATGTGTATGACCGATATTGTTGTCATTTAACCTGCTGTTTGTGTTTCGATTTTGTTGAAATTTTCGTCACCCCATCATATACAAATCGTCAGTAATTTTACTTCTAATTATTTTTAAACAGTCTTCATTTTCAGTCATAGTAATTAAGACAACTTATCAATGAAAACATGGAAAATGAAGAATATCCCCTGAATTAAAAACAGCGACAACATTAATTTATTATGTGATCCATTATTTTGTCAATGTAGACGCATTGTTAATCAAATTATTATCAACTGTTGTACATAATGCAACTAAATATTTGCTTAACTGAAACTTATAAAACTTATTAAAAGTCTTCATCAGTTCATTGTCACATTATACTTGATTGTTTTTCTTTTCTGGGCAGTAAGAGTTATTCTTCGTTCCATATAAACAATGTAGGCAACTTACTCTCCTCATAATTTGTATCTGTGTTTTTATCTGTATTTTATTTTTCAATTACATTTTGTACTGTTAAATCAATCATCTTTAATCAGAACGATAGTTGTATGTGTGAGCGTGTGCGAATGGGAGAGAAAGGCTTTTTTACATGCTTGATGTGAGCCCTATCTGGCCTATTAATAGGAAATAAAATATCTTTATCATAATATATACCATCAAGACATGTGTAGAAAGTGTTATTGAAGTTAATAAATGTATATTTGATGAAGATCACATGTTATGTTTTTTAACATTTACCTTGGAACATTAACAAAAAGATACTAAGGAGAAGTATTGTAACTGTAGGGTAATCAGACAACCTTATCAATGCTTATATAGAGAAAAGTCGAGAAAAATACGAAAGAAAAGTTATATAAATACTGTTAAAACTACATACAAACATAAAGACTGAGGATCAATACGACACAAAAAAAGTGAACAAGTTGAACTGATCGTACACTCGTCTGACCTGATGTGTAAACATTGTGCAGGACAAAATCAGTAAAAAATACGTTGATAAGTCGTTTTCATTGAAAATGTATAAAAGGTAACACCCTTTTTACTATTGTTAGACAAATTTAAGAATATATAAACTTAATGAGGCTAACAGGAAAAAGGAAACTACTTGTTTCTACTATAAACATAGTGGACGCAACACTTTATATACTCAAGTTTCAAAATCTTAATAAGATCAATAAAAAAAACAAGACTTCTCTGACACACTTGATAGTTAGTTAAATATCCCTTTCTACCTATTTATTCACTTCAACAATTCATTCTCAAAACATTCTATTGGATAATTTGAAGTAAAGTCATTATATTTCCTTATTAAAGTCACATATTAAGTTTGAAACTGTTCAAAAACTGTCATTTCATAGCACCGGTTTTGTACTCTGGCAAATGGTTTGTTCTTTACATTGAAAATGCCAAGCAGTTTTCTGCATTTTGATCTTACAAATCAAAGGGAAGTGTAGCGTGTACCTTTGTACATGTGGCAGCCCTGTTAAAGGCTTATCACGTTTTAATTAAGTGTTATACGTTTCGAGAGGTGCGTAGACAATATAGCAACATCATGTGGTTTTTTATTTCCTCCTTTCACAGTTGAAATTAATTCTGGTTTTTTTATAAATATCAAAGCCGGCAGACGTGCCTACACCTTTGTTTTTGAAATCAAAACAAAATTTCGGGTAGTTTATTCAAATTCAATTTATGGACTCAATATTGTTCTGGGTCGCTTATTTACACCACTGCCCCTATTGCACAAGCGACGACACATGGGACCATAGATAAACACAGAAAGATAAAATATATCTGAATACCATATAGAGCTACTCTGCATCAGCTATTATCGTGTGTGCGTCATTCAATATTAAATGCGACCAATGGGACAATTATTCATGAAGATTAATATGTAAATGTGAAAAATCAAGAGCCGCTGTTCGCCAATAAAAATGGACAAATCTACAGTGTGCGCTTTAGTCAAAACCATTTATGAAAATAATAAACAACCCATCAACACCAAATCGGATTCAAAATTTTTAACATAAGAAAAAGCCTGTACAAGTCAGGAATATAACAATTGTTATCCATTTGTTTGATGTGTTTGAGCTTTTGATTTTGCCATTTGTTTATGGACTGTCTGTTTTGAACTTTCCTCAGGGGTCAGTATTTTAGTGAATTTACTATTTAGATATTTGATTGATATACTGGTTCTCAATTATGACGGTTTCAGTTTGTACAAAGATGTGTCATGGCAAACTGACGTTAAATATGACTGATACTATCAAAGAACACTGCCATTTCGTAGATCTTGATATCTTTATCTTTAACGGGAAGCCTTATTCAAACAAATACGATTTAAAAGGAATGTGTTTTCCTTTTCTTTTGTGAATCTTCCATATTTATATTAGCTCGTGACGTTTTTTAACGAAAGAAATCAATGAACTGAATAATAACCCTGAATAAAACACACTGGGTTTTGAGGTCTGCAATTGCATACAGTTGCCTTTTTTAACGGATGAGATTCTCACTTGAAATCCGACCAGTCATGTTTTTTGTATTGCATTTTAGTAGAGGTTTACAGGCTAAAGAAATAAACAAAATATTTGGTTCATTAGTTTACGGACCCTATTTTTCATTAGTGTTATTTAATTCACATGGTAAGACAATGTGAATGAAGGCACAACACAAAAAAAATCTGTACAGGTTAACAAGATAAGAACAAAAGGTACAGCGCTGTTATTGTTGCTCTCCGGTGCAAAGTGATCATTATTTGATGTAAACGTTCGACACGTTTCGATCAAATTCAGATGGTGGTACCTTTCCTGTTCGTTAAAGAATACCAGAAAATATGTACTATATAATGACAAAAACAAGAGTATATTGATTCAAATTATATTAGCAATGTTTATTTTCTCGTTAACTGTAAACTTATAAATATAAAACAAGTAAGAATATAATAATTATGCGTTCACAGAATATTGTTCAAATATAAATATCTATTTGAATACAATTTTTAATTTACAAAAATACGATTCTACAAAACTTAATTAAAACATATTCATATTTTATGGCACAGAAATACTGAAAATTTTAGTAACTCCTCTACCAAAATGTCTTTAATGATAGTGTACAAGTTACAATTCATCACATGTATGCGACAAGTGTGACACTTCAATTGTACACCGCAATTATCACATGTATGGAAATGCACAACGAAGAAAGAACGGTAGTTTTTCTTTTTTTCATTAAAAAATAAAACACATATTTTCAAACGTTATGCTTTCACAGTTGTTGTATCAGTAATTGTTCCATTGATTGTATGCTGAAACTACCTATCTGTATCTGATAGAATCATTCTGCGGCATATGCTATTTTATTTTATTAAAATCAAATTATGCAATAAAATATACAACATAAAATTTTTATAACTTGTTCTTTTATCCAAGTTAATATGACAGAAATCAACAAACGACAACCACTGAACTACAGGTTCCTAACTAATAACAGGCACATATTACGTGGCAGAGTAAAATTTCACTTGCAATACGCCTAGAGTAGACACATACACATACATACTTCTTTATCCTGATAGTTTATTTAATTACAGGAAACTTTAAAGTAGATGCAATGATAAGTTATAAATCTACTAACAAATATATTCACCATTCACACAAACCAATATAGCCTTAATACATGTAACATCACATTAATGGAATAATTTTATATATTTAAAGATTGATCACCAGAATGCGAAATTTTGTTTACAATTTCAATTTTTAACATTTCAAATTTTACTTAATTCTAATGCTTTCATATTTGGATTTCTTCAATTGCCATTTCGATAGTCGTATAAGAGATCGAAAGTTAATACAAGTATGATAATTTGAAAGTTAACAAAACACGCTTCATTTTGATCAACAAGAACAAATGTACCTAAAACGATAGTTATTTTGAAAAGAACTATTGTATTCTTATTTTTATTTTAAGAATAGATGACGGAAAGTGAAATACAAGAGCCTACGATATCTTTCAGACAAACGATTCCAGTGTGAACCATTAACATTTATAATTAGTATTTAGTTAAAACCATAAACTATTTTAGTTCGAAATATCAAGATGGCGACTCTTGTGGGTTGTTAATATGAACTGAACAGCTATCACCTTTCTGGTATATGACGACAACATTTCTTTCATCTATGGTTTCCATCACATTTTCTATCTGGTTACTGCTGAGCAAACCTAAAAATATTAAGCGAAGTTTTAATAAATATTTCTTTTCAAACATTATTGTTCTGAAAACTCCCACATTAGACGCACTCATCAAATTAACAGTTATGTTTTCTGTCTGTTGAGTATTGTCAGTTCAAACTACTTTGACAATGTTTTATAGTGCATGCACTGTCAACGAATATATACAAAAAAGCAAACGGCAATTTATTCGTCAGTATGTTAACAGTACACATTCACCTCTGACTGCAGTATAGACATGTAAACAACGGCATTCATGTAAAATTTTAAAACAATTTGTCACATTGTAATGTCCAGGATTAGAAAAAGACAGCATCTTATTTTGTTTAACAAATGTTTTTCAAGAGACACAATGAACTCGTAGTGAGTAATAACATTTTGAAAAAGAAGCGAAACTGACATAGACGATTATTTTTTCTCGAAATATTTGTTAGTCAAAACATTTCATTTCCTGTTTTTCTTATATTTTTACTTTAAAAGTTAGTCGATTTGCCAAAATTTTAAGCTGATAAATAGTATGCATGTATACGCTAAGACAAATAAACTAAAAATATCAATAAAATAATAGATAAAATTTTTCGGATAGGTTAGAGAATATTACACATCGATCTCGGCAGTAAAGTAGACGTTCGGAAAC